>NC_060119.1:754948479-755256312 GCF_021461395.2 Schistocerca americana | reverse complement strand
AGGTTGCACTAAGTACTGGGAGATGAAGAAGCTTGCACAGGACAGAGTAGCATGGAGAGCTGCATCAAACCAGTCTCAGGACTGAAGACAACAACTTCTACCACCCATACTCTGCTATCCTTTCCCTCCCTTGCCCCAGTCTCGTCCTCGTCCTCCCCCCTACCGCAAACAAAACAAAAATCTACCGCAGTTTCTCTATGCCGTCTGGTGTCAGTAGCTAGAGGCAGTGGTCATGTGTGTGTGTGTGTGTGTGTGTGTGTGTGTGAGTGTGAGTCGGTGGGTTGGTGTTTTTTCTACTTTAGAACACGACCTTGCAGCCAAAGCTCAAATGTACAGCAATCTTTTTGTTCTGCTTGTCTGTAAGTCAACATCTCCTCTATATGGAGAGTAGCAATCCATCCTTTCCATAATACTGCCAAATTGGAAACTACACGTGTCCAAGATGTAATAAATTGATTATTTATGAAAAACAACCAAGGTGGAAAACTTCAAAACTTCCTTTAACAAACATAAAGCTATGGTACCCCACATGAAAAAAACAAATATTCTATATAATGGAATAAAATTTAACAACAAATTTCCAAAAGTGATCAAGGACAAAAATGAAATACATGCCATCAGGAATATTCATTAGAAAAGTGTTTTCATACTGTCATGAGTTACCTGAAATGATATGTAAATTGTGTTGACAAACATGGTCATGATTAACTGCTATGATTAAGAGTCATTTTACAACATGTTCAATAGCATACAGAAACACACTGCCTGAAAAAAAAAAGAACCACTCAGAAGATGAGGAGGAAACAAAGCAAAACTCCATACCTTGAGGGGGGGGGGGGGGGGGGGGGTGTCATGCAATTCCAATGAGTCATTACAATATCGAATGAAATTCACAAAGAACTCTACAGTATGTACTCATTTATCAGGATGATGTTGAACCACTTCTGACCTGGATGCATGCACCAAATTACTTGAGAAGGATATCATAAAGCCATTGTATCCTTTCCTAAGACAAGCTGGCCCACAACTGTTGTAAATGGACCTCGATATCCTGGATAGAACCACTGGGATGGAGTTGACTTCCTAGCTGGTCCCTCAAGTGCTCTATCCTTTGATCACTACCAGCTATGACCTAAAGTCATATTCAATGACTGCCCACACCATAACATCATGAGTACAACTGCTGAATTTCTCCAAAACATTGTAAGAATGGGACCTCTCCCAGGTCATCTCCATACTTAGCCAACAATAAGTCAATCATGGTAGTGCACAACTACGATTCATAACTGAACACATTACAATGCCATTCATCAGCAGTCCAACCTTCTAAGTTCAGCACCACTCCACATGAAGCCATTTGTGATGTAGTGTCAATGGCAGCCTACGCATGGGATAGTAATGGCCTAGTGCAGCTGCTGCTCGTCCCTGACCAATGGTGCAGGATGACACAGAACCCTGTAGAGAGTCCATTACTTATTTTCAGATGGCAGCCACAGATGTGAAGGGATTACAATGTTCTTGGTGCAAAGTTTGATGATTTCCCTTGTGGTGATCAGACATGGCTGGTCAGAATCTAGATGCCTACTCAACATTCCCATGCAGTCTAACAATGGGCCCTTGTTACATATGAATGTCCTACAAATCTGAATTTGGACAATTTGGCCAGCTGGGCAAATGGAGACCTGGGATGAGGCTTCTTTCAAACTATGTCAGATGCTGACAACACTCTCTCACACAAGAAAATGGCATCTCCCCATTTTTTTTACAGTGATCACTGGACATCTAACACAGTTTGTACGCCTTATGTACCCTATCTGGCCTAGTAACACTACCAATGCATTATCAAGGCAGTTCCACCTGCCACAGAGAATTGTGACTACAATCATTTACGTAACTGTTGATAGTATGTATATGTACAAATACACATGTATCTGTTTACATCTCTGTACTTGTATATATTTATGTGCCTGTATTGTGTAAATTTATGTCCATACAAATTATATTGATGACAAATAAATAAATATCTCAAACAGAATGACATGCTCCATAACAACCAGTGTAGATTCCTGAAACATTGTTCATGCAAAATTCAACTTGTGCTTTTCTCACAGGACATCCTAAAAGCCATGGATCAAGATGCAGTACTTCTTGACTTCTGAAAATTTAATTCAGTACCACACCAATACTTATTAGTGACAGTACAATCACATAGGGCATCAAAGTCAGTCTGGGCCTGGCTTGGTGATTTCGTGGTAGGGGGATGCAGCATGTCATTTTGAATGAGGAGCTGCTGATATACACTGATGAGACAAAATTCATGGGATAGTGATATGCACATGTACAGATGGCAGTAGTATCACATACACAAGGTATAAAAGGGCTGCATTGGCTGAGATGTCATTTGCACTCAGGCGATTCAATAGAAAGTGTTTCCGATAAGATTATGGCCACACCACAGGAAGTAACAGATTTTGAACATAGAATGGTAGTTGGAGCAAGAAGCATCGGACATTCCACTTTGGAAATCATTAGGGAATTCAATATTCCAAGATCTATAGTGTCAAGAGAGTGCCAAGAATACCAAATTTCACACATTCTCTTTCACCGTGGACAACCACAGTGGCCCACTGCCTTCACTTAATGACTGAAAACAGTGGTGTTTTCATTGTATTGTCTCTGCCGATAGACAAGCAACACTGTGTGAAGTAACTGCAGAAATCAGTGAGTAATGTATGATGATTGTATCTATTAGGAAAGTCTGGCAAAATTGGTGTTAATGGGTTATGGCAGTTGATGAGCGATGTGAGTGCCTTTGCTGACAACACAACATCGCCTGCAGCACCTCTCCTGGGCTCATGACCATATCGGTTGGACACTAGATGACTGGAAAACTGTGGCCCGGTAAGATGAGTCCTGATTTCATTTTATAAGAGCTGATGATAAGAGTTCGAGTGTGGCACAGACTCCACAAAGCCATGGACCCAAGTTGTCAACAAGGCACTTTGTGAATGAGTGGTGGATCCATAATAGTGTGGGCTGTGTTTACATGGAATGGACTGGGTCCTCTGGTCAAACTGAACTGGTCATTTATTGTAAATAGTTATGTTTGGCTACCTGGAGACCATTTGCAGCCTTTTATGGGCTTCATATCCATAAACAACTATGGGATTTTTATGAATGACAGAGGACCATGTCACTGAGCCTCAATTGTTCGCGATTGGTTTGAAGAACATTCTGTACAATTTGAGCAAATGAATTGGCCACCCACATCATCTGACATAAATCCTATCCAACACAATCAAGAGGTCAGTTCAAGCACAATACCCTGCACCGGCAACACTTTCGCAATTATGGATGGCTATAGGGACAGCAAGGGCTCAGTATTTCTGCAATGGACTTCAAATGACTTTTTGAGTCCCTGCCACATCAAATAGATGCACTACACCATGCAGAAGGAGGTCTGACACAATATTAGGAGGTATCTCATGACTTTGGTCACCTCAGTATAGAAATAACTTCAGGCTTGCCTCAGGGTGCGTAGTGGCATCTGCTGTTCATACTGTATATTAACAACCTGGCAGACAATAGTAACCTCAAGACGTTGTAGGGAAGCAGCCTACTCACGCCATATAAAATTCATATGCTTTCCATTGTGTGCCAGCCTAGTCCGCTGGAACTAGCTATGACATCACGAATGTTGCACAATACCTTAAAAATAAAATAAATAATCTGAAAAGTTAATAGCATGTCAGGAGTGATGCTAAAATGATAATGTGTTAAGTTTCAGTTTAATAACTTCAAAAGTTTTTGAAATTTGGACGTTTTACGGAAAAATCATTGGCACAACAGAAAGGAGCTAGAAACTTCAAAATTTATATTCACATTCCTTTTTCATTGTAATTTAATGGAAACAGCATGCTGGATCTCACAAAGTAATATTTTGATTGAAATTCTTGATTTTCTGGTTTTGTGTCCCAAAAGTTCGGAAGCAAGATAGATTAAGTAAGTGTTTAGATTAAGGTAGAATGGAGATATGCTATAATAACAAAGATCTGAGAAGTTTCAAAAAGGTAGCTACAAGACTATAGCTGTAGCGTCTCTCCAAAGGGCAGGTTCAGAGCTCATCTACTGCGTACAGTACAACTAAAATAATTCTCTCGTCAAAAGTATTTAACCTAGACACATTAGAATTTTATTATAGATACTTACCTGTGTGCTGATTGCACAAGTAAATAATGAACTTCATTGGCCTTCAGTGAATGAAGCAATTAATTATTTAGTAACTTGAAGTAGTGTTCTGCTAGCCCCAGCGGTTAGTCAGTAAGGCAAATGTTGTCGGCTGCGCCTTCGGCGGTCCGCACCACGGCTATATAAATAAGAGCGTGCGAGCTAGAGTAAGGCCCCAGGTCTCTTCTTGATTCGTGTCAGCCTACATTCCGTGTCGGAAGCCACGTCGCGTTTGTGCAGTTGCCATGAACAGTCTTGGATGCCGTATTACGTAACTCAATATGCACTTAACAATGAGTTCGCATTGGGGTAAAGTGTTAATTATGGAACGACTCCAGTGATTTAGTCTCAGTTTGCGTATATTGTATTTTCACGTGTCGCCACAGGACAGACTTTCTACCATTACTAGCGTGGCGTTTGATGAGTATTAACTTTAAATTTTGGCAAGCATTCACTTTGAAAATTTACATCAGTAACGGATATTGAACAGTTTCGTTATCTAGGGATAATAGGATTCGCACAATAGACTCTGAAAAAGCTCTGATAGTACAATAGCTGATATGGGTAATCATTCGTCTGGAATTTTGTGCTTTATCGTTTTCAGAATATAGTGAAAATGGTTATAGTAAACTGCATTTTCTATGAATCCCAGACATCATCCTAAATCCTCAGAGTAATGAACTTCAATAATCAATAATTTTTATTCTCCATCTGAGTGGGCACAGTGAACACTAATTACAGGCATTACGTTTTTGCTAATTACTTTCTGGTTGCTAACATTGCAGTTAGAGAGCCTGTGTTGAGAACGGCAACAAACCTAACAACAGAAGAAATAATAACAAAATTTTCCACCTGCCGCCCCACAACTTTTCACAAATGATACAATTTTCTGTAATGAAGTACTGTCTGATAAAGGATGCATAAATATTCAGGGAAATCTTGGTAAATTTTCAAAGTGGTGTAAAAACTGGCTACTGGCTTTAAATGTTTGGAAATGTAAAACTGTATGAAAAAATGTAGTATCCTTTGTCTACAAAATCGAGTCATGGCTGGAATCAATCAAATCTTTCAAATACCTGGGTGTTACATCTTGTACAAATACAAAACAGAATAATTACATAAGCTCACAGTCACAGATAAAACAGGTGGCAAACTTTGGTTCATTGATAGGATACTGGGAAAATGCTACAAGACTATAGCTGTAGCGTCTCTCCAAAGGGCAGGTTCAGAGCTCATCTACTGCGTACAGTACAACTAAAATAATTCTCTCGTCAAAAGTATTTAACCTAGACACATTAGAATTTTATTATAGATACTTACCTGTGTGCTGATTGCACAAGTAAATAATGAACTTCATTGGCCTTCAGTGAATGAAGCAATTAATTATTTAGTAACTTGAAGTAGTGTTCTGCTAGCCCCAGCGGTTAGTCAGTAAGGCAAATGTTGTCGGCTGCGCCTTCGGCGGTCCGCACCACGGCTATATAAATAAGAGCGTGCGAGCTAGAGTAAGGCCCCAGGTCTCTTCTTGATTCGTGTCAGCCTACATTCCGTGTCGGAAGCCACGTCGCGTTTGTGCAGTTGCCATGAACAGTCTTGGATGCCGTATTACGTAACTCAATATGCACTTAACAATGAGTTCGCATTGGGGTAAAGTGTTAATTATGGAACGACTCCAGTGATTTAGTCTCAGTTTGCGTATATTGTATTTTCACGTGTCGCCACAGGACAGACTTTCTACCATTACTAGCGTGGCGTTTGATGGGTATTAACTTTAAATTTTGGCAAGCATTCACTTTGAAAATTTACATCAGTAACGGATATTGAACAGTTTCGTTATCTAGGGATAATAGGATTCGCACAATAGACTCTGAAAAAGCTCTGATAGTACAATAGCTGATATGGGTAATCATTCGTCTGGAATTTTGTGCTTTATCGTTTTCAGAATATAGTGAAAATGGTTATAGTAAACTGCATTTTCTATGAATCCCAGACATCATCCTAAATCCTCAGAGTAATGAACTTCAATAATCAATAATTTTTATTCTCCATCTGAGTGGGCACAGTGAACACTAATTACAGGCATTACGTTTTTGCTAATTACTTTCTGGTTGCTAACATTGCAGTTAGAGAGCCTGTGTTGAGAACAGCAACAAACCTAACAACAGAAGAAATAATAACAAAATTTTCCACCTGCCGCCCCACAACTTTTCACAAATGATACAATTTTCTGTAATGAAGTACTGTCTGATAAAGGATGCATAAATATTCAGGGAAATCTTGGTAAATTTTCAAAGTGGTGTAAAAACTGGCTACTGGCTTTAAATGTTTGGAAATGTAAAACTGTATGAAAAAATGTAGTATCCTTTGTCTACAAAATCGAGTCATGGCTGGAATCAATCAAATCTTTCAAATACCTGGGTGTTACATCTTGTACAAATACAAAACAGAATAATTACGTAAGCTCAAAGTCACAGATAAAACAGGTGGCAAACTTTGGTTCATTGATAGGATACTGGGAAAATGCAGTCAGTCTACAAAGATTTTTGAGATTGCTTACAAAACACTCGTGCAACCGATCCTAGAGTATTGCTCATGTGTGTGGACCAATATCGAATAGGACTATCATGAGACATTGAATGTATGAGGCATGCTCAGAAAGTAAGTACTGTGACCATAATTGGCTGTTTTCTTTTTCTTCTGAGGGTTGGAAAAACTGAGGTGGTAGAGGGGGATGCCCTCAACACAGCAAGCATTGCTGGATCATGGGAGCACATAAACACACACTGTAGTGTCCAGCTGCATGAAAGATGTTGGTAAGAAATCCTGTCAAGCATAAGCTGCATGCTGCGATCTGCTTCCAACTCGTGGAAGGTATAACACACACTGAAATTTTTTCATGAATCAAAAGGGTGAAGGTGTTATGGACAGAATAAGTGTGTTTGAGTGATGTAGGGAGTTTAGTGGAGGCAGAACAAATATTCATCACAAACAGAGGAGTGGAGGACCTTGTTTTTTTTTTATGACGAGTTGATGCAAAAAGCTGAGGAAAATGTTCGTGAAGACTGCCGACTGACACTGGATGAAATTTCTTCAATGTTTTCACAACTCTCCAGAATTCTCTTATACATGACACAGAAATGCTGGCATACTGGAAACTGTGGACACAATAGGCTCTAAAACAGCTGACAGAGCAGCATGAGAAAAATGGATCAGTGGCACCAGTGAGTTTCTTTGTGTGACTTGAATTGGAAGGTGAGAATTTCCTCAGCTCTGTTGTGTCTGGAGATGAAACATGAGTGGGTCATTACACGGCTGAGACATAAAGTCAGTCTCACAGTGGTGTCACACCAATTCTGCACCTACCAAAAAACTTCAAACCACAATTTCAGGCAAAAAGACTATGGCCGCAGTATTTTTGTATGGATAAGGCATCATTTTTGTCAAATTTCTGCCTCAAGGAGAGACCATCAATGCACAATGTTGTGAGACTTAAAAAAAAAGAACCAGAAGGAGCATTCAAAACAAAAAGAATGGAATGCTGATGAGAGGAGGGTGCGAGTTGCACAATGCCCATCCTCACACAGCTTTACAACCAAGGTGGCTTGGAAAAATTTGGTTGGAATCTTTTGAATCACCTCCCGTACTCCCCTGACCCGGCATCGTAATGTTGTTATCTTTTCACCTCCCTGAAGGCAAACGTGAGTGGAATTAAATTTTCAACCAATGAGCTGGTGCTAAAAGAGGTTCTGAAGTGGGGAAATGGGCTGTTGGGAAAGTTTTTCGTGCAGGGTATAAAGAAGCTTGTACCATAGTTCACCACATGCATTGGACAGGATGGCGATTATGTGGGAAAATATACAACAAGCATGAAAACAATATCCTGCAATTTTTTCAAATACGCTTTTTCTAAAAAATATAAAAATGCAGTACACTTATTCTCTGAACATCCCTTATATACAATGAAGAGCAGTATGAACTTTCGTAGGTTTGTTTCATCCATGGGAGAGTTTCATGGAAATGATGAAAAAAGTGAACAGGCAGACACTTGAAGATGTATACCATATATCCCAAAGAAGCCTGCTTAAAAAATTTCAAGAACCAGAATTAAGTCAGGAAGCTAATAACGTAGTACCATCCCCTACATAGCACACCTACAGGAACCACAAAGACAAGATTGGACTAATTACAGTGGGCACAATGATATCCAAGTACTAATTCTTCCAGCATTCTGCATGCAAATGGAATGGGAAGAAATCCGGACAAGTAGTGGAAAGGGAAGCACCCTCTATCATGCATTTCACAGTGGTTTGTAGAGTATAGTTATAGATGTAAAGTACTCTTTTTCTTGTGTTCTAATTATATTACTCACACTAAACTCAAATTCTTATATTCCTAACAATCTTCTGCAGCTACGTTTAGTTACTTGAACTAATCTACTATTGGAGACCCACATCTGAAAACATTAATAGGAATACATTTTGAATTCATTAGACAGGTTTTATGTAACAGTTTATTCACACCTTATCTTGACAGTGTGCTTCAGAAAATATACATAAAATATTGTACAGTCTACACTGCATCACACAATGTTCATTTCATTTGAATTAAGGCACATCTGTACATAATACAATTACAAAATAAAACCTCTCATACAAAAATATTCATATAAATGTTGTGATCACAAATACATGCAAAACATTAACAATAATTTTCACATTTATCTTCTTTCTCTAATACAGTAAATTATAAAACATCTACAAGCACTTTTCTTTATTAATGGGCTCTTTACATTAGTTTTGTTTAGAACATTGAGGAGGCAAATCAAGTTGAATCTCTGCTGGGCGGCCAATTTTCTACATCCTCTCTACGTCTGTTGTCAGCATTGGTAGTTCTGGAGTGATGTACTGACCTTCTAATAAATTTTGCTGGCCTACCTACTATTCTGGATAGCCTAGGCTGTGCAACAGGTTTGCCTATTTTTCTTCCTCTCGTAGAAAGCTTTCTTATTACAGTGTTACTAGGACCAGGTTGTGATATCACAGCAGGAAATACTTCACTTGCAGATGAACTGCCAGTTTCACTGGAAAAACTATGTCTATGAGAATAATCTACATTATTTAAGTATGTTGAAGAAGATACATCTTTTTCAAAATTAGTAAACATTGCTTTGTACTTGTTATATATTTGCTGAGATTTACACTGAATAAGAAATATTTTTTCTGTTGCTTTTCCCCCCTCAGAAACAGGTGTCTCTAAGTTGGTAGTGTTTCCTAAGTATTTAGTCAGCTTCCTTACTGTAACTACAATCTGGGGACACCTTTTCAATGTGTTGCAGTCTACTGGCAAGTTTGCCAGTTCAGTTAAATATTTAACACAGTTTTCAAGCTTGGCTTTTGAACAACAAGTAGATGCTTTTATGAGAGCATCTAAGCATAACAGTTGACTCACAGTTTGCAATTGTTTTATTTTAGTCAGTCGAGTAGTTCCAATTGATGGCAAAGCATTCTGTACAGGTGGTTCAGAAAGTTCGACATGTGGCTTAAATATTGTGTTATCTCCTTCTGCAGTTCCAGTCTGCAAAGAGGACTTCCTCTTATGAGACACTGGAAATTGGTGAGATCTGCCTGCTCTGCAAAAATCCACCTGATCATCTTCACTGCCTGCAGCATTGTCTTCACTAACAGTATTAGATAATGTATAATTATTTGGTAACACATTACTCTTGTTTTGATCATAGGAACCACCTATGGCTCGAACACTGTGTTCACTGTTGTCTATATTAATACCTGTCCCCGTTATTTCATCATCAGCAAACTTTTTGGGCTTTATTTTTCGTCCAGAGCGACTCACTCTTTGTGCTTCACCCTGAGACGAAGGTGATGTAGATTCATTTAGAGATTTTTTACTATTTAATTTATCAGCAGACTTCAAAATCTTTGAGCTTCGCTGGTTAACAGAATTTCCTTCAGTTTGTTCAGAACTTTTGGATGCCCTTTGTGATTCAGGAGAGGTTTGGTTGAAATCCGACTCCCAGTCTGACTCGCTGTCTTCATTACATTTTGTTTCAAAGAGCTTATCATTAACTCCATTCTCTATCTGCGCTAATGCCTCATTAAAACCCTTCCTCTTCAATGGTCTTCCAAATCGTTCTTTATTTTCAACATATGGAAACATGTCTTCAGCCTTGCAGACCGCTGTCTCATAGGTCCCATAAAATATTACGTGATATTTTAACTTATTATTTGTTGCTTCTGCTAAACACTGGACATGGGCAGGCCAAGGTGGATACCCACGAACCTTTGCAAAAACTTTGTCACCTTTCTTAAAAGGACCAGCCATTTTAGAACTATAAAATATATCACTACAAATGAATGTGCTGAATGAAGTTGAAATGTTTTAGTGAGGCATTTTTGTGTATACTGTCTAGGAGATAACTATAAGCAAAAGTTATTTTTTTCCTAAGTGTAAGGCAGATGTTTTGAACGGAACTGTATAGCCGTTATGTGATCACATGATGTACTGTAAACTCCAATGTTTCGACTATTTTTAAACAGAGAGCATAAGTCAAGAGATACAAATATAAGCATTCTATGACACTCTATGATTATATTACAGAAACTAAAATCAAGTCAATGTCTGCTTCTTTTCAATGTTGTTTTTATACTGCTCATTGTTTCCACAGTTTAAGTTGTCTTAATTGACTACTGTATGAAATATAAAATGCAATGAGTCAGTGTAGTTTTGACCACACCAACGAACTTGTTAATGTTATTTACTTTAAAATCATTGCAGCAGTCAGAAGCATTCGGCAGTTTCTTGCATAAAAGCAAGTTCCGTCAGCCAAAGGATCTGAAAGAGAAATACAGAATCAAACTCAATGACCCATATACACTATGAATGACTGTACATACTCTGTCAACAAATGACTGTACATACTACGTCTACAAAATATCAAAAATAGTGGGCGCGTGCACGCCCACACACACACACACACACACACACACACACACACACACACACACACACACACGCATGAATTGGAAATTTCAGATTATTTTCATATATTCTCAGAGGGTGGATCTTGTATGTGTTAAAAATTGAGCACCTGAGAATGTTCCTTAACTGTACTGAATGTTTTTAGTTACAAGATTCAGTTACTGACAATTAAGAAATGTTGAATAAATTTGGAAGTAAATATCTGTCTCCTTTGATAGTTGATAACACTGTGCCTGACGATGTAAATTTCATAGTCACAGATTCTGAAAAACACTCAAAAGATTGTTAAACCTTAAATAACTGGCTACGTATAATATTTCAAATGACTGTATACCATATAATGTCATCACACATTTTTATTAAATCAGAACTGTTAATATGTTATCATTAAATCAGGAGTGTTAAGATGCTGTATTCAGAAAAATTTGCAGCGCAGCAACATTTTTAAAGAAAATGAAAAATATTTATTGCAGTTAGCTAGAATATAATTTTGATTATTACTCTCATGGTCTGACAAATACATTTGCCTTACAAATATGAAATGGTAAGATATTTTAAGGAGCTATTAAACAGAATGCATTCTGTTGTTCCTGTTCTTTGAACAAAAAGGACACTCACACAGGTAGCTTTAAGTACCAATTAATAAGTAAAGGAAAAGTGTTATTCATGATGCAAGAAAAATAATTTCACTGAAATTGTTATCAATTCTGTTATTTGCTAGTTCACTGTACTTCTAGATGACTGTGAATGATTTGACTTGGCATCAGCTGGTTAGGACAAAGCATAATGTAAAAAAGGAAAACACGAACACTACAAAAACTGTTCCCTATTGAATAACAACCTCAATAACTGCAGGTAAGACATTCCTAATCTAATGTATTTGTATGTCTAATATTCAATATAAAATATATTACAATTAGAGAAAATATTACAATTACAGAATTTATAGCATAATTGAGAGTTAAATTAGTTCATATGTATGAGTTCCTCAGTATTCAGTGGTTCTGTCTCAATGTTCCTGAATTGTAAATACCTCTACAACAGATCACAGCTCTCTGATACATTGTTCATAACTGGGAAATCACTCTGGCAACAATTAAGCAACTGGAAATTGCTAAGAATGGCTTAATTGGAAGAGCTACCGAGAGTCATGCACCAGGAATACCAAAGATGTGTCAAGTACTATTCTGTCTTCTGGATACTGTCTTGTCTACAGGATTTACCATTATGAGATTTTCACTCTGCAGTGAAGTGCGCACTGATATGAAACTTCCTGGCAGATTAAATTTGTGTACCGGACCAAGACTTGAACTTGGGACCCTTCCTTTCGCGGGCAATTGCTCTACCATCTGAGCTACCCAAGCACGACTCCTGACCCGTCCTCACAGTTTCAATTCTGACAGTACCTCGTTTCCTAGCTTCCAAACTTCACAGAAGCTCTTCTGCAAACCTAACAGAACTAGCATTCCTGGAAGAAAGGATATAGCAGAAACATGTCTTAGCCACAGCCTGGCGGATGTTTCCAGAATGAGATTTTCACTCTGTAGCACAGTGTGCACTGATATGAAACTTCCTGGCAGATTAAAACTGTGTGGTTCGCAGAAGAGCTTCTGTGAAGTTTGGAAGGTAGGAGGCGAGGTACTGGCAGAATTGAAGCTGTGAGGACAGGTCTTGACTCGTGCTTGGGTAGCTCGGATGGTTGAGCAGTTGCCCGCGAAAGTCAAAGGTCCCAAACTCGAGTCTCGGTCCAGCACACAGTTTTAATCTGCCATGAAGTTTCAGGATCTACCATTGTCATCCACTTGACTGAGTGGCGGGTCAGTGGTAGGTCTATGTGCTCTGTGCAGGGCAGACAGGAACCATGTAGAACTCAGGATTACACCTGTCCCCCTAACCAATAGGTTTGAGGTACTGTCTTCCACTGAAACTGAAACTGATCCAGTGAGACTAACTCCGTACTGGGAAATGAGTGGTGTCCCGTGTCAAAGGGAGGTAAATGCAAAATGGCAGGGCTCTATTAATCATTAGCAGTTCAAACATGCAGTAAATAATGGTATCCCTATGGAAAACAGAACCATGGGTGGGAAAGAACACCATGTGCACTCAGTGTGTATGCCTGAGGGCCTTATTTAGCAACTTGAAGAGACTATGGGAAACGGCAGCAATGGGTGGGAAGGAACACCATGTGCACTCAGTGTGTATGCCTGAGGGCCTCATTTAGCAACTTGACGAGACTATTTCAGCGGCCACTAAGGGATTGTGATCCTTGTTATGATAAAAAATGCCTGTTATCTGAGCTTCAAGGTCATATTTGGACCATTCTAATGACTGGCAGAGACGGTTGAGAATAACAGCTTTGCTCACGGCATTACAAGAAAGCTCAAAATGTGCAGCATTTCCCCCAGAACAGATCATAACCCCCTAGTTCTGAGTCAAGTGGAAGGCTTGAATCAGAGGCTACAAAGGTTCTGTAAGAAGCTAGGTTGCAACTTCCTAGACTTGTACCACTGACTTCAGAAATGCAGGCTTCCTTCAAAAGGGTCAGGTGTGCACAAAACATCAGAGGCTGTTACCCAGGTAGCTGACAGCATATGCATCACATACAAGAATGTTTTCAGATAAGGCGACTCTCCATTCATTCCAGATAACAACATCTGTAGGAGACCTGGAAGTATTAATGTAAGATCCAAAGAACGATTCCCATGGATCAGACTACTGAAACCACAGTGGTTAAATGCCAAGCATTCACAACAAAATTCCAAAGTTTGAAGCACCGCTAAAGAGCAGTGAAGCTGAAATAACATCAGGTACATAAATCTGATAAAGACCCGAAATTGACAGCAGTGAGATTTTTGGGGAAAATTTAAGTGAATATCGAAAGGATAAGCAAATGGGAAATGAAGATGGTGCACTTGTCACAGTAGACAAAAAGTCACTTCCTCTGAGATAGAACTTGTTCTTCTATCCTTCTATCAACTACCAGAGTTGTCTCCTGAGGTAACCAAAAATTTAAAAAAAACATCAGTTCACTAGCAGTTAAGTACCCCAATTACACCATAATCTTTGGAGGAGACTAATCATCCAACAATCAACTAAGATGATTACAGTTTTGTTAGTGGTGGGCATGACGAGACATTCTGTGAAACATTACTAAATGCCTTCTCTGAAAGCTATCTAGAACAGATTGTTTGGAATCCCACTCATGATGGAAATCTGTTGGTCTAATGGCAATAAATAGATCTGACCTCTTTGAGGATGACCACACTGAAAATGACATACACTATGTGATCAAAAGTATCCAGACACCCCTAAAAACACACTTTTTTCATACTAGGTGCATTGTGCTGCCACATATTGCCAGGTACTCCACATCAGCGCCCTCAATAGTTATTAGATATCGTGAGAGAGCAGAATGGGGTGCTCCGCGGACCTCATGAACTTCAAATGTGGTCAGGTGATTGTGTGTCGCTTGTGTCATACACCTGTACCCAAGATTTCCACACTCCTAAACATCCCTAGGCCCACTGTTTCCTATGTGATAATGAAGTGAAAACGTGAAGGGACACATACAGCTTACAAGTGTAAAGGCCGACCTCATCTGTTGACTGACAGAGACCGCCGACAGATAAAGAGGGCTGTAATGTGTAATGGGCAGACATCTATCCCAGCCATCACACAGGAATTCCAAACTGCATCAGGATCCACTGCAAGTACTATGACAGTTAGGCAGGAGGTGAGAAAACTTGGATTTCATGGTCGAGCAGCTACTCATAAGCCACACATCACGCTGGTAAATACGAAACGATGCCTCTCTTCGTGTAAGGAACATACACATAGGACGATTGAAAAGTGGAAAAACATTGTGTTGAATGACGAACCACAGTACATAATGTGGCAATC
This sequence comes from Schistocerca americana, assembly GCF_021461395.2. Classification (NCBI taxonomy): domain Eukaryota; kingdom Metazoa; phylum Arthropoda; class Insecta; order Orthoptera; family Acrididae; genus Schistocerca; species Schistocerca americana. Next base: position 755,241,189 of record NC_060119.1, on the reverse strand, counting down.
TGATGGCAGGGTGTAGGTATGACGAATGCCTGATGAATGTCATCTGCTTGCGTTTGTAGTGCCAACAGTAAAATTCGGAGGCACTGGTGTTATGGTGTGGCTGTGTTTTTCATGGAGGAGGCTTGCACCCCTTGTTATTTTGCATGGCATTATCACAGCACAGGCCTACTTTGATGTTTTAAGCACTTTCTTGCTTCCCACTGTTGAAGAGAAATTCAGGGATGGCGATTGCACCTTTCAACACGATCAAGCACCTGTTTGTTCATAATGCACAGCCTGTGATGGAGTGGTTACCTAACACTAACATCCCAGTAATGGACTGGCCTGCACAGAGTCCTGACCTGAATCCTATAGAACACATTTGGTATGTTTTGGAATGCTGACTTCATCCAGGCCTCGCCAACCGACATTGATACCTCTCATCAGTGCAGCAAACCATGAAGAATGGGCTGTCATTCCCCAAGAAACCTTCCAGCACCTGATTGAATGTATGTATACCTGTGAGAGTGGAAGCTGTCATCAAGGCTAAGGGTGAGCCAATACCATATTGAATTCCAGCATTACTGATGGAGGGCACCACAAACTTGTAAGTCATTTTCAGTCAGGTGTCCAGATACTTTTGATCACGTAGTGTAAGTGACCATGAGACAGGACAGTCAACTATGATTACCAAAGCACAAAGGACCATTAAAACAGGTAGAAAGAATTATATGTTCACTAAAGTAGACAAAGAAGCAGTAGTGTCACATCTCAATGTGAAACTTTTAACTCAAGACAGGAACATGTACAGGAACCATGGCTCAAGTTTAAATAGTGGACCATGCAATTAATAGATATGTACCTAGTGAAACAGTTTACGATGGGAGGGACTCTCTGTGGCATACAGTCATTTAAAGAAACTTATAAAGAAACTGAGACTACTTAATAGCAAGTATAAAACAAATTATATGGCTTTTGATAGTGTGTTCCTGGATGAAACATGTTCGGCTGTCAGTTGGGCAATGTGTGAAGCCTTCAATGACCACCACAGCTGAACATTAGTGAAAGATATTTCATGATACCCAAAGATATTCAGGTCATATATTGTGCTGGCATTCAGCTGTTGCCAGCACACCGGTTGGCAAAGATAAAGTGCAAAGATTGACTAGTAGGCACTGTATCAAGTTTGCCTATCACGAGAGAGGCCAGAGACACATCCAAAAGCAACACGCCACCAACAGCCTCTCGACAGCATGTATTTAGGCTGCTGCCACTCAACAGAGGGCCTCGCTCTCTCACTCACTTGCTCACTCACTCATTCAGTTTGGCATCTGTCAATTTACTTGCAGAGCGGGTTCAGTTCATCGCAGGTTGTGTTGTAGAGAGACGATACCAGACACCCATAACAACATGTCTCCCTTGCTACCTTGCAGTACAAGACTCCACAGTGGCGAACGAGGATAATTCAGTGGCGATTGAAGACAATGAACTTGGCTGAAGATTTTGCTTGTTTCTCTTGTGTTTTAGCTTGCAGGGATGATCATGTACAAGTGTTTCTATTTGCTAATTTGTTGTTGTATTCTTGCATGTATTCCAGGAGGTGACCTGCAGAACTAATCAAATTTCGCTTTTCAGAGGCTTTGCTTGCTTTCTGATATAAAGCATTTGTGCAAATTACGAATTCCCCACCCCCTCCACCCCCTGCCCCTGTGCCTCAGTCACAGATGGCTAACACAAGCTTTTCAGTTTCAGAACCAACAAGTCACTACTTCATTGATGACGGTATGACAACATGATGTGCAAGACGTTTTGGCCACACAGCCACAACTGACCACCCAGCCAGCACAACAAGTGCCGCTAACCAGTATACCAACGTTCCGGCAATTTAAGAAAACAGAGGAGGAATGGATTGAATACCCGACTTAGTTCAAAGCACATTGTCAAGTTCATTATGTTCACGGTACTGTAAAGTCACAATACTTCCTTTTGACTGTTGTGTTTAAGTTAACACAAAAAATATTCCTAACTGTGTCTCCCCACAAACTCATCTATGACCAAGTAATTGCTACATTAACTCAGTTCTATGACCAGCAAGTCCAAGTATCTGCACTAGATATCAGTTCTTTTGCTTGTACAAAAAGTCGGAATGGACGTACCACTAGTAGTACACAGAATTAACTGGCTTGACTAGGAAATGCAAATTTAAGTGTAGTTGTGGCAACCTTTACAGGGGTTTAATGATACATGATGCCATAACATTCAGTGTCCCAGATAGTAGAAAATGGGAACAGATCTTAAAGTACTCTGATCCATCACTTCCCCAAGTATTGCAAATCTTAGAGCAATATAATTTGGGTGCTACAGCGGCCAATAAGTTTGTCCAGTCCCCGATTTTTCGGATAGAGTCGCCCCTTGTTCGCGACCACCCCTAGCAACCACAACAAGGAGCGCGTACAGAACCGTGCAGACAGCCACATTGACATGTAAAGAGGCCTGTGAATTTAGTGAAGTCTTGCCCTAGATGTTTTGCTCACCATAAAAGACAGGATTGCCCATTGCGTAACCCAACGTGTTACACATGTGGAAAAAAAGCCTATGTCCGAGCAGTTCGTTTGCAATGGCACAATACGCCAGTTTTGCCCACTCCCAGAAAAAAACACGCTTGTGCACATGGAGTAAATGCTGTGTTTTCAAAGCCTACAACAGGTTCTGACAAAAGTAAGATTATGGTTGTGTCTCCTTCTCACCCTAGTGCTGTGCAACAATGTTCTAACAAACTGTTTGTCTCATTACGAATTGCTGGACGTCATGTGAATTTCAGTCAGACACAGGTGCCTCAGTAACTTTGCTTAATCGTGCCAATCTAGTAAACACCTCACGGCTTGCAAAGTACAGGAAATCCCAGTGCTTGGGCAGTGTACTTTGTCTGCCACTTACAAAGCTCACACTAGGACAGTGTATTTTACTGTGTTGAAATCAGGAGACAGTGAGAACATATTCAGTTTAGATGTCTTTGATTTGTTTGGACTTAGCATTCAAGACAATGCGCTTTCAGTGTCTGCTTTTGAACCAAAGGACAGTGTAGCTTGCTTGCTTAGTGAATTTCCTGAACTATTTTCAGAAGGAATGGGAAATGCTAATAATTTTGTAGTGCATGTTACACTGAAAGACAATGCACAGCCTAAGTTCTTCTGAGCATGCCCCATTCCAACTGCGTTAAGAGACAAAGTAGCCACTGAACTGAAAGAATTGCAAGACACTGGTGTAATTGCTCCCATTCATGCTAGTAAGAGGGCAAGTCCTCCCGTTTTGTTGCCTAAGCTTTCTGATCGCATTCGCATTTGTGTTGACTTCAAGTCTACAGTCAACCCATAGCAAGTAGTTGACAATTATCCATTGCCTCACCCTGAGGAACTCAGGGACAGGCTCAGTGCAGGATGTTAGTTTTCTACGATAGGTTTGCATGATGCCTACCCGCAAATTCCAATGGATAAAGAATCACAGAAAGTGTTTGCTGTAAATACATACTTAGGACTGTTCAAGTATTTGCTTTTGCCCTTCCGCAGTGCTTCCGCACCCGCCATTTTTCAACGTTACCTGGCACAGCTGATTGCAAAAGCACCATTTTGTTCAAACTACCCTGACAATATTGTCGTCTCAGGTTGTACACCAGAGGAACACATTGCCAATTTGCTTACTCTTTTTTGAGTGTTGTCAGATGCAGGACAGTGTCATCTCAAAAAGTGTGACTTTTTTCAAACTGAACTACAGCACTTAGGTCATGTGATAAACAGTAGGGTGTGCACCCCCTCTAATCTCATTTGTTTGCAATCCCTGACCTGCATGCTACTTATAGTGTGTCAGAACTGCAGTCAATGTGAAGCAAGATGACATACTACACTCAGTTCATACCGAATGCTGCTCAGATCGCAACTCCACTGCATTGCTTGTGTCACAGAAATGTACTTTTTTGTGGACTAAATACTGTCAAGACACACTTCAGGAACTCAAAAATGCTTTGCTTAGTGACAAATGTTTAGTGTATTTGACCCTGCCAAGCCGGTAGTTTTGCAAGTCAATGGTTCTTCCTATGGAATCGGCACTTTGGTTCCGCACAGAACTGGTGCACAAGACAGACCCATTGCTTTTGCCTCAAAGTTATTAACTCAAACTCTGTGCAATTATTCTCAAATGGAAAAAAGAGTCTTTCACCATTATGCATTGTGTGACCAAATTCTATCACTATTTGACTAGTTGGAAGTTCTTTTTAGTGACAGAACACAAGCCTTTGCAGTCCTTGTTTAATCCGTCAAAGCCAGTTCCTACATGTGCTCCTCAAAAATTGCAACATTGGGCTTTGTTCCTTTCATAGTATCAGTATGACATTGTGCCAAACCCGCGGCAAAGCATGGCAATGCAGATGCTCTATCTTGCCTTCCAATTGGCACAGACTCTGATTTTGATGAGTCTGCCTCATCTTGCTGCCAAATCGATGTGCAGAACTCTTGAATTGCTGCAGTCTTTTCTCTTGTACTATAGAAAAACTTCACAGACATGGAAGCAGACCTTGATCTGAAGATTTTGTTGCCTTACATTCGCACGTCTTGGCCTCACTCACTGAACAGTATCCAGACCTCAGATGTGCACTGATATTTTGCACGTTGGCATAACCTTTCAGTTCAACAGGGTGCGATTCTAGTTCAAAATGACAGTGGTCAATCAAGTGTGCTTATTCATAAAGTGTTGCAAAAGGACGTGTTGTGATTGCTCCACCAAGAACATTGGGGAATTATTCACATTAAACAGTTACCACAATGGCACTGTACCTGATAGGCCTTGGATGCCCATCACAGTGTCGCCCGAGCACGAACATTCGCAGCTTGGCCTAAGACTAAATCATAATGGCAACGAGTACACATTGACTTTGCAGGAACACTCATTGGCTTATAGTCATAGACTCCATTAGCAAGTTCCCATTTGCAGTGCCTATGGCTTCTACCACATCACATAGCACCATTCAAGCATTGTCCTCCATACTTTGCATAGAAGGTTTTCCAGAAGTACTTGTGTTGGACAATGGACCACAGTTCACTTCACATGATTTTGAACATTTTTATGAATGATATGGCATTCGTCATCTAACAATTTATCTGTTTCACCAAAACAGATGGCCAAGCTTCGTACCATGCACCTTCAGGAACAGGTGCTGCAACTCTTTCTCACCTCCTTTCGTTCCCACCCATGAAATGGACCATCACCAGTAGAACTTCTGCATGGTTGCCACCATCGGATGCTGCTACAATTGCTACACCCACTGCTGATGGTCCGCAAGTATTGCTTTGCACTGCACAAGCTTGTTTTTTTTAGGGCTTATGGCAACTGTGGGCACTGGGAACGAGGCATGATTCAGGAACGTATTGGCTCTTTTGTGTACTTGATTGCAGGTCCCAATGGTTTGCAGTGCTGCTGCAAGAACCAAATTCATGCATGTCATTTGCCCCGTGATTCTGCTGCTTTTCTTCCCCCAGATTCATGGCCTCATGGGATCGTGCAGCCCGTGCGGCCTTATCAGCCGCCCGCTGGTGCCACCTGGGCACCCCAGGAGGAGTGGTTGGATGAAGCGTCCCCGCTGACCCTGCTCGCCAACCCGATGGACGTGGACCCATCATCGTCGTCATCACCCTCAGGCCTGGATGTGTGCCCAGACAGCAGTTTTCCACAGGATGTTCCTGTTGCCTTGCAAGCCATATGGTGGGGTACGGTGGGGAGTACACCATCGTCCACAGTCATGGCTCCCAGCTCATGTCTACATTCAGCATCCTGTCAGCTCATGTCTACATTCAGCATCCTGTCCCCCCACCCCCCACAATTGCCATTTGTATCCTCTCTATACGTCACAATGGTGCGGTATTTTTGGGGGGAAAGGGGGGGGGGGGGGACTAATGTGCTGGCGTAAACAGTTGCCAGCATACCGGTTGGCAAAGATGAAGTGCGAAGATCAACTAGTAGGTGCTGGATTGAGTGCGCTTATCATGAGAGAGGCCAGAGACACACCCACAAGTGACATGCTGCCAACGCCCTCTCGACAGCATGCATTTAAGCTGCTGCTGACCGGAGGGCCTTGCTCACTCACTCATCCAGTTTGGCGGCTGTCAGTTTACTCACAGAGCAGGTTAAGTTCATCACAGACTATGACAGTCCATAGTGACCAGATTAGTGACTACAGTGGGACTATTACTGAACAGCTTGCACCACAAACATGGACTCAATTCAAGTTAAGTAAATGTTCCATTTCTTGTAAATAAAGAACTGTATTAATCCACATGTGCATTTGTGTTGTAGAAAGAGGATACCAGCCACCCACAACAACATCCTCTCCCTTGCTTCCTTGCGGTACAAGACTCTACATATACAAATGCTGTTATTGGCACCAAAGATAAGGTCCAGACACTCATGGGTGAGGCAGAAATTGAAACTGAGGGTTGCAAAGCAAAAAACAGAAATGTTTAACTCTGCTTGTAAGCATGCTTTCACAAAGAAAGCCCTGGAAGCTGGCCAAATTTAATTCTCAACCCACTGGCATTGAGAAACAGCTGAAATCTTTAAGTCTTTACAGAGCCAATACAGAAACAAGTACATGAGAATGCTAAAGACACAAAGGAACACCAGAAAACAAGCAAGGCTTTCCAGATGAAGACAGAAATTAATAAGGGAATCTCTTCTGAATCACAGATCCACAAACAAACAATTACAAAGTGTTGGGACAGATAATGCAACTCTAGCAAACAGAACAGAAAACTGATGAAATAGAACAAAAGGTCAAGGAAGGGGAAAAGATTGTAGAAATATGACATGACGTCCCCTGTACCAATTTCAAGCACAGCAGAAGAGTAAGTACTGCTGAAGTTGAAGGAAGTTCAAGAAAACATCAACAGGCTCCACAAGCAGCAGGAGGAAATAATTGGCGAGGAACTCTGCAATTGAAAGTCATTGCACTTAGTCGCCAGTGCAATTGAGTGCAGCATCCTCTCTGTACCTGACATGATGATACGCAGTTACCAAAATCACTCACTCACAGACAATAGCAGCACGCCATCACAGCCGCCAAGTGCAGCCGGTTATGAGCCACATCTGGCATTCAATGAAGCCGCGAGGTCAATGTAAGGGGAAAGCTTTGACTTTCATAACCTCCATCACAGAACCTGGCCGGAACAGTGTGATTATTCAGCATCCATCATTGTAGCCTGTTCATTTTCAACTACATTTTGTGTGCAGTTTTATCGAAGGTGAAGCTGTGACAAAGCTGTGAACATTAGCACAGAATTGCCAGTCTTACCGAACGTTTCAGGAGAAGTTCCTTGTGACATATTAGTCACAGGAAATCAGGCACTTGTTAAAGATGAAATCATGTTGGACAAAAATTTTGTAAACTCAGGTATACACAGCCTTGCCATATTTTTCAAGAAAACATGTCAGAAAAACCTGTTTCTTAACATGCCTTTTGCACCAACTGTTCAACATGGTTCTGTTATGGCAAGCTGTCACACACTTATCAGAAAAGACTAATAGAACGTTGTGGAGACAATGAGGAATCATTCAAGACCCAATTACTAGGGCCTGAACACATTAATAATGAGAATGGGAATGGCAGCCCAACTCACGGTAACAAGAAACACTTTGCACGACCACACCATTTATACAATGGGCGTAGAGACAACAGGTTCCATCCACACATGCCTAACAGCTGTACTACAGTAAACCACAACCAGGGGAACTGGTGAAACGATAAAGGTAACAATAATAATTACAATCAAGGAGATGACAGAGCACAGGGACACAATCATGAAAGACACAGTGCCCAGATTGTGGAGGTGAGAGATCCTTGTAAGGAAAAGAAATGACGGAGACAAGGAACCTACATCCTGCCACAGTTATCACTGTAGGTGGGGTCAACTTAAATGTAATCTGGGACATCGGCAGCCAGAACTCTGCAATTGCAGAAGAGGAACTGGAAAAATGTCTAGAAAAGATCACTTGGCCAATTCTGTGATTACAGGAGACAAAGATACAGAAGCCATTGTAGGAAAGACCACAGAAGTTGCAAGGCAGATATACCTTGAATTTGAGTACCAAGGCCACACACCCAAATGGGACTTCCTAGTCATTAATAACCTCTCCGTCAATGTAATACTGGGCTTGGATTTTATGTGGGAGTTTCAGGCTTTCTTGGATCTAAATCATCATGAAATTATCCTGCACAAAAAAGTTCAGATGAGCATACGTTTTGAAGAGCAAGCAATATGGGCGCACATCCTGTCAACATGCCCGAAACTTTGCCTAAATGTCACTCGTACAGAAGCTGAAGGAAGTTACTCATCATCGATCACGACAATAACAAGCTGGATGGAGTCATGCTCAGTGAAGAGAAAGTAGCAGCTACAATACAGATAAGATTAATGGTGCCAAAGACATTATCAATAAGGAGAAGATCAAACTGATGAATGCAATGAGCAACAATGTTGAGGTCTTCTCATCACAGTCAGTGCAATGAAGGACTTTCAATGTAAGTTCAGGAGGAAAGATCACAAGGCGTTCTTCACTCGACCACACTCCATACCAATAGCATAGAAATGTACACAAACAATACTTGATCAATGTGGAATTGAGCCAGCCATAACATTCTACAAAAAAAACCACCTCATTGTCCTGAAACGAGATGGTACACTTCGCACAGTACTTGACTCCATGGCAAATGAAATCTACACTGAAGCGCCAAAGAAATTGGTATAGGCATGCACATTGAAATACAGAGGTACATAACCACGCAGAATATGGCACTGCAATTGGCAACATCTACATAAGACAAGTGTCTGGTATAGTGGATAGATTGGTTACTGCTGCTACAATGGCAGATTATCAGGATTTAAGTAGTTTGAATGTGGTGTTATAGCTGGTGTATGAGTGATTGGGCACAGCATCTCCAAGGTAGCAATGAAGAGGGGATTTTCCCGTATGAACATTTCACAAGTGTACTGTGAATATCGCAAATCTGGTAAAAAATCAAACCCAATACATCGCTGCGGACCAAAAAAGATTCCGCAGAGCAGGACTAACAATGATTGAAGAGAGTCATTAAGTGTGACAGAAGTGCAACCCTTCTGCAAATTGCTGCAGACTTCAATGCTGGGCCATGAACGAGTGTCAGTGTGAACCATTCAACGAAACATCATCGAAAGGGGCTTTCGGAGCCCACTTGTGTACCCTCGATGACCGTACGACACAAAGCTTTACCCTTCGCCTGGGCCCATCAACACAGACATTTGGCTGCTGATGACTGGAAACATGTTGCTTGGTCAGAAAAGCCTTGTTTCAAATTGTATCGTGTAGATGGACATGCACAGATATGGGGACAAGCTCATAAATCCATGGACCCTGCATGTCAAGCAAGGGACCGTTCAGGCTGGTACAGGCTCTGTAATGCTGTGGGGAGCAAGCAGTTGAAGTGATATTGGACCCCTGGTATGACTAGATAAGACTCTGACAGGTGACACATACGTAAGCTCCTGTCTCATCACCTGCATCCATTCATGTCCATTGTGCATTCCGACAGACTTGGGCAATTCTAGCAGTACAATGTGATACCCCACACATCCAGAATTATTACAGAGTGGCTCCAGGAAAACTCTTCTTTGTTAAACACTTCCACTGGCCACCAAACTCCCCAGACATGCCTGGGATGCCTTGCAAAGTGCTGTTTAGAAGAGATCTGCAGCCCCTCATACTCTTACAGATTTATGGACAGCCCTACAGGATTAGATATACTATGCCTGTCTGAGCATCACATTATTACTGATATGGATAAGGTAAATGTAAGTGGATATAAGCTCTCTGCACATGTAATTAGAGAAAATATGGAGAAAGGAGGAGTTGCCATATATGTCAAAAGTTATCATTGTGCAAAAAGTATAGAAACAAAAAAGTTTTGTGTAGAGAAACATATAAAAGCATGCGCCTGTGAGCTTAAATTAAATAAAGGCACATTTATAATTGTAACTGTATATAGGTCCCCATCGGGAAATTTTCATCCATTTCTGAAAAATTTGGACTCCTTATTGTGCTATCTGTCAGATAGGGGGAAGCAAGTTATTATTTGTGGGGACTTCAAAGTAGATTCTCTGAAAGAGGGTAATAGGAAAAATGACCTTGAAGTATTACTCGGTTCTTTCAATTTGACACCCGTTCTTGATTTTCCTACTCGGGTGGTAAAGGATAGCAGCTCACTGAGAGATAACTTCTTTATAGACCAAGATAAGTTTAACCAGATAAATGCTCAGCCTGTTGAGAATGGTCTTTCTGATCATGGTGCACCGCTAGTTACAATATATGACATAGCTCCATTCAGCAGTACTAAACAATCCTCCAAAATAGTACGTTCAGTCAATGATTCAACAATTGCAAATTTCAGGGAAAGCCTACAGAAGTTAGACTGGCATGAGGTGTACCGTGAACCTGATGCCAATTTAAAATATAATTTATTTCATGACACTTTTGTAAATGCATTTGAAAACTGCTTCCCCAAGAAAATAGTTAAATATACTCGTAAGAAACCATGTAACAAACCATGGCTTACTAAGGGTATAAAAATATCTTGTAACCGGAAAAGAGAAATGTATCTGACAGCAAGAGAGAGTAGTGACCCAGAAACTATCAAACATTATAAAAACTACTGTGCTATATTAAGAAAAGTTATTAAAAAATCCAGAAGTATGTGTATCATGTCTGAAATCAGCAACTCTGATAATAAAATTAAAACAATTTGGAATATTATTAAAAGAGAAACAGGTCAACCAAGAGTACAGGAAGACAGTATTACCATCAAATTGAATGAAAACTTTACGAACCAAAAGTCAGAAGTTGAAAATATTTTTAATAACCATTTTCTAAATGTTGTGGATATAGTAGGATCCAGGTGTTCATTAGAAGATGCCAGGCAGTTAATGGAAGAGGCCATACCTAGGCAATTTGATACAATTGAAATCTCACCCACTTCTCCCTCTGAAATTAGGGATATAATAAACTTGCTTAAAAGTAAAAACTCACATGTAATTGATGGCATTTCCAGCAAAATACTAAAAGCTTGTTCTCAACAAATAAGTAAGATTCTCAGCCACCTGTGTAATAGCTCTCTGGAACAGGGCATTTTTCCTGATAGACTGAAATATGCTATTGTTATACCTTTACATAAAAACAGGGATAGATCTAATGCCAACAATTACCATCCAATCTCCCTTCTAACAGCTTTATCCAAAATTTTTGAGAAAGTAATGTATTCAAGAGTAGCTTCACATATCTGTAAAAATGAAGTACTAACAAAATGTCAGTTTGGTTTCCAGAAAGGTTTTTCAACAGAAAATGCCATATATGCTTTCACCAATCAAATTTTGAATGATCTGAGTAACCGAACACTACCCATTGGGATTTTTTGTGATCTCTCAAAGGCTTTTTCTTGTGTAAATCATGAAATTCTGCTAGACAAGCTCAAGTATTGTGGCATGAGTGGCACAGTGCACAAATGGTTTAATTTGTACCTAACTGGAAGAGTGCAGAAAGTTGCAATAAGCAGTTCTCATAATATGCAAAGATCAGCACATTCCTCAAACTGGGGAACTATCAAGAATGGGGTTCCACAAGGGTCGGTCTTGGGTCCTTTGTTGTTCTTAATATACGAGGGCAGTTCAATAAGTAATGCAACACATTTTTTTTCTGAAACAGGGGTTGTTTTATTCAGCATTGAAATACACCAAGTTATTCCCCAATCTTTTAGCTACACAACACTATTTTTCAACGTAATCTCCATTCAATGCTACGGCCTTACGCCACCTTGAAATGAGGGCCTGTATGCCTGCACGGTACCATTCCACTGGTCGATGTCGGAGCCAACGTCGTACTGCATCAATAACTTCTTCATCATCCGCGTGGTGCCTCTCACGGATTGCGTCCTTCATTGGGCCAAACATATGGAAATCCGACGGTGCGAGATCGGGGCTGTAGGGTGCATGAGGAAGAACAGTCCACTGAAGTTTTGTGAGCTCCTCTCGGGTGCGAAGACTTGTGTGAGGTCTTGCGTTGTCATGAAGAAGGAGAAGTTCGTTCAGATTTTTGTGCCTACGAACACGCTGAAGTCGTTTCTTCAATATCTGAAGAGTAGCACAATACACTTCAGAGTTGATCGTTTGACCATGGGGAAGGACATCGAACAGAATAACCCCTTCAGCGTCCAAGAAGACTGTAACCATGACTTTACCGGCTGAGGGTATGGCTTTAAACTTTTTCTTGGTAGGGGAGTGGGTGTGGCGCCACTCCATTGATTGCCGTTTTGTTTCAGGTTCGAAGTGATGAACCCATGTTTCATCGCCTGTAACAATCTTTGACAAGAAATTGTCACCCTCAGCCACATGACGAGCAAGCAATTCCGCACAGATGGTTCTCCTTTGCTCTTTATGGTGTTCGGTTAGACAACGAGGGACCCAGCGGGAACAAACCTTTGAATATCCCAACTGGTGAACAATTGTGACAGCACTACCAACAGAGATGTCAAGTTGAGCACTGAGTTGTTTGATGGTGATCCGTCGATCATCTCGAACGAGTGTGTTCGCACACTCCGCCATTGCAGGAGTCACAGCTGTGCACGGCCGGCCCGCACGCGGGAGATCAGACAGTCTTGCTTGACCTTGCGGCGATGATGACACACGCTTTGCCCAACGACTCACCGTGCTTTTGTCCACTGCCAGATCACCGTAGACATTCTGCAAGCGCCTATGAATATCTGAGATGCCCTGGTTTTCCGCCAAAAGAAACTCGATCACTGCCCGTTGTTTGCAACGCACATCCATTACAGACGCCATTTTAACAGCTCTGTACAGCGCTGCCACCTGTCGGAAGTCAATGAAACTATACGAGACGAAGCAGGAATGTTTGAAAATATTCCACAAGAAATTTCCGATTTTTTCAACCAAAATTGGCCGAGAAAAAAAATGTGTTGCATTACTTATTGAACTGCCCTCGTATATTAATGACTTGCCATTCTATATTCATGAAGAGGCAAAGTTAGTTCTCTTTGCTGATGATAAAAGTATAGTAATCACACCTGACAAATAAGAATTAACCGATGAAATTGTCAATAATGTCTTTCAGAAAATTAATGAGTGGTTCCTTGTAAACGGACTGTCACTGAATTTTGATAAGACACAGTACATACAGTTCCGTACAGTAAATGGTATGATGCCATTAATAAATATAGACCTTAATCAGAAGCATATAGCTAAGGTAGAATATGCAAAATTTTTAGGTGTGTCCATTGATGAGAGATTAAATTGGAAGAAACACATTGATGATCTGCTGAAACGTCTGAGTTCAGCTACTTATGCAATAAGGGTCATTGCAAATTATGGTGATAAACATCTTAGTAAATTAGCTTACTATGCCTATTTTCACTTATTGCTTGCATATGGCATCATATTTTGGGGTAATTCATCACTGAGGAATAAAGTATTTATTGCACAAAAGCATGTAATCAGAATAATAGCTGTAGTCCACTCAACATCATCCTGCAGACATTTTTTAAGGATCTAGGGATATTCACAGTAGCTTCTCAGTATATATACTCTCTTATGAAATTTGTTATTAACAACCAAACCCAATTCAAAACTAATAGCAGTGTGCATAACTACAATACTAGGAGAAAGGATAATCTTCACTATTCAAGATTAAATCTAACTTTGGCAGAGAAAGGGGTGAATTATACTGCCACTAAAGTCTTTGGTCACTTACCAAATAGTATCAAAAGTCTGACAGATAACCAACAAGTATTTAAGAAGAAATTAAAAGAATTTCTGAATGACAACTCCTTCTACTTCATAGAGGAATTTTTAGATATAAATTAAGAAAAAAAAGAAAAAAACAAACAAAAAAATTATAAAAAAAATTAAAAATAAAACAAAAAATAAAAAAGTTGTTATATTAACTTAATTAGGTTGTTAAATTAACTTAATTATGTCATGTATTGGAAAATTTGACTCGTTCCACATCATTACGAAATATCGTATTCATGATCCATGGAACTAGTATTAATCTAATCTAATCTTTCAGACATTAGTCGAGTCCGTGCCACATTGTATTGCGGCACTTCTGCGTGCTCGCAGGGGCCCTACACGATATTAGGCAGGTGTACCACTTTCTTTGGCTCTTCAGTGCATAATAAAACCGGGAACCAACGGACTAGAAAATATTGAAAAGCTCCTGCACGATTCATGGAGCACAAGTGTCCTCTTCACTTGACTTGAGATAGAGCTACTGGCAAATAGAATTTGATCCGTCCTTCAACATTACAGCCTTACTTGTGTTCGGTCACTGTTAGGGTTTTTGGTGTTTGCTGTTCAGGCTTACCATTTCCTCTGCAGCCTTCATCAGAACCCCAGATCATGTGCTAGATGAGTCGTTATGCAAGTATGTCACGCATTATGTAGACGAAATCTTGACACCGGAAAGCACATTGGGGAACCACAATGTTGTGCTCTGCCACCTACTGATTGCACTCTGTACAACTGAGTTTATGGTGAACTTGCAGAAATCCAAATTTGGGGTGCAAGAGATGAAATTCCTTTGCCACATTATCTCCAAGAATGGGATCTCACCTGACCTTGCAAAAATACAGGCCATACGACATTTTCCACAGCCCCCTACAAAAAAACAACTGACAGGATATCTAGGTATTATCTTGGCCAAAAGCATAGCTACACCATGCCTTTGTGAACTCATGAATAGAGCAGCAGCTTGGACCTGGGACAATCAAACAGAAACATCAAGCATTAAAATCAGCTCTAGTATTGGCATCAATACCTGCACAGCTGCCCTGCTGATTTCTGCACAGTAATGGACAGTGCATTAACAGGGCTTGGGGTGGTTCTGTTTTGGGAGATGGTGCAAGATGGTCACTCATGCACAAGACCATTGTGCGTGGTAGCCGCACATTAAAGAAATCTGAACGAAACTACTCCGTCACAGAGGTGGCAGTCCTGGCCATCATCTGGGATTTCCAGAAGTTCAGATTCTTTTTATTTGGCAGGAAAATCACCATTCCAATGGATCACAAGATGCTGCAGCTTTTACTTATGAACCTTATGCATGGTACACTGGTACAATGTCTGCTTTTGCTCCAGGAACTTGATTTATCAATACAATATGTCCTTGCAGTTCCAACATCATTGCAGGTGCTTTTTCATGCTCCTCTGTGGACCTAACAGAAGGTGTGAAGGAGGATCTTGAAGAGAACTACTTTAGCTTGTACCATCTCAAAAAAATTTGTTTCTGAGAAACATGCGACAGCTTCACTAACTGACATCTTCGCTGAACAAGACAAGGATCCTGCATTGCAGGGAATGAAATGGTGTTAGTGTTGGTGAGACAGTTCTACCTCATCAGAAAAAGGATGCTATTTAGGCACAGGACAATAGACACCCAATGGTTGATCCCAGACACACTTACTGAGAAACTGGTTTTGTTCGTGTACCAGAGCTATACACATTTTGGTGCAAAGAAAGTTTTTTTCAAACTGAAAATGACATGCCATTTTAAGAATATGCAGTGGCAGATTTGCAAGATACTTGTGACATGCAAGGATTGCCGGAAGGCAAAACTGCCATCAACCTCAAATCAACCAATCCTTTTCCCTATCGTCCCATTAAAATTGCGGGAAAGGCCGCAACTGACTTCCTTAGCCCGCTCCCAAGGTCGAGCTGAGGCTACTACTATTTGCTTATAATGACTGAACAGATCTCCAACTACACTGTGCTCACACCAATCAAAAGAGCGATGGGGAAGAGCATTCTGAGCGTATTTAAAAAGCATTTCCTCAAATAGGTAAGACTGGTTTGCAGAATAATTTCAGATAATGGGCCGCAATTTTGGGGCGGATCAATTTGGAGAGGGGGGGGGGCAGAGGGGGGGGGGGACAGTTGAGACATCACAGTATAAAAAATTTGGCATGTGTTCTTACGCAATTTCCAGAAAGTTATCAATGAACTCTCGCACTCTGCCACTATGCTGCCACTGATCATGGTTTTGCGAAGCCAAGTGCCTCTGAATAAGATCAGTGTAGTGATTGATTTCCGGCCGCAATGGAAATTACCTAGAAGAGCAGCTGAACGGAATGGACAGTGTCTTGAAAGGAGGATATAAGATGAACATCAACAAAAGCAAAATGAGGATAATGGACTGTAGTCGAATTAAAACGGGTGATGCTCTGGGAATTAGATTAGGAAATGAGACACTTAAGGTAGTAAAGGAGTTTTGCTATTTGGGGAGCAAAATAACTGATGACGGTCAAAGTAGAGAGGATATAAAATGTAGACTGGCAATGGCAAGGAAAGTGTTTCTAAAGAAGAGCAATTTGTTAACATCGAGTACAAATTTAAATATCAGGAAGTCGTTTCCGAAACTATTTGTGTGGAGTGTAGCCATGTATGGAAGTGAAACAAGGACGATAAATAGTTTAGCCAAGAAGAGAATAGAAGCTTTCAAAATGTGGTGCTACAGAAGAATGCTGAAGATTAGATGGGTAGATCACATAAATAATGAGGAGGTATTGAATAGAATTGGAGAGAAGAGAAATTTGTGGCGCATCTTGACTAGAAGAAGGGATCGGTTGGTAGGGCATATTCTGAGGCATCAAGGGATCACCAATTTTGTATTGGAGGGCAGCGTGGAGGGTAAAAATCGTAGAGGGAGACCAAGAGATTAATACATTAAGCAGATTGAGAAAGGATGTAGGTTGCAGTAAGTACTGGGAGATGAAGAAGCTTGCACAGGATAGAGTAGCATGGAGAGCTGCATCAAACCAGTCTCTGGACTGAAGACCATAACAACAACAACATCGAAATTACAACACCAGGAAATCATACAGTGAGTGATATATCGCATCTGATAGCAGAACACATGCCATGATCTTCCATGTGGGGACAAAGTTCTTGTCAGTGCACACAGGCTATCTAACAAATAGCGGAAACAGGCCAGATGTTTCTTTCCCTGTTTGTGGGTCAGTTACATGTGAGAAGGATTTTGCATTGAAATTTCTTAGAAATAGAATCCATCACAACAGGGAAAATCTATAGGCACCATCATGTAGTGGGTGTCAAACCCTACCTGGAGCAGGTAGCTCGTGCTTTTAATACATAGGAAGCTGTGTGCTGTGGCTACCTAGAAAATAAGTAAGTTTTTGTAAGAAAACATTTTAGAACAATTCACGTTTTATTTGTTTCATAATGTCTCTTTCTGTAGATTCCTTTTTCAATGCATATTCAGTTAAATCATTATGTGTAGTATTTGTGTTCTCTTGTTGTGATAGTCTTACAGTCCGCTTATGTAGCAATCTTGATAAGGGGACGGGGATGGGGAGAGGGGGGGGGGGGGGGGATAAATGATAGGGTCTTTTGGCAATGTCTTACATGCTACACTGTCTAGCGGATAATTATGGTGATATTTTTATTTAAAGAGGTAAGAGGCATTTGAGATGGCGCACAGGTGCATGCATTTTCCTTTAATGAAGGGTGAGATAGGAAGTACTTTTGGGGTCAGTATCCACATGACATACACCCACACTACAAATATTGCAGCATGCCACAAGTTTCGCCCTGCATAATAAGGCAAAAAAAAAGTATGTTTCTGTCAAGCTGGATAAGCAGGAGTGGATGAAGTCAACTGGAGCATTTAATAGGGGAAGAAAGTTGTAGTTTGATCACCATCGTAGATGACATATAAGGAAGATTTTGTGTGTGTGTATGTGTGTGTGTGTGTGTGTGTGTGTGTGTGTGTGTGTGTGTGTGTGTGTGTCCATGTTGAAGATGATGCCAACCATCACAAAGAGTTAGGGCTGATTTTTGCCCATGTCAGAACATACCTGGACCACTAAGATATTAATGAGGATGATGTTTTGTGCCATCCACACTGCAGTGCACTGGGACTGCCAGCAATTTTTAAGAAGGTTAGGGACCCATTAAGAGATTTGGTGTTTATTCTGTGGTTGTCTGAGCCTGCTGCACAGGCGAAATGATTAAGAGTTCATTAATGCTATCGGCAACAGACATTAGGAACAACACCTGGGAATAAGGTATACTATTAGTTAGATGATGCAACTAAACCTTTTTTTCATTATTTTCTTCCAAGTTATGTTTTAGTAATTCGTTACAGGATGATATGCAGCCCCACATTACTGGAGATACTTTCAGGTAAAAGAAAGACCCCAGCAAAGCCGGGTTGGTGTTCCTCACAACAACATAGTATGATAAGTAAATAGTAAATAATCACGATTGGTCAGCCAATATAGTGCAACAGTCGAGGGGAAAGCCACAAAGCAATGAGCTTGAGACATATCAAGGGACTAATATTCAATGTTTTTCTGTGCATATTTAGTAGTGACACACGTGAGCGCTGTTGTAAATAGTTTGTTTACTTTAAGATAAGTAGTACACATTGTTATGCATGCTTGCTTCAGGAATGACGCAATTAACTTAGATTTAATGGCATGAACAGAGGGGTGCTATTACTGTGTGCAACTAATTACACAAACCCAGTGTTACACAACAATAAACATGTGCGTGGATGTACAGATGAGTCATTGAGATTAGTTTCTTTTCCACATGTTCTCCTTTTTATTCCTTTCACTTCTTTGTGTGTGTCCTGTTTAAGTTTTAAAATTTATTTTTCTCATAGTGTTGTATTTATAAATTCTCATATTCTCTAAAGTTCACCTTAACTCACAGCATTCTGTAAATAGTTTATGTAAGCTCCATTAATGCCAACACCCAATGGTGGCGCCATAAATTCTGCTTTGCCATCAAATTGATTTTCCTGATAAATTCAATTCTTGTTGAATAGGTCACAAAGATTGTACAGTTTAATTTTTTTTTTTTTGTTCATTTATCTTTTCTTTGAACTAAACAATATGATAGCAATTATAAAGACCAATTTGTTAATTTTCTTCTTGTGAAGATCATTGGTTGGATGATTTTCAGTAGGATGTATACTATGTTTTTGTAAGACATCAATGGCATGATGGTTGTCAGTTTGTGTAAGTGTATAGTCAGAGGAAAGTAGCACGAGTACCGCACTCACAAACAATGGTGGTATCACAACACAAAATGAGGGGTCTGTCTTCACAAAAGGAGGACCAACTGGTCTCCAACAATGTGCTGACTGCCCGCTTCCAAAGAGGTATTGCTCTCTTGGTCCTCGCCCACATAGCAGGCTCAGCAGCACATCTCTTCATACGGGGCATTTGGCCATGATGTACATGACCTGCTGAAGGCAGGACATTCGTACAGCCGCTGTTGAATATTCCTGATGTCTCCACAAAAAGTGTAAATGTCACCATCATCACTGAAGTTGCATGCATGCCCTTTCCTCACAGACAGAGAAGCACTTTCCGTGCTACTCATCATGCACAATGGTGAAGCACGTAACAAAGTTTGATTGTTTGTTCTAGTAAGAGAATTCCTCTTTGATGTCTGGTTTGCCACGAAAGCAACCTAGGTTGTTATTTCCTAGTGAGGTCTTACAGCAGTAATCACACAGATTGTAGCACAAAAATGCACTTGGTTGGCAATTAACCAGCCTAATATCAAACCTGGCATTTCTGCCCCATGTTACACTATTACCAGACTATACAATTGCCCTCATACCTAAGCTGCCACAATCAAATCTGCCAAGAAGATGACAGGCCTTGGTGTTCCAGTTGGTGTTGCCAGATGCTCCTGTCAGATGTCCTCAGCCGCTCGCACAGTCCCACAAATTGTGACTAGAATATTCAATTAAAAGTCAAAATCAAAGAAGTGTGCATATGTAGTGCTAACTCATTCAGATCAATCATGTGTCTATCTTCAAACACAGCCACATAACTTTTAAAGATTAAAATTGGACGTCACTGGAAGGCTTTATAGTTTTTTGTTCCTTTAATAAAACAATTAAAGGAACATATTGTGTTCTATGATCTGTTTTTCAAAGCATTCCTGTGCTAAATGTTGGACCTCACTGCCAGTCTTGATGCTGTATTTTTGTTGCTGCTTATTGCCTCACTTTTGTTACACTTAACTGATATTTTAGTACCGATAACAAAGGTATTACTTTGTCTCTTCATACGATTTCATCCACTTCTAAAAATGTGCTCATAAACCCATTTTATGTTCAGTGAAACATGTCACATCAAGTGTACATGTTTGCCATTTGTAAATGTGCTGACTTTCATGTGTCTCACAACTTTTATACGTTATTTAAGTCATTTCATGTTTTGTAATTTCATTTTGTTTTAACATACACACCCATGACTGAGCACACCATTTATTACAGATCATATTTTGTTGTACACAACATGCACATGTACTTAGAGGCACCTTTTCACACTTTGACACAGTTGAGAGTTTGTAAGATTTTGGTATATAAATATTTCAGTTTTGTTTTGTGCTCTTCTTTCATTAGAGATTTTTTTATGTAAATGCTCATAGCTTTGAGTTAATTCATAATCTTTGGGATGAATGTGTGGTAATCTGAAGCAATTTTTATGTTTTGTTTGATCATTTTGATGTAAGAATTTAAAGTTACTGTGTACAGAAATCTTGTAATTTCAGTAAATGGAAATTTCGAGGAGATACAACAGATGCTCTCTCTGTGTTCTTTCCTTTTCTTATTGTGTTTTTAAACTTTTCTAGTTTATTTTCTTTCCTCATTGATTGTCAGTTGATAGAAATTGTTCTTGGAAAGGCCTCACCATTTTTCTTATTGAAACCTTTCCTGGAAACACTTCTGGATCAGAGTACTGTGTGATGTGAGGTGGCAGCCTGTTTCAGGACTTTCTCCTGACATTTTACCCTGGTTTCATACTGAATTTGCATATGAGACTCTCTTGCTCCATTTACTTTCCAATTCAGTTTTATTTGCCGACTTTCTGCCTGTACTGGGTATTGTTTACATGAGTGACTACGGGAATGCAGCAATATAAGTAACCCACCCCTCTAACATTTCATTCTTGTAGTAGTTTCTTCCATTAAATGCATCTGCTCTTGACCAGGGGAACTCCATTTTCACTGGTACAAAAACAAGATGAACTTTCACACATTCTGGAAGAGCTGCCAGCATTTTGACTCCCTCATTTTCAAGATACATAAAGTAAAAACACTGAATTAAATAGGCAAATAAAAGAAAACAGCCTGTCCACTATTTGCTGCTTTTCTCAAAAAGTGATATGTGGTTGGATACTCCTAAAAATCATTAGTATTCTCCTCTTGATTCTAATTTTCTAAAACTCAGATCAAGAATCCTATTGTAACTGAGAATCATACCACTATTTGGGCATTATGAATACTCATTGCTAAAGGTTGAAAACTGAGGATGAGGTACTCTACTTTTCAAGTTAATTTTCCTGTTTTCAAGACATACAACCAGATAAAGACATATTATGTAGACACAGATAATAGATGAGCTAGTTTCTATTTCTATTGTAAACTATAAATGAATGTTAAGTTTTACTTTTTCTCCTTATAAGATGTCGCAAGTACATTGTTTCTATCCATAAAGAAATTCTTGCTTGCTTCAAAGGGGATTTTCTTGTAACCACTTGTGTTTATTTCACAATTGAGTTAATTCATTGGAGCTCACCCGCCTAGAGATGTTTCTTTCTGATTCTTCATTGATTCCACACTCTGTATAACATTCCCAGACTAGGAATGGTGCCATTCAGTAACATAAGTAATGCCCAATGACAACAGTGAGAAACTATCATACAGACCAGATGGGGCAAGTCTCATACACGGAATGTACATGCTTAGTTCCAATAGGCCAAACAACATGGTAACAGGTACATTACTGTCACCGTTTCCCATTTTCTATAAAAAGAATTATTTCAAAGCAATGAAAATTAAACAAATAAAAATTATTTGTTTTTTTAAAGATATTTTTAAAAAAAAAATGCCACTTCTACGGCTAATTGATACTTAGGTTTTTTACTTGGTTATTAGTAAAAAATAAAAAGCAAATGTGATGACTGAGACCAAACAAATACTGAAAAATGCCAATTATTCAGAACAAAAATACTGATATCAGTTCTACCTGGTTGATTTTTTTCCATCCCTAGCCTCCAGATATATTTCCTGAAGCCAAGTATGTAGCCAGTTGTATGTCTGCAAATTTCCAAACTTTGCTCTTCCCGTGGAAACGCTGCGCAAAACCCAGCAAAATTTTCAGAATTTCTTACAAACAAGTCTAGTTGTGGGAATGGAGCAATACTTGCAACCCTTTTCCAAAAAGACGTGTCTCATTGGCAGATACATTTTAACTTTCTGGTGGAAGCTAAGGAACAGGCTTCCAGATCCCGATTGGAAGACGACCTGCAATCACATCACATCGGCTCAGCCCAGCAATAGTTAGCAGCTGCCACAGTTTGGCACACCCCGACTTGTTGGCAACCACCTCAATGACCGTCGTGGTGAGAACACATTTGCAACGTCCACTCTGTATTTTGGAAATCGTGATATATTGAAGAAAGAAGACTTCTTTCCTGGTTTCCATTTATTAGTCTTGTTAACTTGATCTATGAGCCTTATGCACCAGTATGCAAGTTTTTCTGCAATCTAATTCTTGCTTCAAAGAGGATTTTTCTTGTAACAACTTGTGTTTATTTCACTATTGAGTTAATTCATTGGAGCTCACCTGCCTAGATATGTTTCTTTCTGATTCTTCCTTTATTCACTGCTCTGGTGTATGCTCTGTTCAAATTCATACCTATTCTTCTGTAATTTTAAAGTTTTGCAATCATGGCTGAAAGCATAATTTGTGTCCATTGTGTCTGGGCATCATCTCAACTGTAATTGCCCAGCATCATGCTGGTGGCGACCCTAGCAACTATTCGTTTTCTTGTCATTTTTCTGTTTTAATTATGTAAATTCATTCTCAAATTGTTTTACAACTTATACATTTATGTGTCATGAAATAAATCAAACAATGGAAAATCCAGGATGGACTGTAACCATATTATGAAAAGGATAGTTGCTACTCACCATATAGCGGAAATGCTGAGTCGCAGATAGGCACAACAAAAAGACTGTTACAAAATGAGCTTTCGGCCACACACACACACACACACACACACACACACACCACAGTCTGGCTCCAGCTGCCAGAGACAGTGGACCGAAAGCTCTTTTAGCGACAATCTTTTTGTTGTGCCTATCTGTGGCTCAGCATCTTTGGTGTATGGTCAAGTAGCAACCATCCTTTACATAATATTGTTTATATGCCATGAGTAAGTTTTAGAGACTTGTTTGAACAAACATTAATTTACAGACCAAACTCTGTCATTCAGAAACCATTGAAGTCAATTATTCAATTGAAATGCCAAGGTCCTCTAACCATAAGCAATGGGTGAGGCCCCTGACAAGTTCAGGAACTTATCCAGTAATGTTTTCTGATATGCGTGGCAGTGGAATTTTCAAGTAGGCTATTAACTTCATGGGGGTAGCCTATCATTTTATATGATCTGGGGTGATAGATTCAGTATCAGTCTAATCTGCATACCCACAGAGTACCTGATGAGCAATAGGTCGTGTTCACAGTACACCTGGCTTCTGGCAACTTTCTTTTGTTCATACTGAAGATCATGTATTTCTTAACCAAACACCATTTATATAGCTAAGTGCTTGCTTTAGTGCATAAGGCCTCAGCTGCAATGCGCCTGAAAGTGTCATTGGTGAAGCTGTTCATGGTTTTCTGAGCCTTCAGCGAGATAACAATGTCATGGTGCACCTGCTTCAGCATTTTGTATTATGTTGGTACAGAACTCCATAGCGTTTTTCCATAAGTTTAATAAGCACAACAGATACACATAACAGAGAATTTAGTCATCAATAATATATTCTCCTTCACTATTTACAGCACTTATCCAATGATGGGTTAACTTCTCAATTCTGTGACTGTGGAGATCATGCGGTTTTGGGGCGAAGCACTCGTCAAATCTTGTCTGAGTGCATTTTCATCCAGGAAGGAAGTTCTTTGAGGGCTGTTTGATAGTGTGTGGAAAAGGTGAAAATTTGAGGGCATAAGATTAGGTGAATAGTGTGGGTGCAAAATGACCTCCCAACCCAACTCCCGTAAGTGCTTTTGTCAGTAGAGCAAAATATGGCGTATATTATCATGGAGTAGAATCATTTCACACAGTCTTCCTAATTGTTGTTCTTGGATTGTGTCTGCAAGACATCTCAGTTTGCTGACAATAAAATGTCAGCAGTGATGGTTATACCTCATGGAAGCAATTCGTAGTACATCACATCATCGCTATTCCACCAGATGCATAACATTATCTTTTGTGGATGCATGCAGGTCTTTGCACGGGGAATTATTGATTTGTTTGGGCTCAATAATTCCTTTGTTTTCCATATGTTAGCATAAAGATACCATTTCTCATCACCAGTAATGATACAGGATAGGATGGCCAGTGTTGTTCATGAGCAGAGGTGCACATATGGCCACCCGCTGATTTTTGTGATTTTGGTTTAGAGCATGTGGTACTCATACACTCAATTTTTGAACCTTCTCCGATGCACGCATATGTCTCATGATGGTGGAATGATCACAGTTAATCACTTTTGCCACTTCTCGAGTACACTGACATGGATTATTATGAATTAAAGCGTTTAAATGATCTTCATCAAACATCAAAGGTCTTCCGGAACATGGAGTCACTAATGTCAAAACAATCGTCCTTAAAATGAGAAAACCATTTTCTTGCCATGCTCTGTTCAACAGAATTATTACCATACTTGGCACAAATGTTACTGGCTGCCTCCTCTGCTGCCACCCCTCTACTGAACCCAAACACAAAAATCTGTCAGAATGTTCTGATTTATCCACTTGGCACTCTATTTTCTAGTGTCCGCAGTTCCAGTCATTATCTCCGAATGACAAAATGACAATATGTAAACTCAAATAGTAACAATGAACTACAAATAAAAAACGACAATCGATAAGTAAACCTGTAGCAACTGGAATACCAACATGTGATAGAAAAATGCTACAAACTTATGCACCAACCTAATTTTTGCCTTTAGGATCACTCACTTCACTGAGTTCATATACACAGTACAGGGTAAGACACTGAATTTGTATCTTGTTCACATATTTTTTTGTCTTAAATCATCAAACAAATGTATTTGATTACTAAAGCATGTAGCATTGGGACATGGTGTTCTTCATAAATGTTCCAAATTAAAAATACAAGTTCATTTGTAATTATGGCATTGCTGACATGTGACAGTGCTTGGCAAAGAGGAACATACGTATGCATATGCTGAGAAAAAATTCCAAGAGACAACTGCAGAGGAGGATACATAATTCACATTTGCTCACAACAGAAGGGCAAATTTTTCGAGCATGTGGGGACGAAGCCAGTGGTGTCCATTCTGTAGGACTGATGAACACCTCTTTTCTCTAGCCCACCAGTGAAGTACTGTCAGGGAGGGATCCTGGGGTGGGAGGAACAGGCATTTGTCTCTGAGGCTATCTTCTTGCTTTCTTTGGCCACAGCATTTCTGATCTTTTTCCTTTCATATTTCCCTTTTTAGGCACCAAATCTATCTTTCCCTCTGTCCATATTCACATAATCTCAAGGCAAGACCCTTCCTTCTTTCCCATTTCCATTTTAAACGTCATTATTGGAACAGCTATGATTAGGCATTCACCATTAGAAAGACCACACTCCTCGGATCTTATACGACAAAACAGTTGATTCAGTTGCAATAAAATACCCATGTATAGTGCATTGCTTTAAAAAATTTTTCCTTATATTAGCAACATTACACTGATATGAGGAAGAAATGGCTGAACATATGACAAACAGATGGCTGAGAAAGTACCATTCACAATGTGCTAACATGAACACTGAAATAACATTTATGACATGCTAACATGACTGCTAAAATAATATTTATGACTTGCTAACATGACTGCTGCAATAATACTTAGGAAACACTAACATAATGCAGTAACTGGCTCATTTCATTTAAAATCACCCAAAATAAGGAACTTTTGTTGCCCTCGTGTCACAGATGTTTGTGATAAATTGGTGTATGAAAGTACCGTATTAACTCGAATTTAAGCCGCACTCGAATCTAAGCCGCACCTGAAAAATGAGACTCGAAATCAGGGAAAAAAAATTTTCCTGAATCTAAGCCGCACCTGAAATCTGAGACTCGAAATTCAAGGGGAAAGAAAAGTTTTAGGCCGCACTTCCAAATCGAAACAAAGTTGGTCCATTGTAATATGAGACACAATTTAGGTTGAATGAACGACGATACGGCTGTAGTAGTTTGGTTCGAGTCGTAAGCTTAGCAGTTAAGCTTTACCAGGTAGCCGTTGTTATGCGTCAGGCGCTCCGTCCGTATTTATACAGGTGCCCTTCCTTTTTCACATGCTTCGTCTGGTTTGAATTGATTGCTTATTTTTCTTTGATCTGACAAGTGCAGTTCTCTTTGTTATAGGTGTTTCCGTCACTCAAAGCTGAAAATGCATTACTGTACTGTGTCATGCATTGTTTGTCGCATTCTGAAACCGAGGGTTTACGGCCTGTCGCCGCTTGCGGCATGGCTTGCTTTTGTGCACGCTACCGCCGCTTACAATTAAAAAAAAAAAAGAAACAAAGAGAGAAATCGTCTCATTAGCGAAACAATGGCAAGAGACTGCTATTCGTTACTACTTACACTGCTGCTTTCTTTGATAATGATCAACAAGAACCAAATAATAGACTGCGTATGATAGAAGATGTTCTGAACGAGAATTTAGCAAAAATTTTTTCCGTTTGAAAATCTTTGCAGACGCCTCTTTAGTACATTACATTATGCACAGAAATTAGAGTCATCTTAGATTTAAAAATCTAGTCAATTGCCGTGCTTCATTTCTGACTGTATCACTATTAGGCATAAGAATAATACGAATATAAACATGACATGGTATGTATATTCTTCCGCGTCTGCTGTTCTGTCACTCTAGTTTCGTAGTTTATTAGGCGGACAAGATTTAAATGAGATAGCAGCAAACACGAAAGAATACATGGCAAAATGTTTATATTCGTATTATTCTTATGGTGAAGAGAATACTGCATGTGATTCACAATTCATAAAAGTTCCTATTAGCAACCATTTCTTCTCACAGTTAGGAAAAAATTCAGAAAGCAGAGTTGGCCATATTGACAAATATCCCAAACAGTCTTGCCAGTCGGATTTTCGTAGTACATTGAAATGCTGCTACGTTCAAAGAGGAACAATACTGAATTTGTATTTACTTCGTCGGATAATGTATGAAAATGCAGTGGTCGAAACTCGGGGCGGAGAAAAAAAAGGTTGTCTTCCACCTTTTTTTTTTACTGACGCAGAGGTTTTGGTGCCAGTATTTGTCTTTGTGCCTGTGAAGCATGCATGCGTAGCGCTACATATATTCGACGACAGAAGTTAAAGTGCGCGTCATTTATGTTGGCGGCCGAGTTTAGGTTCGTTCTGCGCATCTGACGTCACAAAACACAGTCAGCCAATGAACAGAGAACGGCGTTGCCACATCTCGACTGCAGTGCAGAGCATGGACGAGTGTCTTCAGTTTTAGAAACGTTCAGTCGTAAATAAAGTAATAGAACAAAAGCAATGTCTTGATAGCAGACATTCTTTTATAGAAAGTTTGGAAAAAGCATTCTTTATACCAATTGCTTCATATTCTATTAATTAATTAAACCAAACAAGCAATAAGACTCATAATTCAGGCGATAGCAAGGAAAGGTGTTTGTATCACTCTCACGAACCGCTTTTTCGCAATAAAGAACAGCGTAATTGTTTATTTCCTATTGTACTTCGACAAAACGTGAGTAATTCATAGTCATACTAACTGTGTTTGTCAGTATTTTGCGTACGTGTTATACATCTCATGGCGTTACATAGTCTGAGGAGGTGCGTTAGCGTAACGGTCAAGATTTTGGGCTCCTACGCGAAAGGTTATGGGTTCGAGCCTTGTGCGGTGCTTAATATTTTCATTATTTAAATACAATATCGAAGTGCCTTACTTCACGAATTATATTCGTTTGAATGCAATTTTTTGAAATTTCTAGTGCTTTGTCTCTTCATTAACCCTTTCGCTGCTGCAGACAACGTGCTCGCCGCATTCCGCGCTTTGCGCGATTTTGTCATCACTGCACTTCTCGCCTGTGCAAACACATGGTGTCCCCACTGCTTTGACACACTTATCAATCGATTTCACAAAAACTATTTGGCCCAAGAATTTGATTTTTACACGTCTTCTTGACTGATACCTTCCCCCCATAAATGACTTAATTTTGTTTCAATGTTCAACGCAGTTATTATGCAGCATTAAATGTAGTAAACCATTGCACGAAATTTTGAAGAGTTTGCAGAGGTAGAAGTCCATAGCGTATACTTTCCGTATGGTCGATTTTAGTTGCCACAATGTTGAGAATGAAATGTGGACAAGATACCTAAATTTCATATAAAATTTACTATATAACAGTATCTCATTTAATTTAAGTACGACATAGGTGTCGAATGTAATATTGAGAAATATTCCGTCTTTCGCGACTGTAATAAAAGTATTATTTACACCGGACGCGTTTGGCTTTATGTTAAAGCACTTCAATCAAGGAAATGTATGGCACATACACAATGGTGCTCATGTTCTCTTTCTTGTTTTTGTTCCACAGTCGCAGTTTTACCAATGGTACTGAAATATATTCCTCTTCTGCAACCGTAATAAGGGGCTTATTTAGACCAGACGCGTTTCTCTCTTTTGAAGCATCTTCAGTGGACAGTATTTTGTCTCCTCCATTGCCAAGTCACCTTTCGCAGTTTTGTGCTGCGGTAACACAATATTCAACGTTTGTGTTGGCAGATCAGTGTTTTAGCAAATAAATGATGTTTGTGTGTGCCACACACAAAAATTATATTTGACATAGCTCAGAGCACTTCACTGACAGACGGTATATTCAAGTCCTAATGTTTTTGTAAGTCCACAGTTTTGTTTAATGTATTTTGTCTACTTCCTTTTGATTGATTTAAGTGCTTTAAAATAAAGCCAAACGTGCTCAATGTAAATAAAACTTTTGTTACAGTCGCGAAAGACGGAATATTTCTCAATATTACATACGACACCTATGTGGTACTTAAATTAAATTAGATATTGTTATATAGTAAATTTTATATGAAATTTAGGTATCTTGTCCACATTTCATTCGCAAAATTGTGGCAACTAAAATCGACCATACGGAAAGTATACTTTATGGACTTTTACCTCTGCAAACTCTTCAAAATTTCGTGCAATGGTTTACTATATTTAATGCTGCATAATAACTGCGTTGAACATCGAAACAAAATTAAGTCATTTATGGGGGGAAGGTATCAGTCAAGAAGATGTGTAAAAATCTAATTTTTGGGCCAAATAGTTTTTGTGGAATCGATTGATAAGAGTGTCAAAGCAGTCGGAATACGATGTGTCTGCACAGGCGAGCTGTGCAGTGACAAAATCGCGCACAGCGCGGAATGCAGGGAGCACGTCTCTGTAGCAACGAAAGGGTTAATGCGGCCGTGGTGGATTTACTTCATGAACTGCGCGCTCCCCCCTAAACGTAAGCTTGCGAACTATGCTATACTATGACGCTGCTTCTATTGGCGCGTGCGTCGTGTGCAACTGGCAACGCAGCAATCTCCCGCGTCTGGGCGGGCATGCGCGAGCCGCCAAGATAAAAGAATTGAACTATAGTTGTGGCGGCACCTACCAACATTTTTCAGAACTTCCGCTTACTTTGCACTCGATTCTAAACCGCAGGCGGTTTTTTGGATTACAAAAACCAGAAAAAAAGTGCGGCTTAGATTCGAGTAAATACGGTACATAGTGCAAGAGGGATAAGATAATTTTTCTAAATTATCTGATGAAAACAAGTCAGGAGACCATTTTGAAATGTGGGTCTTTTTCATAAATTGGCATTGGTAGGAAAAGTTGGTTAAAAGTTTGTAACTACTGTAACTTCTTTGTTTATGAATCAATTTTATTCAGTTTTGTGTTGTTGGGAAGATAAGAGGATTGACTATGATATAAAAGTATTAAAGTGTCGAAATTGTCAGATACAAATATTTACAAATCTGGTGGTGGTGGTTAGTGTTTAACGTCCCGTCGACAACGAGGTCATTAGAGACGGAGCGCAAGTTCGGGTTAGGGAAGGATTGGGAAGGAAATCGGCCGTGCCCTTTCAAAGGAACCATCCCAGCATTTGCCTGAAACGATTTCGGGAAATCACGGAAAACCTAAATCAGGATGGCTGGAGACGGGATTGAACCGTCGTCCTCCCGAATGCGAGTCCAGTTACAAATCTGGAATGAAAGTCTTATCCACTTTTTTATTTTATTTTTTTAGAAAGGAGTGTGTTCTGTTCAGTGAATTAAAACTGAAAGAACATAAAAAAGTATCTTCATTTTGTTTTGTGACTCTTAGCAAGTGTACAGTAAATAATCTCCAATTTGCATAAAATACATTTGTAACATTCTAAAAACTGTTCATTCTTTAAAGCAAGTCATCAATCAAGAATACTGTGTCTGATCCACAAGTATATAAGAGACGTGTGCTTGTGCCAGGAGCAGGCAACATCATTAAAATGTTTTCATGAAGGATCCAGCAAACTTCAGCATGCTGCGGCCACTAATAATCTGAGAAAGGTCCACTTGGTTTATTGAATTTGACCTTTGTATCTCTGGGTTCTTCAATAGTCTCTGGAATTTTTTCCAAGCCACCATTGGTTAAAAAATAAAAATAAAAAAAAGATTGACTCTTCTCCCAGGAATGGTAGAACCAGTGTCATGTGATTTTTGTAACATGTCTGTGGATTTTGTTACCTCCTCTGTCATAACATAAAATGTTTATTTTCCTGAAATTTGAGTTTCGGCAAATGTAAACAGATCTTTTGGACTGAAAATGTGACTGTCATAAGGATTCTGTAAGCTCTCTCTTGTTGCTAAATGTTTAACAGTGCCACAAACTACACCACATGCATTTTTGCCCTGACTATTGGCAAAAAGTTTGATATTTCAGTTACCCCATGATCTTGCTCGTGATGGTACAAATTTAAAAAGTTTTTATATTGTGCAGAGCTGCCATCACTGAAGTAATTAACAAGTTGGATGCATGGTAACTGTTCCAGTATACTGGTGAGAGAGGTTTTCCTAGTCTATCCCCAATGTTATTCAATCTGTGTACTGAGCAAGCAGTAAAGGAAACAAAAGAAAAATTTGGAGTAGGATTTAAAATTCACGGAGAAGAAATAAAAACTCTGAGAATGAGATTTTCACTCTGCACGATGTGAAACTTCCTGGCAGATTAAAACTGTGTGCCGGACCGAAACTCGAGCTCAGGACCTTTGCTTTCGTGGGCAAGTGCTCTACCATCTGAGCTACCCAAGCACGACTCACATCCCATTCGCAGGAGAGCTTCTGTGAAGTTTGGAAAGTAGGAGACCAGGTACTGGTGGAAGTAAAGCTGTGAGGAGGGGGCATGAGTCGTGCTTGGGTAGCTCAGATGGCAGAGCACTTGCCCGCGAAAGGCAAAGGTCCCCAGTTCGAGTCTCAGTCCAGCACACAGTTTTAATCTGAAAGGAAGTTTCAAAACTTTGAGGTTCGCCGATGACATTGTAATTCTGTCAGAGACAGCAAAGGACCCAGAAGAGCAGTTGAATGGAATGGACAGTGTCTTGGAAGGAGGAAATAAGATGAACATCAACAAAGGCAAAATGAGGATAATGGAATGTAGTCAAATTAAATCAAGTGATGCTGAGGGAATTAGATTAGGAAATGACACATTTAAAGCAGTAGATGAGTTTTGCTATTTGGGGAGAAAAATAACTGATGATGGTTGAAGTAGAGAGGATATAAAATGTAGACTGGCAATGGCAAGGAAAGTGTTTCTAATGAAGAGCAATTTGTTAACATCGAGTATAGATTTAAATATCAGGAAGTCGTTTCTGAAACTATTTGTGCGGAGTGTAGCCATGTATGGAAGTGAAACATGGACAATAAATAGTTCAGACAAGAAGAGAATAGAAGCTTTTGAAATGTGGTGCTACAGAAAACTGCTGATGATTAGATGGGTAGACCACATAACTAATGAGGAGGTATTGAATAGAATTGGGGAGAAGAGAATTTTGTGGCACAACTTGACTAGAAGAAGGGATCGATTGGCAGGACATGTTCTGAGGAATCAGGGGATCACCAATTTAGTATTGGTGGGCAGTGTGGAGGGTAAAAATCGCAGAGGGAGACCAAGAGATGAATACACTAAGCAGATTCAGAAGGATGTGGGTTGCAGTAGGTACTGGGAGATGAAGAAGCTTGCACAGGATAGAGTAGCACAGAGAGCTGCACCAAACCAATCTCTGGACTGAAGACCACAACAACAACAACAACAACAATAGAATGTGGTTGTATCATGCTACAAACAATCACTTACATGACACAGCAATCCCCTGTTTTAAAGAACACAGCAAAATGATGAAGGGTGACATGAATGTTCTGTAAGTGAAATTCTTGTATTGCATGTATAGTTTTGTGCAAAATGTATTATAATGTTGCATGAAGTATCAGAGAGTGTTCCTGTGTAAATTTTAAGTAGTGCCTCTGAGATTTTAATATGTGATGGTGTTGTGTCAAGGTTTGAAGCTTTTGCATGAGATACTCAATAAATTCACTGAATGTCTTCATTAATGTGCCCAACATAGCTCAACCTACTGGGATCCATTGCTTGAAGATAAATTTCAGAATCTTGTAAGGATTCCAGCTCTAGTAAAAAGTTATAGAGTTCATATTCTTAAGGACCCGGAGTACAGTGATGCAGCATGCACTCCTCGTTTTTCAGATTACAAAAAGGATTTTTCTGAAAGTTCAGTGTATGGTCCTTTTACATGAGCAGCACACATCATCACCTTTACATTTTGGTGATAAATACACATACATGTATTATACATTCCATGACTGTTCACAGTAAGACATCCTTTTGGGCAAATAAATGGAGGGAACTAAAAAGTCTTTGCCCTAAGCCTCCCCCCCCCCCCCCCCCAAAAAAAAGAGACTGTCTTGGAGTGAAGAGACTAATCAGATAAGGGAGAGGGGTGGGGGCAAAGAGTCCAAAACCCAAATTCAGGAGGCTCTACCTGGACACAGGTGCTCTTATCTTTGTCTGTGAGGAGATGGTAACTGTGGAATAGCTTAAGGAGATGGTGCCCAAGATATCTCTGCAGGAGGTGGTGAAGCTGCTGGTCAAGACAGTGGACAATCTGTTCAAGGCTACAAAGGCATCAATTTTTATACCGAAAATTCTCAAGGATTCTCCTCCAAAGACTTTGTTTGAGAAAATAAGAGCACAGAAACTTAAATCCTTGATAGAGGATTGGAGGGTAATCAACCAAAAGGTTGTACCGGACAGCCAAACTCTTGTGATGGAAGTCAGTGAAAAATCCTTGGCAGCAATGTGAGAACAAGACATGAAATTGTACTTAGGGTTCTCACAGGTTGGTTGCCGCCAGGCTAATCAAAGACATCAGAAGTGACCATGACAGCAAGTTGGAGGCTGCAAGTGTTACAGGGTAAAACTGCAACACAGTAATGGGGCAACGGCCACCCTGAGTCATCTTCTGGAAAGACATAAAGTGGATGTGGCACTGATCCAGGAACCCCATCTATATTGGGGGGAGGGGGGGGGGGGGGAGGGGGGGCAGTTCAAGCTTCAAAGGAACTGGAGGTAAGCTGATTTATACTAGAAATCTACAGAACTCCAGAACACGTATTTATGTTAAGAATGTAATTTCATTCATGCTAATCGCGGACTTCTGTTTCAGGGACTTAAGTGACCATGAGCATCAAATAATGTGAGGAAGAAAGCATGAGCGAAATTGTATTAGCCTTAGCTTACCTTCCTTATGGTGACTGTACTGCTCCTCTCCAGGAAATGAGGAGACTGGTAAATAGAACAGTTGGTCACAGCAGAATGAACAACTGCTGGTTAGTTGTGATGACAACGCCCACAGCCTAGTGCAGGGAAGCAGCAACAACAATGGCAGAGATAAGGACCTACTCAAATTTGTGCTAGAAAATAGTCTGGAAAGCTTGAATTACAGTAAGGAACCTACCTCCAGGAATATAAGAAGGGAAGAAGTAATTTAGACCCACAATGATGGGTAGTTACATCAAACAATAGTCTGTGGCAATGGAGCCATCCTTATCTGACCATGGGTATATTAAGTTTGAGGTTGAACAGAGTGTTGAACAGGCCAAAGCCTATAAGAATCCAAGGAAAACAGACACACACTCATAGAGGAAAGACATAACTCACGCTTACCTGAAGTCAGAACTTCAACAAGGAACCCGGTAGATTTTGAGGAAATGGCTCATGTAGTGACAGCTGCCGTTATGACCTCATACTTAGAAAACTGCCCAATCATTGACAAGTGCACAAACAGGAATCCGGAAGTGCAAAGTAAGTGAGTAAGAAGCCTGTTTAACCTTGCAAGGGAAAAAGGACATAGGCTAAAATATCAGGAGGCCCTTGTGAAACAAAAACTTGCAATAAAGCAAGCAAAGCTATTTTGCTGGAATGCATTCTATGAGGAAGTGGAAGGTACAGCTGCTTGTGCTAAAGTTCATAAGCTCCTCACTAGAACAGCAACTAATCCAGGAAGTATGTTAAGGAAGGAGAATGGTGAGAATACAAGGACAGCGAGTGAGATGCTGGATGTGCTCCTCAAAACTCACTTCCCTCAGTGCACTCTGTCAGATAAAACGGAGCAGGAGTCTGTCCCAGAGAGACACTTGTTTACAAGTAACCACAGGGAAAATTGGGAATCTGCTATAGAATGCGCTGACTTACAAAAAATCCAGAGGGTGGTGGGAATGTTTCAACTGCTCAAGTTGGTATCTTTACAGTTCCACTGCAACAAGCAAAGGAGGATTTAATCAGACTCCTATATAGACAGGGGCATTACAAAAACTGATTAGTGTGCATGGTAGGAAGAAGAGGCTAGCTAAGATTCCTCTACAAGTAAGCTGACACTAACATCAACCAGGGAAATCAAGTGATACAGCACTTCACCCACTCACCAGGCGGAAAAAGCTCTATACTTTCAGGAAATAGCTTTCTGCATCTTCCTGGATATTGGGAGGGGGGGGGGGGGGCTTTTAGCAAGATGACCTTTGAAACCATGGTTAGGGCTGCAGAAGAGCATGGCAGTGAGACCACCATACGCAGATGGACTAATACCATTCTAAGCAGAAAAAAGGTGGCAGCAACCATGCTGAATGAGAAAACGGTGATCAATACAACCAGGAGGTGTCCAGAAGGAGGGGTGTTGTCTATTTGAACCTGCTTACTGTAGTCAGTCGTTGGTCTCTCTCTACAACTGTTATTCCCCTACATCCAAAATTAAATATTCCATGAGATCCAAGAATGTGTCCCATTGACCTGTCTCTTCATTTAATCATTTTGAACCATATAACATCTTTTATTGTAAAATAAAAGTACACTCTGAGAACTCTTAAAGTGACACCGCAGTCATCTCTATAGCATCAATAACCCTTAAGTTACACTTAAATTTTTCTTAAAAACTACGGGACACTGAACATTACTTTTCATATTTTGAAACACAAAATCAAAACACTGGCTTGGTCAAAAGCTGTAAGAAATTGCAGTACTTGGTAAGCGCTAGGTATTATCAATATTAAACATCAAAGAAATCTGGGATGTCAAGGTCCAATATGTGATCAAAACTGGCTGATATGATATAGAAATAGTAATTTAGAAAAAATACCAATCAGGAGTGATAAACATGTGGGTCTGTATAAAGAGTTTTATAAACAAATAAGAAAAGTTATCATATCCACAAAGAAACTTAAATCCTTAAAAAAAAAAAAAAATATTTTAAGGACCTAAAATACTAACATTATTTGCATTACAGATGTATGAAATGCATCTCTTTCTTATGGTAAAGTGGGCAACTTTACTACTCAGGCTTCCATGTATACAACGACAGATCAAAAGATAATTATAATACCATTATTAATGATTAAAATAAGCAAAAGAGTCACGGTAAATAAGTGAACATATTTCACGACCAACTCCATCTAGCATAAAAAGTTATCTCTTTTTGCTACATTGGTGGCAATGAATATTTCATAGTGATACGTAATTTGTGAGTAATGTAAAGCACGAACATCTATGACGTTCAAATACTTTAATGTCTCAAAATACAGCATGGACATTTCTATTCTGCAGAAGAATTTCTATTACTATAATGGGCAAGTGGCAGTGGACAGGAATTAGTAACTCACGCCTGTAAAATGACTCGTTCCACATCATTACGATTTAGCGTGAAAATGATAAGCAGAACAAGAAATTAACTAACTAAATATACTTTGACACATATGTTTAATAATGTTGCACTCATGAATTATATATGACATGTTTGACTCATCCACGGACAGTGGAAAGCACAAAAAATTAATAACCGCTGGATGATATTTCTGACTCACTTTATCTACAAAACTGAAAGTACGAGTTGAAAATTACAGTAATTTATGAGCAAAATTATCGGTTCAATAATTATGTTGTATATAACAAACGAAACATAAAAATACAAGTTGGATACAAACAATTAAACATTCTGATACTTACACGGCGTTAAAAGTCAATATTTATATATCACATCGTACTTCATATTTGAAATCTGAGTCATATACGGACAATTTCAAAAACTCATAACTACTTTCTCAGGCATTGCAAATCAATGTATTGACAGAGATTTTTCACACTTCTAATAAAGTCATTATAAAATTTCACTAAATTTGACACCGATCTCACATGACTAAAGAACGTCTGTTTACACAATTGGTGGCCAATTATATGTTTACAAACAAACATCCACGGACAGGTTCTCAGCACGACAAGCAGTTCAAAGTTGAAGATATTCATTCTCTTACTTGACTACGATTTGTACTACTCGAGATACTGTCAAATCGATTGTGCTCGATTCCAACCTGACACGACAAAACGGGACTAGAAAACATTCCACAATACATTTAAAATGGTGCATTCACATAAGCCGACAACGGAAAGAAATGAGACAGGATGGAATGAAACTTCATTGTTATTTATTCGAAATTAAATGGCTGCTCTAGAAATATACTACAACCCCCAACTTGTCGCTCACCTAGGAATCGCGAAGATAAGATCATAAGATTAGAATAATTACTGGACGCGCAGAGGCATTCAACCAACCATTCGTCCTGCTCTCCATAACTGAATGGTATAGGAAGAACCTCTAATAATTGGTACAGTGGAACGTACCCTCAGCCATTCACCTCACCGAGCGAGGTGGCGCAGTGGTTAGCACACTGGATTCGCATTCGGGACGACGACGGTTCAATCCCGTCTCCGGCCATCCTGATTTAGGTTTCCGTGATTTCCCTAAATCGCTTCAGGCAAATGCCGGAATGGTTCCTTTGAAAGGGCACGGCCGATTTCCTTCCCCATCCTTCCCTCACCCGAGCTTGCGCTCCGTCTCTAATGACCTCGTTGTCGACGGGACGATAAACACTAATATCCTCCTCCTCCATTCATCTCACTATGGTTTGCAGAGTATAAATGTAGAAAATGGTATTTAGTGCTTTATTTATTTATTTATTCGTGTCTCTTTGATCCAGTAAACAAGATAAAGAGTCGTAATTATACATGAGGACAGTACACTTACTTACAGATGGTAATAGATACAAATTATAATATTGTATAGGAACAAAACATGCTAATAATTACAAGCTTACGCAATTCAAAAAATGAACAGAGGTCTAAAACAATCAAATAATAAATTACAATTATTCCAAATTACAAGTTACAAATTTGATAAAATTGAGCGAAAATTTCCGTGCTAATGCGACACCACCTAAATCACAAGGCCTTACAACTCTCTGCCAGCAGGTAAGTGACGTCATCAACTTCAGGTATAAGGCCAGTGTCACCTACCCGTATCAGCGCAACCTAGATGCCTGTAGAAATGTTATGTGGAGCCATGTAAATAACTGTTTCGGAGCTGTAGTGTTAGTGAGTTGAATTCCCTCGTGGAATCGTTTGCTTTTCTGTGCTTTTAAGTGTATACTGCCTATAGCAGTTCAGAAGAGATCATCACCATGGTGAATAAGTATTGTGTTCCTGGTTGTGACGGTAATTACGATGAGAAGAAGAAGGTTCACATTTTTAAATTTCCAGCCGATGAGAATATGCGAAGGAAATGGTTATCTGCGATCAAAAGAGAGAACTTCGTTAATCAAGCATTCTGTGGTGAGTACCTTTCATTTTAAGCTATACTTATGGACGAAAGTATATGGCAGTTGAAGTTTGAGTATCAGTAAAAGTTTCAGCGACATGCGTGCAGTATATTATTTTTCACTTCGCAGGTCTGCCATTTGCACTTCTGCGAAGGCGATATATTGTGGGAAACACAAGCAGTAGACTGGAAAACTGGGGCTACGTTAACCGCACCACTAAGCGAACCACAACTCCGAGAAAACGTAGTCCCAAGCAGATTTCCTAACTGCCCTTCGTGTATTTCGAAAGTGATGCCAAAAACTAGAGAATCTCCTTCTGATAAACAGGAGCAAAGGGAAGCTTCTTCACTGAGAGCATCCACAGAGGACAGTATTAAATCTCTATAAGAAGATAATAAGAAGTTTTCCTTCAATTCATTTCAAGAACTGGTAAAGAACCTCGAATCTGTTACTTGTAGCGAAAAGTGCTCAAAAGCAGTGAATGGTTCATATATACTGTTTTTTTATGTAGTCACTGAAATAACACCATATCATATTTTGTACATAATTATTAATCGGGAACTCAGTGTAAGCATTTATGTTAAGGGCTGTGAAATTACTTCCAAGAAAGTTCCAAAAACTGTGAGTAAAATCCGTGATCTAGACAATGTTATAATAATTGTTGAAAGTTTAGTGTGAAAAAAAGGAAGAAAAACATCTTCAAGACATCATTGTTGAATTGTTAGATATCTTAGAATGTGAGGAGAAAATTAAATCTGCTGTTGAATTCATAAGAAGCCAATTTCAGTTAAGCTTTTCGCATTCTGAGAGATAAAGGTTTCCTCCCCATGTTTTAGTATTTGCTTCTTTGTTGGTTTTTATTACGGGCCATGCTTACAGATTCATAAGGAGCACTGAAAATATTATTCCGCCTCATCTTAGTACTATTAGAAACATCTGTGCAAATATTAATGTTGATCCTAACAGTCCAAACTTTCTAGTTACAGTAGGGAGAAAGTACCAAACCCAAATCATCAGTGTTGTTTTGTGACACTCATGTTAGATGAAGTACACATTAAGCCACCCATGGACTACAAAGGAAGAAATTTTGTCGGTATGGCACATGATACCACTGCTCTTGCAACAACTGCTCATGTGTTTATGATACAAGGTGTAATTTCATCATTTAAAGATGTTGTCCACATCTTGTCTGTAAATAAAATGACTGCTGACTAGTTATTCAATGTAATAAAAAAGTATTGATTGGGCTGGAAGACTTAGGTTTAAAGATTATTTGTATTTGTATTCTGACAATAATTCAATTAATAGAAAAGCAGTTAATAACTTTGATAATATTCAACAGCTGTGAGGTCTGAGGCGTCTTGTCACAGTTTGTGTGGCTCCCACCATCGGAGGGTCGAGTCCCCCCTCGGGCATAGGTATGAGTATTGTCCTTAGCATAAGTTAGTTTAAGTTAGATTGTGTATTGTGTAAGCTTCAGGGCTGATGACCTCAGCAGTTTGGTCCCATAAGACCTTACTACAAATTTCCAATTTCCACCGTAACTTAGTACTGCTTTCCCTTGTTTTATGTTATAGGCCCAGTACATATTTATAAATGCATCAGAAATAACTGGGGGAATTTGAAGGATTAACTTCTGACATTTTTCTTCCCCAGCTTTGGAAACACCTCTTTGAGAATGCAGACTTAATTTTCTGCAATTAGGTCCATATTTGACATTGAAACAAACAAATTATTCAAATTTGCATATGGTTTAAGTATGAAAGCTCTGTGACCCTCTTCATTAAAAAAACAAAATGTAACGCTTGCTTGTCACATTTTCAGTGAGAACATCAAGTGTTTTTACTGTAGTTAGGGCCTACAAATAACATTAAAAATTATGAATGAACTCTTGAATTTACTAAAATAATAAGCACATGGTGGAAAATCGTGAATGTTAAGTTCCATTTGAAAGGCCTTAGAGTTAGAGAGGAAATACAAAAGCCTCTAACAAGCCACAAGGATAATGAGAGGTGTAAATTTCTAGAAAATTTTCTAGATTGGCTAGACAACTGGAGCTCCATGAATTTGTCAAGTGGTAAGCTCAGTAAGGAAACATACTCGATACTCGAGCATGCAACATATGCATTATTAGAACTGAGAACATATTGTCTGTCAGAACTTAAAATGTCATACTTGCTGCCTGCAAAATTTTAGACTGATGCCTTGGAAGCCAGGTATGGACTGTATTGATGACTATCTGGATCCCTGCACCATGTGTCAATGTGGCAAATATTTGAGGCAGAGAAAAAGCTGAGATTATCAACTTTGTTAGGGTTTTTTACAAGATGACTCAGCTAAGAAAATTGTAATTAGATCTCTACAAAGCTGTGTTCAGTCTGAATGTCTTGATGTTGCCTGAGACATCTCAGCATCAGATATTTGTATGTTAAGTGTTAGTGTGATTTGGAAATTATCGGTCCAGAATTATCAGTGCTTACATTCATTGCTTGATACTGTTGCTACAGCACAGGAAAGAAATTAAAGTATGGTAACTGTGCTCTGTTTTTAACAACAGATAAGCATGTAGTGCTGAGCACAAACTTATTAAAGATCTTGACGTGGCTTGCGATATCCACAGAAAATGCTGATAGTAATTTTTTTTTTCATGTGGGAACTATTGTCAGATGAACACTGTGATCCCTTTCTCTGGCTTCAAAATCAACGGTAAATAGTATGTAAATTAATTCTTGATTGTGTCATGGCCAATGATGATTTTGCAGTAGATGTCTGTGACAAACATTCAGCACTGGAATTGTGTAAATCTGTTGTTTTGACCGATGTTAATATTTTGCTTAACAATTATTGTAAAATGGAAATGACAAGCTGCATAGGTTATTAAACAAAAAGAAACTGAAAACTGTGGTGGAAGGACATATCTTAAACAAAGAAAGTAAAAAATGTACATAGTTTTTATTAATAGTTGTCCGCTTTTGTTAACTTCACTAAGCAAGTTCTCAGTACTAACTGGAGCACATGTAAGCTCTCCCTATACATATTCATTACTTCAGCTCTGATGTTACAAAACTTTCACAGTTTTCAATATAGAGAGAATATACTTTGTGTCTATTATGTTACTGAAATGAGTATCACTTAGTAGAGCGTATGATGGTGAGTGAGCTGTTAGGTGTTAAGAGGAAGGACTGATTAGTGTTTGTCATGTTCCTCCTATTATATATTCTCAAAGTGTTTTAAAAATATTGCTGGCACTTGTTATTCCAAAACCTGTGACTCATGTCTCTGATGTAAGATATTATCATTTTAGATGCTATGCAAATGTGAAATATTTAGTGTGGGGTGCAGGATGGTGTGAGTGTGCAGTTAGGTGGTAAGAGAAGGAGAGATAAGTGTCATTAGTCATAATTGCTTCCCTTATTCCTCCTATCATTTTTAATGTGTTTTGAAAATATTTTGGTTCTGATATCCAACAGGTCATTTAAGAATTTTCTAATTTCTATTGTTCTTCGAGTGCTGCTTTCCTTAACCCCTTGACTGCTGGGGACGTGTTAACTCGTCATGCCTCGCCGTTCCCCAGGAGCACTCGATGGCCCCTGGCTTTCCCTACAGCACTGAGGACGTATTGACACATACCGTGACACCGGACTTTCCACCGCTAGGAACGAGTTTTGGAGCGCAGAGTCACTGCTACCTGAGCACAACAGACATGTAAACACGCAGAGCTGTCTTTCCGCCCTTCTCTTCCAGCAGCTGTTCAGTGGTCTGACTATAGTTCGAGATTACGTATATGTATGTTGCTGTGTCCCCTCTTTGCAGAATTCGACTTCGCTTCCTCTGTTTTCGTCAGTTTTCTTTTGTTTGTTTTCTATGGAAGAAATGTCAAGTCGCCATGGTTGCACAGATAAAGAGATGCTGGGTATGCTCACTAGGAGCGACAGTGAGTGTTAATTATCTGATGTTGCTAGCAGAGTCTTAAACAGAATCTCGAAGCTGTAGTCATCAGCCCTTTACATCAGAGGGGAGAGCAAGAATTAGTCAGCAGTTCCTCTGAATCCGAGGATCTGGAAAGTGACAGTGGAATGCTTCAGAAAGAAGAGCAATTAAGTGACACGTTTGACTGGAAAGAAACAGATTTCCAGCCATTAAACTATTAGTTTGATGACTTGAGCTAAGGACAAACTATTACTTTGATGACTAGAGTTCAGGACACAAATATCAACCAGATACTGACCCAAGCATTCTTTCATTTTTTGTGATATTTATGTCTGAAGAACTTTTGCAACTTATTGGAGACGAAACAAATCGTTTTTACGTTTACACCAAAGAAAATACTACAGAATCAGTGAATTCTCGACTGTCTAAATGGAAAGACACTGGATTCGAGGAAATGTATTCTTTTGTTGCTATTTACCTTATAGTGGTGCAAGTTAAGAAGTTTTTGTGTGATTATTGGTCCAGAGATAATATTTCGAACACACCAGTTTTTAGCGAAATTATGTCCAGAGATGGTTTTTGTCTGCTTCTGAGAATACTACACTTCAGTGATAACTCTGTGAGTACTGGAGGCAACAATCTATTTAAAATTAGGGCGATTGTTGACAAAGTTCATAAGACCTTTCATAATTCATTTCGTCCATATCACAAGCTTTGTATAGATGAAAGACTTTTGCTGATCAAATGACGACCATCTTTTAAGCAATTTATTCCAACCAAGCGAAGTAGATTCGGAATAAAGACGTTTGTACTGTGTGTCTGTCAGAGTGGGTATATTTTGAATTTTTTTGAATGTCGATAATTGGTACTCCAGCTCAGTCCTGTTCCTCTAGTTTCACAACCATGGAACAGATGCATGTGGCACTGTTCGTAAGAAAAGGCCGAACATGCCAAAACTGCAGAAGAAATTAAAACGAGGGTAAACTGAGTCTAAATCCACTGACAAGATCCTTGCTATCATGTGATGTGATAAGAGAGGTGTGCATGTTGACCACATGTTACACAACACACATTTTTGAAACAGAGTTGACTGACAGAAATCCTGTAGAAAAAATAAAGAAACCGCAATGTATTGTAGATTAGAATTAGAGTATGGGTGCAGTTGCCCGTTGTTACATGTTACTGAGCTCAGTGGGATCAGTGCATAAAACTGTGAAATTGTACAAGAAATATTTTTTCAAATTCTGGATATATGTATTCTAAATGCTCATGCTCTCCACCGGTCGGTAACGGCGAAAAATGGGACTCACAGAGTTTCACCTTTCTCTCATAGGGGAGTTTGTAGAAAAATATGCTACAGAACGGAAAAAAGGTGGTTGAGGGAAGGCGCTACGATGACGAGAATCCTCTACAATTCACAGGGAGACATTTTCTGGCTGTTATTGAGAGTGAACATTCGCAGAAAAATACGCTAATGCGCAGATGCGTGGTTTGCACGAAACGGAAAGTGCGCCAGGAACCTAGATACCAATGTAAAACTTGCAATGTTATATTATGTGTAGCGTCCTGCTTTGAGACATTACATCCAAAGAAGCATTAGTAATAATTGCTTTCCAAATCTGAGAAAATTTGACATTTTTGAATTATATATACAACTTCGCTGGTGCTGGTCCAAAGCACAGATCGAAGAGAATGATGAAATAGATGCAACAGGTGTAAAATTATTCAAACACGCATATGTAGCAGTTTGCTAGCAAATGAACGCACTTAGTGATTGAGATGGTGCAATATTTGTACTATGGCAAATGTAATTACTTCGAGTACATTGCGCCAGTATAACAAAACCCTTATCTTAACATAAGTATGATATGTATAAATTATTAACATGTAACATAGACAGTTATATTCTTTTATCAGTAGTACTACAAATACAGATGACATTCTGTATACTTGTACAAAGCCTGTTTTCCATAACTGATTTCAAACGCCTTTGATCAACAACAAATAACGTGCCAAAGTTAAAATTCTGTTCTCTTTGACTCTGTTGTTAGCCAATATGGGGAATTAAACTCACTGTTCTGGGGACGGTGGGGGGCGTAAAATTAGTTGTGTCGAATGAGACTGGCTTTGAAGCATTAATAGAAAACGGTATTTGT
Organism: Schistocerca americana; assembly: GCF_021461395.2. NCBI lineage: Eukaryota > Metazoa > Arthropoda > Insecta > Orthoptera > Acrididae > Schistocerca > Schistocerca americana. The sequence continues at coordinate 755,196,689 of NC_060119.1, read as the reverse complement.
AAAAGAAGTATCGAATATACCCTACTTTCATCTTTTCATAAAAATCAACGTCTCTTCGACTAGTTTGTAGATTATTGCAAAATAGTAGGGGAATAAATATTTTCATTCCATATCTTTGTGCTATCAGTCCATTCTGCTCCAAATTTCATTTTCGTCATGCATTCACTCTACTAGAAATGTAAGTCCGAAGTTTACATTGATTTTCGCGCTTGATTTTCGCGCTAAACTTTCATTCCAATAATACAGCTTGGAATGTTGTACAGAACATAGTTTTCTTTAGTAAAATCAGAACGAAATTACCGCATTTTTGACGTTTTTACAAAATCTTCAATTTTGCACTTAATTCATTCAGTACTGGAAACTGCTACGCAAATGAAACTTTATATTTGAGAACCTTGTGTTGTTAGGTTACTACATGCCAGGTTTCACGTTCGTCATAGAATTAGTCCAGGAGATGCAAGAAGCCAAGCCTGGAAATTTTTTTGAGCGCCAATTTTTTTTACCGGCTTTACCTACACTTTTCTGTCTCAATATGGCTCATAAAATTCTTTTCTTTATCGTTCTTAAGAGAACATAAAAAGTTGTACTACTTGGCCAAATTTGATTTCTCTACAAAAACTATTGCCCAAGATTTTACAGCCCAAAGTCGCCAAAAATTCACGCTGGCTCTGCACGAATTGTAATCAGTCGAGAAGTATTCAGCACAGGGCGGGTTGGGCAGAGCGGGCCATTCCAGTCACTTAGTGCAGGTAGCTGGATTACGCTGCAGGCCATGGCGCCTGAGCGCGCCAAGCAGATGGTGTGCCTCCAGCAGTCAAAGGGTTAAGAATGAGGCGTGGCTATTGTTGACACTTTTTATCCAATTCCTTTGACTCTTATCCTTGATGTGAGGTAATGTGGCTTCACATAGTATGCAAATGTCAAATAGTATGGGTGTGGGATGGTATGACACTTGTTATTCCCATACTTTCGACTCTTGTCCCTGATGAGAAGTGTTTCGGTTTCAGTTACTTAGTTTCATGTTCCATGGATCATTTTGGATGATAAACCATAATGGTTTGCAATGATTCATTTCAAATTCACATTGCAAATTAATTTGTATATATGGTTACATGCTGAAGATTTTTAAGTGTATTTTACCATGTAAATGTGAAATGAGCTGTTCCACACTTGTGACCTGAGATGTCTGTTTTTCTGTGAAATATTGTGCTGGTCATATGCACCATTTTGATATTTGTACTAGTAAATTCCTGGATTCCTAATGTTTTAATATGTACTTTTCCTTAGTTCTGGTGCCTTTTTGTGCTGCATTGTGTGTTTTCCGAATATGTTAATTATTGTGTGTACTCACCCTAATATTTAGATAGGTCTTTTTCTGCTATATACCATACCTTATTAATTAAAAAATAAAGCTGTTTCATCCCTCTAACAATCTGTTGGTAGTTTTCCCTTGAGAGCAGCACAATTCTTGTTTCACATTCAAGATGCAACTTTGCTGTCCTTAAGATGGCTCTCATTCGTGTTGCTTATTATCTGCACAGCATTCCTTGCCACATTGCCAATTTGTGTGAGAAGTATTTGTATGTCTTTGACCATGTGCTATGTTGATCTTTTTGAAAGTTAATTGTGGTGTCATGTTTGTATGTCCTTTGTGTCATGAATCTGGATTGCCTTGTTTTTCTTCCTCTATTTGTGTGAAAGTTATTTTTGTGTAGAAATCTATTAGTTGGATATGATCTCCCATTTGAAAAATTAAATCTACTATCTTCCCTACATATTGTGCTGTACCCATTAGAACAATGCTTGAGAACCACACTGTTAATACTTAAGATGTTTTGTAGACGAAACTTTGCAATCTAGAAATGCAAATGTGATATAGTTTGAGTAATTATTACCATCTGTCCTTACATTAACTATTAAGAGGCTATGGCATCAGTGATTATGTCTGTGAAACGAACATAACAAATGAAAACAAGGTTACTTTCATGAGGACTGCTACTTTGTAACTCTGTCCAATGTAATGCTGGGCTGTTTCATGCAATTCATAGATACTTCTGCATGCTTTGGTTGTGCTCATAGGTTTAGTGAGAGTTATCAGTAAACTTTTTTCCATTTTTATTATTTACAATTTACTTCAAACCATATATTTGAAATATGTTATTGATGTATATTATTATCTGTTGAACATCGTTTACATGTGTAAGCTGTATATTCTACAATTTTGTTTGTGCCAATGTTACGAGAATAAAACTGTCATCGTAAATAAAAACTTTGGTACAATTGAAGGTGTTGCTGGAAATGCTAGCCATCAATTAAGGATTAAACTGATAACTTTATCTGCTGTTTCCCAATACAGAACGTTCTAGGAGATAGTAGTTACATGTGTACCGTCAGAATGAGTGCCTACTCCGTTTGTCCTTGTCTTTAAAATTAATGAAACATACAACATACAACAACTCAAAAAATGCTGTTGTTAATTAGCACATTCTTCCACCATCTGTTTCAGGGTTGTATGTTATTTTACACCAGACATACCTTAGAAAAAAAAAGAAAATGCTTTAAATCTCAGTAATGTCATTTCTTGCAGTTCGACAGCTTTTAGCGCCTGGAATTGCCAAAATTGTGTTAAGCGCAAAATATTTTCATGATTCTATATCTGACATAGTTGAAAAAACTAAATGCTTCCGCTTTTTTCCCCGAGATAACAAATCAACTCACAGTAATTTCATTTATAGTCAAGCTCGAGCGTCTTAACGTCTTCTACTGTCTTATATTTATCCGTTTCTAAAACGGTGTTAGCGCAACGATTTGGTGAAAGGCATAGTTGATGCTAAGTGCCTCGCCTGTATTGTGTGACGTCATAGTTGAGTTGTGAGCCCTTGTCTTGTAGGTGGCGTTGGCTAATGTAGGTTATCGTGTTTCTTTACAAGTGGTAACAGAAAATATTAAAAGTATAATGTGTCATTTCTAAATTACCTCCATAGCTTACTAAACCGATGTGTTACAAGATGTATAGAGTGTGAATATCTGAGTTTCGATGGCTGTGAGATCTGCTACATTTGTTGAACTTTTGCTCTTGATATTCAAAATTCGCTGGTATGTCGGTAAAGGTTAGTTTCCTAACAAATATGTTATCATGGAAACGACGTTTAAATATGGCGCAATAGTTTGAAGAAACACAGTAAACTGTGAAAAGTAATATTATAGTAATAGGTGGCGAGTTATCTACAGGAACTGTGTATTACTATTAATTCAATGATATTTTTCAGATGTCAGACAAGTGTTTTGTACCAGAATGTTCAACCGATTATTGTTCAAGTGATGGTAAAAGTTACATCACGGTATTCTGGTTCCCAACAGATACAGACACACTGCAAATGGTCGAAAGCTGTTATAAGGAAAGACTGATTATCTTCCATCCAAGAGATCCATTGTCTGTACTAAGTATTTTGGAGAAGAAAATATTGTGGTGATGATTATAGTGACATCACAGTCTAATAAATACCGTCACGACACTCTCTGGCGCGAAAGTGTTACCGTTTGACAGCTGGAGCGACACTAGCGTTCCAAGCAGTGATAAAGCAGACAGTCACATGCTTCGTAGGGATAATGTTTGTTTATAATTATTTTCTACATAACTAACGGAATAGTTGTTATATTTTTGCGTTACATGCGTTAGTAATTCATCAAGAGACATGAATTATCGTGAAATACACGTAAAAACGGCCGACCACACTGATTCAATAACATTCATGAAGAAACACTTTCGAAAATTTCTATGTTTGCAGATATTTTTACTGAAAGGAAGGGAACATAGACACACTTCATGCATGAGAAGCAATATATTTATTTTGTTGTATGTTGTTATTATAATAGACACTTAAAATTTATTATGGAGTCCAGTGATCCCTTTCTTACACTCTACTCGACTTTCTCATACATGAGGATTTTTCTAAATGAAATTACTTTTGTTTCGAAAGCGAATGCGTTGAAGATTCTTGCTGTTAATGGCTCTGATTTAGTAACAATTGTAGAATTGGTTTCTCCTGCCTTAGGAAAAAGTTTTACTATTTTTAACTATTTATTATCACATCTGCAGGGTCTTTTTTCACATGCAGGTGTGGTGTCTTATTTGATACCATAAATAATGTAGGTATTACATTCCATATACGTTCCCTACATATCACATTCACTCATTTGACTGAAAGTGTAGCGAACATAACTCTGCTTTTTTGGATAGATATGGAAAGTATTTGGTGTCGTGTTGTGGGATGGTAATTAGTTTTTCCCTAATGTGGGCAGGAAGACCGTTCTTTAAAATTTTCAGCACGTCTACTTGAGATACCAGGTTCGTCCAGTATCTGGTTTTATTTAAATATTTTTCGAAACAGCCCCTTAAGCTTCCATACTTGCTATTAAACGGAGCTGGGTTGAATACTCCATGTCTGAGCCACTCTTGTACGGCCTCAGACCAATACTTATTCAAAAATGCACTCTCAAATAGTTTATAATAGTGGCAACATTCCGCCATGACCGTAGCCCATAGCAGAATGTCACCCTGTGTATAGCCAACAACAAGTCTAATTTCCTGGGTTTCGGTCCAGGTACGAGGTAAAGCATTTCGAAATTCTCTGATAAAGACCACAGGGTGTGTTCTTTTCCCTTCAGAAGTTAATACCGGAAATTGTCGATGCCTAAGTAATCCCTCATCTGCAAGTAATGTTGACAGACACGTCACGCTGTCAGTGAAAAGCGTTTTTCTGCTCGCTCGTGGCGTAGTGCATAGCAACTGCGCTTGCTCGACTGCTGGCAAGTGTTATTGCATTGTGCGACCTTCGCTATTTTCCTTCCATGGGCTAGCCCCGTATTGTGGGTAATCAGTGAAGGTATCTAACTTTCTCTAAAAGCATCAGTTTGTTTTTTGTCACATGTTTTTCTGGAATGTCAGTAGTTTTAGCAACACTGCCTCGTACCCTTTCCTCTGCTTCCGTTAAACCCGAATCTATTTTAGCTAGAAATTGACTTTCTTTTTCTTTTAGAGCTTCTTCTACAGTATCTACATAAATGTTGTATTCTGACACTACCTTTTCAGCAAGGGTGCTGACTTATCCAGCATCCCGGCTTCAGCTTTTTCAGTTATTTCCTTTACATCTGCACATAACTTATCTCTCTGTTTCTGACTCCAAACATAACTGATCTACTCTTAGACTCAACATTTATACTTCTGTAGGTAGGTTTTTGCATACGTCTTGCAGCTCTCTGACTGCGTTCGTCACATTTTTCACCTTCGTATCCACTTCGGATTGCGTGTCCTGAATCTGAGAATATGCTTCACTAGGATTTCGTAACTCACCTGCAAGTTGTACCTGATTATAGTCTACGGATGTTACTTTTTCCGTTAGTGAATTTATATTGCGGGACTTGTCGGTAATTATTTCTTCTTTTAGTTGTTTACCAAGCTCTGTGAACTTACCGGATAATTCATCAGATAATTCAGTGCGTATAGTTTTGCTCGCCTCACTGAACTGCTGACTAACACTATTCTTGAAATCGTTAAATGCCTGATTTTGCAGTGCAAACTGTTGTGTTATTAGTTGCATGAGCTGTGTCAAAGTGTTTGTCTCATTGTATCCGCATTGTGAGCTGTTTCCTGTTCTTTCGTTCGCGACGTTGTGAGCAAATAATCAAAGAAATTTTCGCTGTCGCGCACTGCAGTTCCACTATTCGAAAAAATGTTTCCCAGTGAGACCAGACAATTGTCTCGTAGAACGCCATAAAAGTGACATCATGATTAGTTATATTACCAGTGACATCATTTTTTAATAGTGGAGGCCAATCTGGTTGTTTTGGCAGCCATCGTCCCGTTCACGAGTCGGTGCATTACTTTCAACTGTTCCCAAGCTCGGATTTCCGACATCTTGGCATATTGCATTTTGTAATGAATTTTCAACAATGGCAATTCCCTTTGGCTCCATTATGAACAATGTTTAACAAAATGATGATAAAAAATTTGCAGAAACGTAATTTTGTTTGTATCGGTACCTTTCAATTAAAGCAGTTTTATATGCGTATTCTTTTATGAACCTCATTATTCTCTGATACAGGCTGCCAGAATTTGAATGAATTATTTTGCACTTTAATGTTGACTTTACACAAATTTTCGTCTTTCCTGTGGAAATGCCCTCTCCATACAGGATATACATTGGAAGAAAAAGAGATTATTCACTGCGAGAAAGATGGCGCCAAGCATGTCCATATAAGTATACAGTGTAGCAGCTTCCTACCTTTACCCCATAAATCAGCATTCCTGGCGCACCTCGCTTGTAGGTAGAATTTAATTTTAATTTGCTCCTTCAAGTGTCTTTAGTCTCAATCTCATGGACATGTAACAAATGCAACAAGACCTCACTAGGTTCTTGTAACGATAAAATGGACCATTTATCTCAAAAAAAATTTATCTCAACAATTGAAAGGTGTGTTCATACAACGCTCGGCGACATCCTTTGAACGGTCGTCACTGAATAGTGGCAAGAAGTGAGGGAATAGGAGGACAGGCATAAAATATAATATATAATGGAAACTGATTAAAAATTGCTGCTTAAATAATTAAAAAGGAAATTTGGAAAGAATAATTGAAAGAAATTGGAAAGTACTCATATCCTGAGTGAATTTCAGCTGGCATTAATATCAACAGACCTTCAATATTCAAGACATTATTAGATTAACGTTCGTAAATTTACGTACATCCTTTTCCTGTTGCTGCTATTGTGCATAGAGACTGATATGACAATACTGGTTCCGGATCACTCCTTCTCTGGTCACGCAAATTCCTCTTGTTTGCTTCGATCCTCTCGATGCAGGATCTTGGTGCAGGCGTAATGATGAACTGAATATGAATGTGCGAATAAACTTTGCTTTCGTAATAACTTTCTATAGCACTTCTTTAATTTGCGGTTGGAAAACACATTTTTTCAACAATATTAACATGGGGGAACTCGTCTTACGTCAGTCCGCTACCACTTACATAGAGAAACAGATGAAGATAATCAACTGAAGAGGGTATCTCTACTTCTCTTGTTTGTATGCCAATATTATCTATGGTACAAAATTATTATTGTTTAATATATATAAATCTTATATGTATAAAAAGAAAAGAACAGAAAAAATAATAATGATTCTTTACAAAAAGCAATGTTTCATAAATGATGAAAATTTAAATTTGTGTGTCGAAATCGAGAATCGGTTCATAAGTAACAAGGAGGTTAAAATCTATGGAAATGTCCTAACACTGTAAACATGAGTCCAATGACTTATGCACTCCGCCATATGGTTGAAACCAGAACACTGAGTTGTGTGTGTGTTGGAGGGGGGGGGGGGGGGGGTGTTGTTGCCTATAGCACACAGTGTATCACTGAATGTTTACACAAATATTACAAAAAGGGGGCTTCAACGAAAAGCCTTCTATATAGCAGAAGAATTTAAAATATGTAATAAAAATATTCTAACCTACAAAAGCTAATGTATGATGTGAACTCTGTATTACTTGAGTTTTTCTGAAAATGTAATTGTATCATACTGTTGTTTTACTTTCATTGTGCATTTATACTTAATGTTTAACATTTATCAAATGTATCTCATTTATAGTTGTTGAAACGTTTTTCTCAGGACGCGCCTTGTGTTACACACACTGTTTCTCCTTTTGTCATTCTACATGACAGATTTATATTTAAGATTACTTAGTTTGTCCTGTATAGAAGGTACATCTTACTGAAACTTGTTAAAAATATATGACTTTTATGTAGTTATACACAGTATGTAAAATGACATCAACTGCATGGAAAATGCTTAAAGATGAATCAATAAATCGAACCGAAATCAAATGTTATACATCAAAACGTGAATGTAAATTTGTGTAAAAATGATTGCTAATGTTACCTGTGGATGCAAAAAAATGTTCAAAATTGTGTGAAATCTTATGTGACTTAACTGCTAAGGTCATCAGTCCCTAAGCTTACAAACTACTTAACCTAAATTATCCTAAGGACAAACACACACACACACACACACACACACACACACACACACACACACACACACCCATGCCCGAAGGAGGACTCGAACCTCCGGCGTGACCAGCCGCACAGTTCATCACTGCAGTGCCTCAGACCACTCGGCTAATCCCGTGTGGCCTGTGGATGCACAAACATAAGCAGAAAGACTGCTATTTCTTTCAGGAGGAAAATGCTTTAGTTAAAATGATACCTTGGCTTTAAATAGGGACTATTCATTTCGATATTTCACCTCACTGATTTTCATATTTGCAATATTAAGTGCATGAAGGATCAAGCTTGTGGATCAAGGCTTTATGACAGAATATAGCACACAAGTAAAATATATCACTATTATATCCAGAGAGTTTCCAGTGTGATCGAACTTCAGTGCTACGTGTCCATACCTCAGATTTGCATTCCTTTTTATCGTTTCTCTCATACACAGAATGTAAGTTGCAGTAGATTTTTCATATGCCATGGTAATGTTTCAGTGTGAAACACCTATTTATTTGGCAGAATATAATGTTAAATTTATTTTCCTTTGTTGTTGGCAGCTGGTATCACAGTATCTGTCTATGCGCTTTATGTTTTATTTAACTGTTTATACTTCAGACAATTCTATGAGTGAATATTGGGATAAGACAACAAATTATTCATTTAAAATTTTCAACATATTAATTCGCTTCTGTGCATATTTGATTATTCTACTCTGTTCTAAGTATTATGTGGGAGAGTTTCCCTTATTTTTGGAACTATTGCTGTAGAATGTAATCATAATTTATGTGGCCCAAAACTTTGACATATAATACTAATTTCATGGATCTATTTGTTTGATACTATAGTCACAATTCGTTCCCCTCAGTTGAAATGCTCCATCTCGTGACACTGTTGCTCATATCGAGAGAAATATGTACACTGAGTGAGTGACATAAATGTGCAAAACAGGTAGAAAACCAAGCTTCCTCAGCAGCCTAACTGTTGCCACAGACAGCAAAAACCTCTAAAAGAAGAGTTGTCACATCTTTTTGCCGGGACAGCAGGTTCTGTCATTCTTAAAAATGTGGCTCAACTTTAAGGTCTTTTGCATCAACACTTAACTTATATTCAACAAGAACATATGATTATGTCAGGGTTACATCTGATTCTTGCTTGCTACATCCTAGAAAAGTAAATGGTAGCAACATGGGGTATCTGTTTTCACAGGTGATGGAGTATGTTTTGCCACAGAATTCCGTTGATTAAATATTTAGTGAAGCTATGACTAAGTGTTTCAGTGCGACTTTATTTCCAAACCTGAGTCCTTATATGAGACAACAATGGTCACTTGATATTGCAATCTAGTTGGCTCATGCAGTAAGAATTCTGCAAGACTTTTTCTCACACATGGAAAAGTGAATGGAATTATATTAATGTAATTATCTCCAAAGGATAGTGAACTATATTTTAGATAAAGTAGCTCATTAATAACTGGTAAATTTATTTCCTCATGAAAGCGAAATAAAAATTTAATTTCACGAAACTCTGGAGTATCATTTTGTGGCATATAAAATGATCACTCACATGTATAACCCATTTGTTGTTGATATTCGTTTTACAGATATCATAACTACTGGTATGCAAACTACTTGTATGCAAACTACTTGTATGCACTAGTGATTGTAATGTTAATGTAAAATTAAGACTGAAATACATATTCGCGACTGTATAAAATTGTCAAATGAAACTGATAATGTGTATAACGACCTAAAGAGCCTCAGAAGGGGGAGAAATGTGTGAGACACACAAAGACAGGTTATGCTTAACATTAACTGTAAACTTCTGATTTTAATGGTAATGTTTAATTGTACATAAGCTCAATGAATAATTTTTACACAATATTGTTATGTTCCACTTCCTAAAAAGCAACATTTCACTGATTACCTTCTGAAAATCGTATAATTTCGTAGTAGAATTGTCAGAAGGATACCGTGCTGTTTGTTGCATTAACTATTACACCTAATAGTTCGACTAAAATTAAAGCGATCGGCTATTTTGTCCCGATGTAGTCAATGCATAATGACTGAAATTCTTCATCAATAATCTAAGTTCTTAGCTACACAATTTTGAGTATTCCTCCACAACCCTCATGGTAAGTAAGCTCCATGTGAGATGATTTTTTTTGCATTCCCACCAATCGATCATTCACATGCGTAGACTGATTTTATACACACAGACCCAGAAATCGGTGGTACAATATTATCTGGATTTCCAGAAGTTGAAATGTTAATTGGACACACAAATAATTGTATGTCAAAATTTATCATCAAGAGATATTTAGTCCATGACGAACTGTGGGATGTTATAAAAAAAACTCTTCTTTGGGATCGAAGAAACTGGAGGACTCTTGAAACAAAAGAGAAATAAGAGTACATTCATGTATTACAACCTTCAGGGACAAGACAAATTGTTCCCATATATGGGACACGAATACAGCAGCAGAAACATGGATAGCCCTGGAAAAAGCATTGAAGACTCTGGAGTCTATGTAGAGTGGGCTCACTTAGAACATTAATCACAACCAAATTAGATAAATAGAAGTCGGTAGACGACTAATGCAATCGAATCATAACAGTCACAATTGCGTAAAATTAAATGAAATTCTGAGTGAGTGAAGAATGGACAGGCACATGTATCACCACAGATTCTATAAAGTAAAACTACTACCAATTGTCAAACCTAGAGACACAAATAGAAATGAAGAGTCAACATTACATCTAAATAAAGTCATACAAACGGCATTATTCATTGCTACAAGTGCAAAAAGCTCAATATTGTTCTAGTATGGTCGAAAAATGAGCAAGTTCGTCAAAAAGTACCGATAAAAGAAATGTAACAAGTAACAGTCCTTACACATGAAAGAATTTCTTGCAGCAGAGTCTTAGCCATCTGAAAATAGGTAGATTTTGTATTTAGATGCCGGCCGCGGTAGCCAAGCAGTTCTAGGCGCTAGATCTGAAACCGGCCGACCGCTATGGTCGCAGGTTTGAATCCTGCCTTGGGAAAGGATGCGTGTGATGTCCTTGGGTTAGATAGGTTTAAGTAGTTGTAAGTTCTAGGGGACTGATGACCTCAGAAGTTAAGTCTCATAGTGCTCAGAGCAATTTTTTGTATTTAGATCATGTGTTTCGACTCACATCACTAATGATGGAATGAAGTTTCGTTATGCCAAACCATGTAGTAGCTCAATGATCAGTATGGGAGGTGAGGACTTAGTAGCAGAGGCTTCTGGAAGTCTGGCCATCTGCACTGGTGATAAAACAGTGGATGTAGAAGTGTCTGGCATCCTTCTCATTTCAAACACAGCCATGAAGTTGCTCTCAGTTAGTTAAATTGTAAACAAAGGGCATAAAGTAACTAACAAGGGAGATTAATCTACTGTGCAGAAGATGAACTGAATGCCAAAGCATTTCATAAGAACTGGGTCTATTGTTTGAATAGAAGAATAGAAGAGAAAGGAATTGTACTACACACAAGGTAGTGGATTTCTATGGCATCACAGGCTAGAAAAAATGACTCGCAAAAGTATGCTGAAGTTGGCAAAGGTGTCAACTGGATTAAATGAGGATATCTTGGTCAAGGAATCCTGTGAGTGGTCCTAGCAAAAAATACACAGGTGTGCAAAACTTAAGAATGAAAGTAGCTTTCGCATGATGTGTCACTGCCAGGTCGCAAAACTCAATGAAATTTGGACCATACTTAGAAAGAACTGCTATAGTATAGTACAGAAGTTAACTGTTAAAACTACTGAATGAGACGATAACACTTTTATTCAGACACTAATTATGCTGAAAGCACTGAGATTTATGAAGGTCCCCTGGACATTACAAAAGGCAGGACAGCAGTGCATGCTCTGCAGCGTGCTCCAATGCTGGCCACTATGTTAATAATCAGTTTTTGTTGTAGGGAATTCCATTCCTCCACCAGCACAGTTGACAACTGCTGAAAGGCCACTGGTGCATGTGCATGCATTGGAATACACCTTCCAAAAGCATCTCACATATGTTCAATAGGATTTAAAATGGCGAATTGGCAATCTCTTCCACATGCACAATATAGTGTGGACGCACATTTTCATCCATAAAAATGAAATCATGGCCGAGTGTGCCTCTGAAAAGACTCGCAAGGACTGGAGTACAGTGTCACAATAACATTGACCAATGAGTACATCGTGTCCAAAGATTTAGAGGACAGTATGCCCACGCAGCATTATGCCTCTGCGCAGCATAACAACTGGAACGCCAAAACTATCATGTTCAACAGTGTTCCTGCGTTTTCTAACCTCTCCCCATCTGAGAGAACACCCAGAATCACTACACAGACTGAATCTGCTGTTTGAGAAGAGCATTCAACCCTACTTATTCTTTGACCCAGTCAGTATGCTCTTGGCATCATCGCAAATGGTGTCGCTGAGGTGTGGGTGTCAATAGTACACAACATACTGATCGTTGGGCCAAAAACCTATCCCTGTGCAGTCGCTGTGGCACCTATGGAATGTGAGACTGTGCGCTTGCAGTCCTATTAAACGCGGTTCCAGATGCAACGCCCTCTTCGAAGTAGGTCTCTTCTTTGTGTTGCACAATATAGCGTTCATCTGCTGCTGTAGTTAACCATGGTCGACCATATCCTCTCCTTCTGGCTGCAGTGTCTGTGGTTCAAAATGCTCTCCATGCTTGTGAAACAATGCTGAGAGCCAAAGCAAACTCTTCGGATACACTCTACATACTTTGTCCTCCCTCCAGTTTCCTGTTGTTCTTCCATGTGTGAAGTAATCCAGATGTTGCCACCTGAGCATGTTGTAGCAAAGAACGCTACCGGAGTGCACTGTAAATGCTCACTGATTGCAACAAACCGTCTTTTCCCGCTTCTTCATGTACCTGGTGTTGTTGGGCCAGCCATATTTAATGTGACAATCATACTGATCTCATGCCATGTGGCCTTCGACTTGCTGTGCACATCTGGGAGACCTCTGGCATTGTGCTCCCAAACTTTCATTCATTTCCACCATGCAGTTAATATGTTGTTTTATCTAGCTCATCCTTTAGGTTTGTAGAGCAGTGTCTTCTAAGCACTTAGTACATTCTGATGTATATGGACCAATGGAGACATCGTCTATTTGTGGAAATTTTTATCTCCTGTCATTTACTGACGATTTTTCAAGACACAAGTAGTAGTAGGCGTAGACAGGCTTCAGACCAAAGACGCCATTATCCCTCCATATGTAAGCAAATCACCAGTTACTACTAGCCCATGTTTTGTTCATTTGTCAAGTAATTCATGGGCAATAACTGTCATGATAAGACAATTAGGGTCAGTAAATGTAATGTGAATTACTGTTATTTATAGATAAGATGGCAACCTAGTGGGGGACTTGCTTTTATGATTACCCATGTGTCCAAATGCTTTTAGTGTGAAGTGACAACTGTTACTTTAATGACGGTAAGTTATGATCCAATAAATGGCGTCACCCCCATTTTGTTCCTATTGGTCCTACCTCCCACCACCACCTCCACCGTCTCCACCACCACCACTGTGCTCCTATTGGTCCTTCCGCCATCGCCCCCTCTCTCCACAGCTCCTTAATGTCCCCAGTATCCTGAGACTGGTATTTGTAGTATGGACCTTGGCCAAGTAGGAAACTCGTATTCATGTTTACCCAGGTGTTAGTTAAGAGTTAAATTCTTTTAGCATAAAGTGAAAACTGTCGCTTGATAGTGGTAATTTATGACCAAAATATTGGTGTCACCTCACCCGCACTGTTGCAGTATGCTCCTCTCCCTTCCATAACCCCACAGACCCCGAGTGCACCCAGCATCCTGAGATTGTCATTTGGTATATGGACCTCACTTCATCATCAACAGCAGTAGCATCAGTAAATTTTGGTGACGTTGCAAATTTCCTGCATAGTACAGCATCCATTGGTTCTGGTCTAGTTTCCACAAATGTTCGGCAGACACTTTTAGCATGTGATGTAACTATCAGCTCCTCTAGCACTATGTGATTATATTGGATTTGTAAAAAAAAATATTGAGTGGAAGGTTTTGTACGGAAAGGAGTGCACAAGGTACGGCGCTCAAATCCGGACAAATTTCAGTTTGAATTTCCCGCCATATGGTAGTCCCGCCAGAGATCGCGATTGGTGTTCTTGAAAGCCATCGGCATCAGAACCTCAAAATGGCAAAGGTGTTACGGACAAGTGTAGAGCACAACTGATGAGCAGCGATTATCGAAAGTCTCCGCAAATAGTCTTCTGAAGTAGTTCGATTCTTTGGGTACTCGAGATCAACTGTTAAATCGGTTATAATGCTTCAGAGAATTCTGGGGAAGGTTCCGCTTACCTGTTGAGGAAACCTGATTCGAGGAAACACGTGTCACAAGTTGCGGCAATCATCGAAAAGGCTCAGGCGCTGATTTCGGAGTGTCTGGGTCAATCGCTGAGGAAACTGGAGCCAGTAGTGAATGTCAGCGAGCATAGAATGTGTCGGATGGCAGAGGAAGACCTCATACGAGCAGTTTAACCCAAAACTGGCTCTCGGATAACGTTGATATGGTCAAAGGAGTTCTGGCCTCCGAATAGCCCGGATTTCAACCCCCTAGACCACTATGTTTGGAGCGTAGTCGAAAGAGTTACCAATAAGACGAGACACCCTATTGTCACATCTGTATGCATTGTTATCGACGTAGCATTCGCGAATATGGAAGTGATGTTTTAAAGAGTGCGTGCCATTGTTTCATGACAAGACTGGTGACAGTCATTGTGGCTGAAGTGGGTTACATCGAGTAATGTTACTACTCTTGAAAGATACCACTATTTATAAGTAAAAGGATTTTCATTTTCATTTGTATTTTATTTTAATAAAATAAAATAAAATTTGTCCAGATTTAAGCAGCGCGCCAGTATACTTCGGTAATATACTCCACTAACGGACTGCCACCACTGGGATAAGAGTAGAAGAGCTGCACACTGTACTTAAATAAATAATAACCTTACAATCACATCGCAGAAGATTTCATGTCTTCGCTGAATGCTCCAGAGTGCATCTGAGTATCAGATGCCGCCATGACCGAGGGCTGCTGAACATGAAATAACAAGTAATGCCCTCCCACTTTGCCCAGCATGTAACAAGCATAAAAGGCAGAGATGCACTGTGCAGCCAGCTGCGACAGGTGACCCACAGGAGCTCTCTGCTCTCCACCTCTGGATGCAAGAGGGCACACCTCTGACCAGCTCTATGAAAGCCTTCCATATGTATCACAATTAAACTTTCCTCTGACCATTTCCTTTCCACTAGCACAACATATTGCAGCAGACTGTGTGCGCGAATTTGCTTCCCTCCTCACTGCCAGCAGTGCATTTCTTATGACTTTAGAATCTTAGCAGCATATAACTCGCACAAAAAGGATTTCAAAGACAATGTTCAGTACATAGCTCAGGAAACGTCCCATGATTAAGCCTTATTCTAATTAATGTGGATGTCGCTTGTTGAGGTCCACAATCGTATTCAATCCAAGGTTGTTTCAGAATTCATGGCTGTATTTGCATATCGAAACCTCCTTTGTATCGTGAGCTCTGCATCCATTCTTCCTGCCAAGACTGGAATGTCCGGTTCTGAATAAGTTGTCCATACTTCTTATACGGAAGTTTTATGTCTAGTACGGTCCTGTTGAACATAGCCTGCTTTACGAACTGATTTGCTTTTTCATTCCACAGTGGGCTTTCAGCATATAAGGACACTTTTTTTGCCTTGTGAGACATTCATAGTACCAATAATGAATTTATAGAAGATACTCATTGTTTTTTAAGATTTTTATATTTGATTTTGCAAGAAGTACAATTTTACAGTCTAATTATATTACAGAGGATGTGTATTTCTCATTCATACACCACTGTATTGGCTTTAACACTGCAGTTGTTTCAGCCAGACAGATAGAAGTAGTCGCTGGTAATTTATATTTTTGGGCCATCTGCAATTGTGGACTAAATACAGTACATCGCGTGTTGTTCTCTACTGCTGTCTATGATCCATCTGTGTATATACAAATTACCAATTGTATTGTTTCCCCCATTTGTCTTTGCATTGCTGTAATTGTCTCTAAGAAGTCAGACTTTCCCCTCTATCATCTGGAATGAGATGCGATGCTTGATTAAGAAATAATCATATCGGTAAACAGGCCACTAAGTACTTGTGGCAATAGCTTTGCACTCATCTGCCAAATTATTACATGTCAGAATGAAATCAAAAGGTTTTCTACTCAAGTTTCCTAGAGAATTATAGTACAGTTGTAAAATCTGATGAATTGGGTGCTGTGAGTATGATAATAGCTCTACTATGTACTGTTCCATCAGCATCTTCCTCCTCATATAGTGGGGCATCTCTTGCGCTTCCACCAGCAGTTCATTTATTGATATGGGTTTCATTACTCCTAAGCAGGTGCATTTACACTGGTACTGCAATCTATCCGGTTTCTCTAACACTCTTCATGTTGTGTACTTGTGGTACATACATCCCTAATCCAATCTGGATTTAATGAACGAGTGACATAGGAGCAGCAGCACTGAAGCATGCGCTCCTCACCATGTTGTTGTAAGCGATCGAATAATATTAAGCGTTTGCTCATTGGTTTCGATTAAGGTTTTAACATGTGACGTACGAGTAAGCTTACTGTCCAGTGTCATTCCCAAGAACCGAATAAGTGCTTTAAATTCTATTACTTTGTTGGGTATATAACCATTCCTGATGAATATGACTACAGAAGATTTCTCAGGTGCCACCATCAGGCCATTTCCACAAAGCTGCCAACTCAGGTTCTTTATCAATGATGTAAGTTAGTTCATCGCCTCCTGTAATACAACTTGGCAAGTAAATACACTTATCTCATCTGCAAAATGTATAATTCTAACTGGTTGAGTTATTGCCCTCCCCATATCATAGGCATATGTCGCATATAGTAGTGAGCTGAGTACCGATCTTTGTGGTATGCTGTTGTCCATCAAGCATGAGCCCTTGAATCCAGTATTCTTTCTAACATACACAGTTCATTCACTGCTTAATGACGACATATCGTCTACAAACTTAGGTGAAATTCCTAAAAGTATTAATTTATCTAATAGTATACTTGTGTGAATATTATCACATTCTTTTGCAATAACCAAAAATAGTGCTACTGTGTATTTGCTCTCACCAAAGTCAGCTAACACGGAGGAGACTAATGCAGAAATGTTGTCCGTCGAGCTTCTTACAGAAGCCAAATTGCGATCCACCATTAAATATGAAGATTCTACCCACCATTCCAAAAACCTTTTTATTAGTTTTTCCAATATTTTAGCATTACATGCCGACAATGAAGTCGGTCTGTAGGAAGTGGCTAATAATGGATCTTTCCCTTTTTTTATACACAATGTGATCAAAAGAATCAGGACACCTGGCTGAAAATGACTTACAAATTCGTGGCGTCCTCCATCGGTAATGCTGAAATTCAGCATGGTGTTGGCCCACCCTTAGCCTTGATAACAGCTTCCACTCTCGCAGGCATACGTTGAGTCAGGTGCTAGAAGGTTTCTTGGGGAATTGCAGCCCATTCTTCATGGAGGACTGCACTGAGGAGAAGTATCGATGTCGTTCGGTGAGGCCTGGCACGAAGTCGGCGTTCTAAAACATCCCAAAGGCGTTCTATAGGATTCAGGTCAGGACTCTGTGCAGGCCAATACACTACAGGGTTGTTATTCTCGTTTATCCACTCCGCCACGGACCGTGCATTATGAACAGCATGAAAGATGCAATCGCCATCCCCGAATTGCTCTTCAACAGTAGGAAGCAAAAAGGTGATTAAAACATCACTGTAGGCATGAGCAGTCGCTGGAACATGAAATCCAAGGATGCTCACCTCCTGCCTATCTGTCATAGTACTTGCAGTGGATCCTGATGCAGTTTGGAATTCCTGTGTGATTATCTGGATAGATGTCTGCCTATTACACATTACGACCCTCTTTAACTGTTGGTGGACTCTATCAGTGAACAGACGAGGTCGGCCTGTAAGCTTTCGCTTTTGTGCTGTACGTGTCCCTTCACGTTTCCACTTCACTATCACATCGGCAATAGTGGACCTACGGATGTTTAGGAGTGTGGAAATCTTGTGTACAGACACATGACACAAGTGACACCCAGTGACCTGACCACGTTCGATGTCCGTGAGTTCCACAAAGCGCCCCATTCTGCTCTCTCGCGATGTCTAATGACTACTGAGGTCGCTGATGCGGAGTAACTGGCAATAGGTGGCAACACAATGCCCCAAATATGAAAAACATATGTTCTTGGGGTTGTATACATGGAAGAAGCCTGGAGATACTAAAAGGTATCAGCTAAGACAGAGATTTAGGAACCAGGTTTTAAATTGTAAGACATTTCCAGGGGCAGATGTGGACTCGGACCACAATCTATTGGTTATGAGCTGTAGATTAAAACTGAAGAAACTGCAAAAAGGTGGGAATTTAAGGAGATGGGACCTGGACAAACTGATAAAAACAGAGGTTGTAGAGAGTTTTGGGGAGAGCATAAGGGAATAATTGACAGAAATGAGGGGAAAAAATACAGTAGAAGAAGAATGGGTAGCTCTGAGGGATGAAGTAGTGAAGGCAGCAGACGATCAAGTAGGTAAAAAGACGAGGGCTAGTAGAAATCCTTGGGTAACAGAAGAAATATTGAATTTAATTGATGAAAGGAGAAAATATAAAAATGCAGTAGATGAAGCAGGCAAAAAGGAATACAAACGTCTCAAAAATGAGATCGACAGGAAGTGCAAAATGGCTAAGCAGGGATGGCTAGAGGACAAATGTAAGGATGTAGAGGCTTATCTCACTAGGGGTAAGGTAGATACTGCCTACAGGAAAATTACAGAGACCTATGGAGAAAATAGAACCACTTGTATGAATATCAAGAGCTCAGATGGAAACCCAGTTCTAAGCAAAGAAGAGAAAGCAGAAAGGTGGAAGGAGTATGTAGAGGGTCTATACAAGGGCGACGTACTTGAGGACAATATTCTGGAAATGGAAGAGAATTTAGATGAAGACGAAATGGGAGATACAATACTGCGGGCAGAGTTTGACAGAGCACTGAAAGACCTGAGTCGAAACAAGGCCCCGGGAGTAGACAACATTCCTTTAGAACTGCTGACGGCCTTGGGAGAACCAGTCCTGACGAAACTCTACCATCTGGTGAGCAAGATGTATGAGACACGTGAAATACCCTCAGACTTCAAGAAGAATATAATAATTCCAATCCCAAAGAAAGCAGGTGTTGACAGAAGTGAAAATTACCGAACAATCAGTTTAATAAGCCACAGCTGCAAAATACTAACGCGAATTCTTTACAGACGAATGGAAAAACTAGTAGAAGCCAAGCTTGGGAAAGATCAGTTTGGATTCCGGAGAAGTATTGGAACACGTGAGGCAATACTGACCTTACGACTTATCTTAGAAGAAAGATTAAGGAAAGGCAAACCTATGTTTCTAGCATCTGTAGACTTACAGAAAGCTTTTGACAATGTTGACTGGAATACTCTCTTTCAAATTCTGAAGGTGCCAGGGGTAAAATATAGGGAGCGAAAGGCTATTTACAATTTGTATAGAAACCAGATGACGGTTATAAGAGTCAAGAGACATGAAATGGAAGCAGCAGTTGGGAAGGGAGTGAGACAGGGTTGTAGCCTCTCCCTGATGTTATTCATTCTGTATATTGAGCAAGCAGTAAAGGAAACAAAAGAAAAATTCGGAGTAGTTATTAAAATCCATGGAGAAGAAATAAAAATGTTGAGGTTCGCCGATGACATGGTAATTCTGTCAGAGACAGTAAAGGACTTGGAAGAGCAGTTGAATGGAATGGACAGTGTCTTGAAAGGAGGATACAAGATGAACACCAACAAAAGCAAAACGACGATAATGGAATGTAGTCGAATTAAGTCGGGTGATGCTGAGGGAATTAGATTAGGAAATGAGACACTTAAAGTAGTAAAGGAGTTTTGCTATTTGGGGACCAAAATAACTGATGATGGTCGAAGTAGAGAGGATATAAAATGTTGACTGGCAATGGCAAGGAAAGCGTTTCTGAAGAAGAGAAATTTGTTGACATCGAGTATACATTTAAATGTCAGGAAGTCGTTTCTGAAAGCATTTGTATGGAGTGTAGCCATGTATGGAAGTGAAACATGGACGATAAATAGTTTGGACAAAAATAGGATAGGAGCTTTCGAAATGTGGTGCTACTGAAGAATGCTGAAGATTAGATGGGTAGATCACATAACTAATGTGGAGGTATTGAATAGAATTGGGAAGAAGAAGAGTTTGTGGCACAACTTGACAAGAAGAAGGGACCAGTCGGTAGGACATGTTCTGAGGTATCAAGGGATCACATATTTAGCATTGGGGAGCAGCGTGGAGGGTAAAAATCGTAGAGGGAGACCAAGAGATGAATACACTAAGCAGATTTAGAAAGATGCAGGCCTTAGTAGGTACTGGGAGATAAAGAAGCTTGCACAGGATAGTGTAGCATGGAGAGCTGCATCAAACCAGTCTTAGGACTGAAGACCACAACAACAACAACAACAACATGTTTTTGGGGATCTCCAGATACTTTTGATTACATAGTGAATATGGGGACTATGATCTGCGTCTTCCATTCAGAGACCAGTTCTTGATGCATCAAAATTCCATTATATATTTTAAGAAGTAATTCTAAAGCATTCTCAGGCATGTATTTTATCATGAAATATGTGATCTGATCCATTCATGGGGCAGTGTTAGGGCTCTCTTTGATGACTGATAAAACTCATAAATACTAACTGTGTAGTTAGCAAATGTTAAGTTACAGGAGTATCCCTTTTCTCCTGATTACCTTATTCCAAACACTTAGTGGGACAATAAGGTGACAGAATTCTTCTATCGACTCATATGTTGTGTATTATTGACTGCAGGGCCGATATTCCTAAATCTGTTGACCTTCTGGCATATCTCCGATGATTGGTCAAACCACTATAATAATTTATGCAACAACTCTTCTTAGTGGATTTCAGTAGTTTCTTTCTTTTAGCTGCTGTTGGTTTATAGAGTAAAAAGTTGTTCCTGTTGGACTGTTTAACATATTCACATAACTCTGCTGTTCTGTCTTGTACTGCTTTATTGCAGTCGTCATTCCACCATGGATTGCCCAGTCATCTTGCTTTTGTCGATAAAGGTCGTTTTGGGATGGATTCATTTGCTGCGTGATGTATGCTGTTCTTTAGCTATGTATAGGCCCTGTGTGGAGGTTGGTTTTTTCTTATTGATTTTACTTGTAATTCCAAAATTTGGGGATATTTATACCAATCTGCTTAGTTCATGTCCCAAGTCAATTTGTTGGCAATATGTGCTCAGTTACTTTTTTCACACCATGTATTCAGAGTTATAGGGAAAAGACCTGATCCCAAGGTATAGTGCAGAACCGACCATACTGTGATTTGGTTCATACAGGGAGAAGCTAACGTTATATCCACTGTAGTTGGTCTCATCCATAATCCTTGGTTTAATGTAACAGGTCCTTCATCGTGTATGGTCATGTTATAATCATCAATGCAAGACATTATGTACTCCCCTGCCTAATCATTCAAAAGACACCCCCTTGCTGCATGATGGGCATTGAAATCCCCACATGTTAGGAAGGGTTTTGGCATATATTGCAATATTGTGTGCATGTATTGTTCAAAATACTTAAATGTTGGGAAACGATGTACAGATGCAATGAAGAATTGGCGTTTGTTGACACTTACTTTTACTGCTATAGCTTGAAAGTCAAGGTTAGGTAGTGGCATGGTAATTGGTTTATAGTTGAGTTTTGTACCAGCTTTTCCACTCTCTCAATCCGATCTTATCACTTGATATTCTCGACCGCTAATAGACGTATTTGGTTTAATCCAGGATTCACTTATAACAGCGATAGAGGAGTCATTAGTATAAAGTTCATGCATGAACGACTCTCTATTAGCATATAAGGATCTGGAATTCCACTGGAGAACCTTAATATCTGTTGTTCTTTTTATATGAGTAAAGCATAAGAGTAACATATTTCTGTCCTGATCCATATTTTTTTAACTATTGAAGCAATCATACTGTATATATTAGCTTGATCCAGACTATCTTTGTTTAATGAGGAAAACTGTGTTATTAGATTTGTTATGCCAGCCACCCACTGCTCGATTATTGATGCGTTCTTATCCTCCACTCCTGATATGATTGCCTGTTGTGGTTCAGGAGTATGTGGTCATGATGCATATAGATTCTCTTTAATAAGAGAGATTGGTAAATTTATATTTGCAAAAGGAGGGCTTGGAGTTGGCGAATTCTTTATTTGTTTTTGTGTACTGTGATGAACAGTTGCCATGAATCTGTGCTGGATACTCTTTATGGGAAAGGGACTCTTTCTCTCAATCCAGTTTACTACTGTCAAGATTCTCTGCCACAGAAGCATAAGGTCTTTCGTTTACATATTCTTCAACTTCCTTAATGGATATAATGTATGTAGCTGAAGCTTTCTTAACCTCTTGTTGTTTGAGATATAGTGTTCAAGACTTATCTCTCGATGCATGGTTCCCTTTACAGTGGTTGCATCACATTATTTCACTTGGGCACTGAGCTGTCTCAAGGTTCCCTCCAACTGATTGCATCGAATCTGTGACTGACATTGATTACTAAGATGGTCATACCAAAGGCATTTAAACACTGCCTTACTAGTGGTATGTATGGTCTAACATTACACTTTATGCCGTACATCGTCACATATTCTGGTAGGAATTGCGATGCAAACGTGGGCACACACGTTTGCCAGGGTATATAATTTGTCGTTTCTAAATTACTTATTCTCTTGATCATTCTGCACAAATGGGTGACTAATTGTAGGCTGAATAGCATCTTTCAACTCTAACTCTGTGATCTCGGGATCTACTTTTCTAATAACTCCTTGCTGATGTGTTCTGTGGTTTCATATGTCTGCTACCATCTGTTTCTGATGTAGTAGGCTGTCCTCCACAAACTTATTTGCAGTCTCTCTTGTTGATAAACCAATCCGAATTTTGTTTTTCCCCACAACCTTTAGATTTGTGATTTTCTGCTTGTGCTCAGAATCAGAGGTAAGTAAGGCCATGGAGTGATATTTACCTACATTATCATTAAGTCCCTCAACAAATAGATAAAATGGACCTACTGCATTACTGTGATATATGTTACCTTTGTTTTGATCATATATTAGCTGTACATTTGTTGAGCACTGTCAGATTCTTTATCTCCTCCACTACTTGTTGTTGGTGTTGCTGAATGGTAACTGCTCGTCTCTTCTCTTTAATTCTTCCTTCCGCTTCGGTGTACGTTTTGCAGCAGAACTCGTTGTTTGCTCAATGTCCATACTCATGTTTGGGAGAGCCTCCTCTCCCTGTAATTGTCGGTAGTATAGCTCCATGTCGTAGGGGGAATCTATCCATATTCTTTATTTCGGTCGTGCTGTATTTAATACACTCAATGCGTATGTGCCCTAATAAATTTTTCTGCTTTTTCCCTAAAAAATTGGGAGATTAACTATTGCGATCTTATTTACTCGGTTGCTAACCAAAGATCACTCAATACTAAACTAGAGAGACTACTCAAAGGCGTCTCTGTCTAGAAAACTGGGAGGCTCTTTTATGGAGTCGTCATATTATAACAGGGCAGTAGCACTTCTTTTCGTTGTTCTGCTGGTGACTTTAAAGTGATCGTTTCTTTTTTTTTTTTACAAACATGATAAAGAGTTTTGTTGCATATGGATAAAGTAATAGATAGGCAATAGGAAGTGGTATTGTATTGTATTTTATTGATCCAGGCTATCATAGTATAGTACAGTTGTACATATGATATTGGACAGGTCACGAGAGCATATTTACAAGTAATTTTTACAAATTGATTTTTACATTATTTTGTAGTGAGGAAATTAATTATCTTAAACAAAACAGTCAATACAAATCATAGAACTGTACGGTTGTACATATGATATTGGGCAGGTCAAGAGAACATATTTGCAAGTAATTTTTAATAAACTGATTTTACATTATTTTGTAATGAGGAAATTCTCTATCTTTAACAAAACAGTAAATACAAATGTTGTATAGTAAAATACAAACAGCCAGTACAAATGTAATAGTAAAATAATCCAATATATTTCACAGTATACTTCATAGACATGCACAGTGTATAATAATCCAGTATATTTCAAATACTTGCACAGTATATAGTTTTCAGACCTAATTGAACATTTATTATAAATTTGTTTACAATTTTAACACTTTTCAAAAAATGATCAACTGCATAAAAGTATTGGTACAAGAGAAATTTTTTTAACTTAAGGCTCTTGGGTTCTTTGTTGCTTTGATTTCATTTGGTAAATTATTATACATTTGTATCGCAACATCTAAAACACTGATTTGGTAGCAGGTAGTTTTTGACTGAGTGATATGTAGATCAGATTGCTGCCTTGGTGCATAGTTATGAATATCTGCATTGAATTTTAATGTGCAGTCATTGTTTAACACGTATGACTTGACAAATGAGACGATATTATAAATGTAAGCAGAGGGCAGTGCCATAATATCATTTGTTTTGAACTGTTGTCTGCATGCTGTCTTAGATTACATATTATGTGTATTGCCTTTTTCTTGTATTTTGAAAATATATCTACCCCCAGGTGAGTTCCCCCAAAATATGATTCCATACTGTAATGTAGAATGGAAGTAAGCATAATATACATGTATGAGAACAGATTTTGTGACTAATTTTTGTGTATCCTTAAAATGTAACACACAGTTGATAGCTTTTTTGAGATATAACTTGTGTGAGTCTCCCACTTAAGATTTTCTTCAATCCATATGCCAAGAAACTTGACAGAGTCCATACATATAAGCTCTTGGTTATTTAGAATCACATTGGGCATTTCTTGTTTTTGGGATGAGAGTCTGCAGTTGATGTACGTTGTTTTCTGTATATTTATAATCAGTTTATTCTCGTTGAACCATCTGTTGAGTGACGACATAAGCGGTTTAATTTTTTGGTTGTGGTCCTCTGCATCAGTACCTGTTATTAGTATACTCATGTCATCGGCAAATAGTGTGGTATATCCTGTAGGAAGCTTCGTGCTTATGTCATCAATGTATAGCAGAAACAGTATGGGTCCCAGGATTGAGCCTTGTGGCACACCATATCTAATAGGCTTTGTATCAGAGTAGTGGACATTACATTGATGAGTGGTTGTATTCTTTTTTTTTTCAAAATTAATTTCAACTTTTTGTAATCTGTTTGACAGGTAAGATTCTAACCATTTGTTTACAATTCCTCTTATACCTTTATTTCCTAGCTTCTTAGGGAGTATGGTATGGTCAATTACATCAAAGGCTTTGGATAAATCTAAAAAGATCCAGTAGAGATTTCCTGATTATCTAGTGCTTTAAGAGGTTATGTTGAGATACTCATAAATAGCTGTGGTAGTCATCTTTTATTTTCTAAAACCATTCTGGTGTTTTGCTAACAAGGATAGTTTATTAGTAAAGTCTTTCAGTCTGGTGTAAAATAATTTTTCAAATATTTTTGAGAATGAGCTGAGTTGTACTATGGGCATGTAATTTGCTACATCATTTTTAGGCCCTTTTTGTGAAGTGGGGTAATTTTAGAAGTCTTTAGTAGGTCAGGGAAAACTCCATTTGTAAAGGATGCATTTATTATGTGGGTTAGGGGTTCTACAATGGATTCTCCACATTTCTTTACAATTAAATCAGGAAAGTTGTCACTGCCACTGGAATACTTATTCTTTAGTACTTTTATAGCTGTAAGTACTTCAGTTTTGGAGACTTTGTGAAGAAACATTGATGCCTGTACTGGTATGTTTTCCATCAGTGTTTGGTGTTGAGTATTTGGTCTGTGGCATTTTTTATTTATCAGGTTTTCTGCTATTTTGCTAAAATAGTCATTAAAACCATTTACTATTTTGTAGGGATCTGATGTGACTTCATCATTTAGGTTGAGTTTTAATGTTTTGTTTATAACATGCTGCTTACTGTTTGTTTCATTTTTTACAAATGTTCACAAGCGTTTCATTTTATTGTTAGATTCCTTTATAAATTTGTTATTGTATAATTTTCTTGCTTGTTGGATTACTTTTCTGTAGATTGCAAAATAGGTCATACAATATGACCTAAACTGATCGACTTCATGGTGTTTCATGCGATTTTTTAAGTCACCCTTTCTTTGGCTGGAGATCCTTATCCCTTTTGTTACCCATGAGTTTGTTTGTTTGTTTCCGATTTTCCTGGATTTCTGTGGAAATGCAGTATTGAAGTGATGGAGAAATGTTTTATGGAAGGAATTAAATATGTAGTTTACATCATTTTCTTTATAGACCTCTTCCCAGTTTTCAGCCCTTAACAGATAATTAAAAAGCCTCATATGATCATCATTAAATTGCCTTTGCATTTTAGTTTTTGTAGGATATTGTCTTATACAATTTAAATTCGCCATTAGTATTTGGGGTTCATGGTCACTGTAACCTGTGCTGATGACTTGTGGTGGTGTAGTTTATCGCGTTTATGAAAATCTAATCTAGAGCTGTTTTTGAAATTTTTGTGATCCTGGTTGGTGTATTTACAGTTGGGGATGAATGAATTTGTAATATTCAACAATTCGTCTGTTTTTTCCAGGTGTGAAGAAGTCAATATTAAAATCTCCACTTATTAATAGATTTTTGTTTAGTGAGTGAAATTTTGTGAGTAGTGCTTCAAGGGAGTGATTGAAGGTTTGGATGTTCCCATCAGGGGCTCTATATACATTCATTATCAATAGGTTATAGTCTGTTAGGATAATTAAGGAGAATTCAAAGTCTGTCTCTATTTGCATATTATTGTACTTTGTGAGGCAATTGTAGCTTAAATTTTTTTGGCATAGAATGCTGTACCACCTCCCTTACTTTTGTTCCGACAAGAATAACCAGCTAGTGTATAATCACCAAGTGGCGTTTTTTTAATTTTGTCTTTTGTTAACCAGTGTTCAGTAATACGGAGAACATCTAAGAGCGACTTTGTTTTTTGGAAGAGATCTATTTCTAGTAACTTATTAAACATTGACTGCACATTATGGTGTAATATTTTAAAGGAGCTGGTCAGAGTGACCGAGCGGTTCTAGGCGCTACATTCTGGAACCGAGTGACCACTACGGTCGCAGGTTCGAATCCTGCCTCGGGAATGGATGTGGGTGATGTCCGGTTTAAGTCATTCTGGTTTAAGTAGTTCTAAGTTCTAGGGAACTGATGACCTCAGCAGTCAAGTCCCATAGTGCTCAGAGCCATTTGAACCATTTTTTAAAGGATAATAGTGACTGTTTTCCAATTGAATGATTTTTGACACCACTCACCGGGGTTTCTTGTAGTTTTGGTTCATGAAGATTTTGCTTTGCATCTGTTTTCCTTTGATTTGCTGCTAGCACGGAGCTACTGGTGTTCTTACCCATAAAAAATCCTAGCTGTAGGCTGGAGGTCGGCGTTTTCGTGTAGAAGGTCTTGTCACAGCTGCCTCTGTAAGTTACATATGCTTTAATGTATGGTAAAGAAAATAGTGTTCGAGAAATTCAAATACTGTAAAAAGATATCTAAAATCTTTTCTGTTTTCTTCACTCACGTCCAGACAAAGGGAGTACTGGATTCCGTCAATACATAGCATCGTATCTAGTTCTCATTTTACAAAATACAGCTGCATGTTTCGACCATGAGCTGATAGAGAGCTGCTGAAAGATGACGCTATACTAACTTTATTCAGTTTTCAGGCCGTTTGCAAGAGAAAATCAGTCGGAGAAGGCAAGTTGTTCGGTATAAACCATCAGTTTCTGAGGTGAAACCATGTACTGAACTAACAACAAGGATAACATTGCTGTTAATGTATCTCTCTGAATTTGTCATAGCTCATAATAGCTTCTGATGGATTCTTTTAATTTTGTTTTAGAAAATGAATGAGATCCAAACGACAAATACATTGTGTGAATCCGACAGCAATTATGAGAAGCGGGATGCAAGTGTTCAGACAGATGTCTCTCACAGAATTGTGGCCCTTAGGAGAAAAAAGTGAGACAGTTGCAGATGAAACTTGAGCGGTATGAGAAAAAGGTGGAAACAATGGCAAAATGCTGATTAAAGTAACTGTAAATGATAATTTCGAAAGGGTTCTTCAGACTTTATAGTTACCCATTTAAAAACAGTGGTGCAAAGAAGCAATACAGGTGTTCCATTGAACTATCCAAACAATTTGCCCTATCCTTGCATTTCTGTTCATCTAAGGCATATACATTTGTACCTTCTAGGTTTCTTTTGTCCTACCCTTGAATTCTTCATGTTTGGGTATCATCAGTAAACTGTGAACCTCGTTACTACAGGAGGTTTTCAACTATCAGAAACATAATATCAATGACAAACAATATCTTAAAGAATGTGCACTTTTTTTTGGTAGTATGTTAATTAGGAAGCAGCTTGTGTGGAACAACAAAAAAAGTGTATGCAGGCTATGCTGATCTGGGCAATATTGAGAATATAGATGCAGAGTTGGTTACTGAAGCTTTAGTTTTCCAGGCAGTCTCATATGCTGAAAATTTTAAGTGTCCAATTGCATATTTCTTTGTGAATAAACTGTCATCAGACATAACGACTTAAATTGTGATACTTTGTTTACAGTAACTGTTTTCTGTAGGTTTTCTTGTGAGGTCAGTGACATATGATGGTACTGCTGTCAACATTCAGACACTGGAAAATCTTGGGTGCTCACTGAATCTGGAAAATTTTACTCCTTACTTCAAGCACCCTGCCAATGATAATGATGTTCATGCAATTCTTGATCCATGTCATAAGCTGAAATTAGTTTGTAATACTTTAGCTGAAAAGAAAATTATTAACTGCAAAGCTGGAGGTGTGAAGTGAGACTTTATTTTGAAGTTACATTATCTACAAGAGTGTGAATTTGGCAATTTTCACTCTGGTTCACATGTGAATTTCTATAACAAGAAAATTACTTTCCCTTTTTGCAGTCCAGACAATGAGCTCCAGTGTTTCTGATGCTACTGAATTTCTAGAGAGTTCCCACCTGCCAGACTTCAGGATACCTCTGCCTCTGTAGACGTCATCAGAATTATTGATACACCATTTGATGGGTGCAACTTTAGGAATGCTTATGCTAAGGGCTTTAAACAACCACTGAGAAATGAAAACGTAAATTATTGGACTGAATGTCTTTGTTGTACAGAAAACTTTCTTCAAACATTAACATTGATGGTGTGTGTGCATTCGTACATCCACAAAAACATTTGTGGTAGGAGTTTTCAAGTGCATACATGGTGTTGGAAGCCTCTACCAGGAATTTCTGTTTCGGGATACTGAACCACTAAAGTTTTCTTAACATGCAAACTCTCACAATATCATGTAGAATTCTTTTTTTTCTGCATCAGATCTAGGTTTGGTTGGAACAATAATCCCACCACATTACAGTTCCAGTCTGGTGAGAACAAGACGTTGCTCAAGAACAATGTTACTGCAAGTGACTTGAGTAATGAGGATGGCGTTTAGAAAGTGACCTCCACCAGGAGAATATTATTTATTATGTATTAGGATGTGTTGTGAAAAATATTATGCAAATGTTAAGATGTGCTAAGTGCAAAGAACTTATTACTATTCCTACATATACCGAAATGGTCACACTTACTGCAACACTCCTGTGACAAATCAAGATACCTTTACTATGAAGGTTACAGAGGTGTTTTGCTTCACCCTTCTGTAGCAGTGTTTAAAATAGAGCAGCAAACAGAAAAATGCTTTCACTCTTCTCTGGTGAGATTTACTGTAAACGCAAACCATTTTTATAACAGGCTTGTTAATTCTGTCTGTTTTTTTTCTTTGGTGAACAAGCCAATGTATTTGGCAAAGTGCACATGCTAGTGTGTGCCATTGACTGTGAAGACATGCTTGAGTCACAGTTAATATGAAGTATTGCTACTGTGTACCTTCAGAGTACATTAAAGGCACACACAAAAAAGCAACAGCAGTTGCAGAGGGTGACTATTATGGAATGAGACAGAGGTTGGGGAAGCTGATTATATTTTCAAATGTGTGGCTTGTGAATATATATTGAATGAAGTAAAACAACAAATAAAAATTAATTTCATGTTACTAATTTGACCACTTCCTTCCTTTACCAAACTTCTTGCCCATGAATGTTAAAATAACAACCTGTTAAATGATTCACATTAACATTAAAGAGCTGAAATTAGCAAAAAAGCAGTAGTTTAACAGTTTTGTTGCTCTAATGATGTGTACCGAACTTATTTAGTTACGTGTAAAGAGAAATGCACTTTGCGTCACGTGTTATTCTGTGAAAGTTCGCCATGTCTCTAATGAAGTAATTTTGATGTGAAATTTTTTGTGTCAATACTTTGGTCATTTTTGTATTGGTGTATAGTTTCGTCATTCAGAAAATAAAATATGAAAAGGGTAAGTTAAAAGTCTTTTCCAGAGAGGTAGAATTTTTGAGAAGCATAATTTATCCGCAGCTTTATCGGCAGAAATTATGTATGTAAACTTAACAGAATAATTGCGAAATTGATCTTGTAGGGAAGGCTTAGAAGGCACAAGACAGTAGCTAACAGTTCCATATCGGCTTACTACTGTTGGGCATTTGACAAGATTTATTCCAGCATTTACGAAGAGCAACTACGCGTAAAATACATCTCTGGTTACACACAGCAACCAAAAGTGAAAACAAAGAATGAACAACACTATAACTGCATAACATCTCATAAATTTCTTTGATAAGCAGCACTTCGTAACAAGATAATGCCCCTCCCCCCTCCCACACCCGCAGTGTCAATGATATTGGTTGAATTGCACACGACCCCCCAACCGCTTAAGCACTTTCTTTGCGCCTCTTGCAGTTGTGTCGCTTCCAGCGGCGTCACAGGCGCCGTTAGCTAACTTCGGCTGCATGGCGCCTGCACTCGGCTCTGGGATGGAAAGCTGTACTAAGCTGTACTGACATGTCTGTATTGGTTTGTCCAGTTGCCTTGTCCCAGTCGGTGGAGGTAGTGCCACAAACGGACTTTAGTCTGTCAACTGAAAACGTCATTGGGTTACCACCAACTTCCGCTTCAAATTGTTTGTTGCCCATAGTGAGCACGTTGTAGGGTCCATCATAAGGTGGCTGCAACGGTTTGCGCAGTGTCGTGCCTAACGAAAACATGTTTGCATCTTGACAACTAGCGGAATACAAATGAATGAAGAGACTATGGTTCTCTCGGTTCCATGGTGGGCAGTTGCCGAATGTGCGACTGTGTATTCTAGCAAAGTACGAGGCCTCTATCACATCACTCCGAATAGTGTCGAAAAATTCATGTGGGACACGAATCGTTTGTCGATACACCACTTTGACTACCATAGCTCCCACATCCTCCTTTATACCTCCACGGGTGCCGAGCAGAACGATAGGTAGTGACTCAGTCTAATGTTCTGAGGTGTGACAACGTAAGGACGCCTTTAACTCACGATGCAGTCGTTCCATAAGTCCATTTGCCGCTGCGTGGTAGTATGTGATTTTAATCCTATTGGTCCTAGAAGAGAGGCGAGGACCTTGAACAGATGTGAGTCGAATTGTCTGCCTTGATCCGTCGTGATGCATAGGGGAATGCCGAAATGGGTGATCCTCCAGCGGAAAAATGTCGGAGCTACAGTCTCTGCTGTGATGTCTGGCGTCGGAAAAACCACTGGCCGACGTGTGAACTGATCGACTGCGGTCAAACAGTAGGTAAACCCTTCAGATTGTGGGACAGGTCCTACTACATTCAAATGTATGTGCTCGAAACGTTGATTGGATGGTAGAAATGTGCCGAGTGGTAAAAGAACATGTCGCATAATTTTATTGTGCTGGCGTGTAGTGCATTGATGTACGTAAGCCTTGCAGTCTGCATTAAAATTCGGTCACACAAAAGTCCGTTTGACCAGTTTGGTGTTTCTGCGGACTCTTGGGGGTGACAGCTGATGTAATGAAACAAAGGCTTGCTGGTGGACGCTCTTTGTCATAAAAGGACGCACTCTTTATGTTGACACATCGCAGCTGTTACAGGCGTTCGATGCCGGTAGCGGAAGACACTAGAGCCGTAGACAGGCGGGTTCTGCCAAAATCTCTCGCAGCTCCATATCAAGCTGTCGTGCTGCTGCGATGGTTTCATAATCCACAGCGCTTGTGATCCTTTGAATGCGCGATAGAGCATCAGTTGGCACATTTTCTCACCGTCGACGTGTACAATATTGGTTGTGAATCTAAATGGTGGAGCTGGTGTGGTGAGGCTTTGTCAGGATTTTGTTGAAATGCATATGTGAGAGGTTTGTGGTCCGTAACCAGGGTGAATTGTTTCCCCTCAAGCATGTACTGGAACTTCTTAAAAGCATCAAACACCATGTACAGCTCCCGGTCGTACGTGGACCAGTATTGTTCTGCCAGCGAAAGTTCTTGCTGAAAAATTCCAGTGTTTGTCAGCACTGGTTCGTCTGTTGTTGCAACACGGCACCGACTGCTCTAGCAGAAACATCGAGCATGAGGGTATGAGGGTGAGAGGTCCTTCTGGAGCTGGGCGAGTCAACAGTATGGCTTCTGCGATAGCAGATTTCAGTTTTGCGAAATCCTCTAGCATCCCATCAGTCCACTCACTTCCTCACCAGGATTACGTGTTCCAAGTAGGTACTCGTTTAAAAGTGCAGCCAATAAGGCATGGATAAGAACGAAACATCTATTAAAGTTCGTGACACCTAGAAATAGACGTAACGCATGTACTGTTATCGGTTTTGACTAATTCAAGATCACCTCGACCATCTCTTGTGGAGGCCGTGATCCATGGGTGTTGGTGGTGTGGCCCAGGAACTGCACCTCTGGCGCTTCGAAAACATATTTCACTGGATTTATAGGCAAACTGTGTGCACCATGACGGTCGAAAAGCTGGCAGAATGCTCTGTCTCTGATCTGGGCATCACTAAAACGTCATCGATATAGACGAACCAGAAATCAAGATCATGTGCCACTTCGTTCATGCGCCTTTCAACTATTTGGGCAGCATTGCATAGACCGTATGGCATCCTGATATATTCAAAGAATCCCAATGCAGTACACACTCCGGTTTTGGAGATGTCCTCTGGTGTGACTGGTATTTGATAGTAAGCCAGCACTAGATCTATAGTAGAGAAGATGCGTTTACCGTGTACGTTGTGTCCAAAGTCCTCGATGTGGGGTACAGGATATCGATCAAGAATAGTCTGTTTGTAGAGCTGACGATAATCGCCACAGGCGTGCCATCCATTTGCTTTCTTTGGCACAACATGGAGAAGCGAAGACAAGCTACTACTAGATTGTTGGCAGATTCCCTGCGCCAGCATGTAGCCAAACATCTGGTTTGCTAGTTCAAACTTATCCAGTTTCAGACGCTGTGGTCGAGCTTGGATCGATGGACCGGGAGTTGGTAATACGTGGTGCACTGTATTGTGTTGTACTGGTGCAAGCGTGGGTGACTATCGCATAATCTCTGGATGCTGCTGAAGGAGTGCGGTATATAGTGAATCACCCATTACTGTTGGCTTACCAGCAAAGTCACTGTGATGAAATCGACCCTGACTGCTTAGCTTGCTTGTTATGTCCAGAAGATGTCGGTGTCTGAGGTCTGGAAGTAGTCCAAAGAATAACATAAAGTCTGCTCCTGATATGGGATGCACTACATCAACGAACATGAGCTGCCACCCGAATTGACGTTGGAGACCTGGGTGGAGAGATAACGCCACCCATCCATATGTTGGATGGTGGAGACATTAGTGGCAAACAGGTGCCAATCGTCACGACTACAGCGAGGTAGCCATTTGGTTGTGTAAATTGACACCTGACACATCACTGGCAGTTTCTACCAAGAACATGTTTCATGTTCTGCTCAGTGATGAAAAGGTGCTATTATCACTAAGCCCTTATCGTTGCTTCCCTTTCACAAGGCGGGTTACACTTCTGGATCTCTGTACTGAATCGTCTGTGGTACCAACATCGTGGTTGAAAGAGAGCGACGTCGGTTGGTACTTGCATGCAGAACCGCGACCTATGCTGTAAGTTCTGCCAGTTGTGCCTGTAGTGATGCAGATGGTGCTGTGGCAGGATTTTCTGGTTGTGGTGCGACAGCTGCCACAGAGCGTACATTTTGTTTTGAGATATAATTCACTGAAGAGCCAAAGAAACTACTACACCTGCCTAATATGCAGGGCTCTCGTGAGCACGCAGAAGAGCCTCAACACGACACGGCATGGGCACGAATAATGTCTGAGGTAGTGCTGTAGAGAAGTGACACCATGAATCCTGCCCGGCTGTCCATAAATCCGTAAGGATACGAGGGGGCGATGATCTCTTCTGAACAGCATGTTGCAAGGCATTCCAGATATGCTCAATAATGTTCATGTCTGGGGAGTTTGGTGGCCAGTGGAAGTGTTTAAATTCAGAGGAGTGTTCCTGGAGACACTCTGTAGCAATTCTGGACTTGCGGGGTGTCGCACTGCCCTATTGGAATTGCCCAAGTCCTTCCGAAAGCACAATGGACATGAGTGAATGCAGATGATCAGACAGGATGCTTACATACATGTCACTTGTCAGAGTCGTATCTAGATGTACCAGGGCTCCCATATCACTCCAAATGCACACGCTCCACACCATGAGGTTGTCTCCATACCCATACATCTCCGCTCGATACAATTTGAAACGCGACTCGTTCAACCAGGCAACATGTTTCCAATCTTCAACAGTCATTGTCGGTGCTGACGGGCCCAGGAGTAAAGCTTTGTGTCGTACAGTCATCAAGAGTACACGAGTGGGCCTTCGATTCTGAAAGCTCATATCGATGATGTTTCGTTGAATGGTTTGCACGCTGACACTTCTTGATGGCCCAGCAATGAAATCTGCAGCATTTTGCTAAAGGGTTGCAGTTCTTTCACGTTGAATGATTCTCTACAGTCGTCGTTGGTCCTGTTCTTGCAGTATCTTTTTCCAACCGCAGCGATGTCGGAGATTTGATGTTTTACCAGATTCCTGATGTTCACGGTACACCCGTGAAATGGTCGTACGGGAAAATCCCCACTACATCGCTACCTCAGAGACGCTGTGTCCCATCGCTCATGCGCCGACTATAACACCACGTTGAGAGTACTTAGATCTTGATAACTTGCCATTGTAGCAGCAGTAACAAATCTAACAACTGTGCCACACACGTGTTGCCTTATATAGGTGTTGTCGACCGCAGTGCAGCATTCTGCCTTTTTACATACCTCTATATTTGAATATGCATGCATATAACAGTTTCTTTGGCACTTCACTGTAGTTCTGTTGTTATTTATAGTCAGTTATTATTCTCTTTTAGTTATGCCTAGGAAAAGTAAGGTTTTTCTTGGAGATACAGTCATCTGTGTAAGATTGTGTATTTATCCAATCTGTATTCGCTAATACTTGTATGCCGCCTCCTTCCTACGGCGGATGCAAATAAAGTTTTTTTTTCTGCAAGTCCACAATGATAATTTCTTTCACCCTCGAGTTATTAACAAACCAGTCGTCACTGATACGTCGGTAACGACAAAAGAGATGACCTCGATGTGATTTGAGGCCTGAAAAACGCCAAGAGGTGTAATTATTCTGAAAACGACACGACAAAATCGTCAGAAGAAATAATTCCGACTGTCGCGAAACCCACAGTGCGCTTACCCTCGTTCTAGCCGCAAAATCCGACACTTTGATTTGAGCAATTTGAAGCCAACTTCGTCTGCAGCAGTATTACTCCTCAAAACTTTTGCTAATCGTCAGCATGGGGACAACAGGGGTATCGGTCCAAAGTAGCAGTATCCAAGATGGAGGCGATGACGTCATCCAAGATGTCGATCGTAACGTCACAACGTCACAGACACACCCCCCGTGATGTCATAAAAGATGGCGGATTTTGGAGGGAAGTTTGAATTTTGGCGGGATGAAGGTCAATTGGACTACCTCCACTAACCTAAACACCCTACACCCCCCCCCCCCCCCCCCCCCCAGAAAATGATGGAAGTTAAAATTCCAACATCATAATGCGTCACACCTAGGCAGAAAAAAGGACTTTTCTTTATTATTTAACCAATTTCAATCATGTGTGTTCGCCACTGGGTCTGGACTCCAACTGACTTAGTTAATATCGTCGCCTCCAGAGAGCGCCACTGTGACATCAGATCATGACACAAGTACCGGTATTCAAGATGATGGCAGCCACTGTGTTCACTGCGAGCTCCAGAGCCCAACTGACTTAGTTTGTATCATGCCCACCAGAGGGCGCTACCATGAAGTTGCGTGATTACACAAAATCGTCTGCTCTCTCGGGCACGTGCATTATAACCGGACACATGCCGCATCAGTGGCCCACGAGCAACTGCTTACATTACAGCCTCAAGACGGCACCTTCATACTCACGTCGGACATAGCCTTCTGTAAATATGCTAACTAAAGCAACACCCACATCGCGCATCTAACCTATCAATTACCTAAGTACTTCATCCCATTTCAATTTTAATCAAATTCACTAAGTCAATTTACAAGTTCAATATTCAGTGATCAAATGAGAAGTTCCGCATTTTCCCCATGTCAGCAGGGTGTTCATTCATGACCTAGCACCGCTCACCCATAGAATGCTGCACTCCTATTGGCTAACGCATTAGTCACGTGATTCGACTTCATATAGGTAAGAAAACACGCTCGCTATACTTTCAACTACCTAGTTTCAACTACTTCTCAAGGTCCAGACCGCCACCTCTTCCTAGGAACCGACGCCGAGTTTGAATTCTGGTCGTAAAAAGAGATCACTTGGGCTTTCGCTACCAACCTAAGAAAATTGTTGCAAGCAAAGCTCACCCCCACTAACCTAAGCCTCCAGGACGCAACCTCTTCCTAGGGTTTGCTGGTAAAAGAACTTAGCCCACGCTAGGCTGATGGAGAGAGGAAGGAGTGTACTTTATTTCTTTGGGAGCAGTTTATTTAAGGATGGAGTGTATGTATCATAGAACAAATGCTCCGACATGCCCCGCAGCATACAGACCTGCAAACTATTCCTACATAACTCATATATAAGGCTCTACACATACACGCATGCTAATTGTAAACCGTCAAAAATAACGCACTGCACAGCCTACAGACATGCGGACCACTTGTAAATAATGCAATACATTTACGTCTAGATAGCCAAACAACTCCTAAATTGTCAGAATAATAATCCATCTAAAAGACTCTCCTTGCTAATCGTCAACTGTCTAAATCATACACCAGTCTTTATTTAAACAATTAGAAGCAGCATCACCACCAAGTGTATTCGCCACTGAGTCCATAGCCCAACTGACTTAGTTCATGTCGATGCGACTAGAGGATGCTGCAATGACGTCAGGTGATGACGCAAGTACCGTAATCTAAGATGCCTAGTGCCTTCACCACGAGCTCCAGACCCCAACTGGCTTAGTACATTTCGTCGCCGCCAGAGAACGCCTCTGTGACACCAGCTGATGACACAAGTACAGTTATCCATGATGGCTGCAAACAGTGCGTTCTCCACGAGGTCTGGTACTCAGTATCACGAGCAGAGGACGCTGTCGTCCGTTTCCTGATGTAAACCAAGATGGTTAGGAAAAATAGTGGCAAGATGACTCAGCCTGCTCTGGACTGCTGGGGAGAGTAAGGATTGACTGCACTCTATTTATTTTGAAACAACTTATTTAACAATAGGCTATATCTATCACACCGATACAAAAGATCCACCCTGATGTGCCTGGAGCCATGTTGCACAGCCCACAGACACGCAACCAACTTGTAATTTCAGTACACAACAGCAAACTGCTGCTAAATAATTCTTCACATTGATGTGTAGACACGCTCAGTACTCGTAAACTGTCCAAATAGCGCATAGCACAGCATAAAGAGCTGCTCGCGAAATAATGCAATCAACATGCACAAGCACAGTCCACCGCCCCCTTTCCAGTAGAGTACATAGTAGGTAGCGATGAGTGGCGCATCAGTCAGATGTCAAACCGCACACAAGCCCCTGCCCGCCTTGCGCAACCATGCGGTGGCGGCACCCCCATTCTACGTAGCTCCTGAGAAATTCCTATCCGCTAGACACCGATGATGACGCGATCGCACGTACGGTCCGAGGGGCCGTCAGCTGTAAAAGCACTCACAGACCTCTATTTAGGGCCGCGTGCACACAACCCCCGTGAAGAGAGGCAGCCGCAGCTCGGGTCCCTCACATTCCGTCACAGTTCCCGAGTCGGCGTCGTCGAACACCGGTGAAAGTTGCGTTCCAAGTAGCGCTCACGCCAGTCTCATATACCAGGCATCTCCAGGTGCCACTTGCCTTTACCATTGAAGGCAGAATAGCACAGAGCATGTTGACATTCGCGTTAAACCGCACATACCCGTCCCAATACCAGGATACAGGTTGGCTGGCAGCTTTTCTAGGAGCTCTTTGCGGTGTGGGGGAGTAGCCATGTATGTGAAAAACGGTATCCCATTTGAGTCAATTGATGTTTCAAAGTACTGCACTGAAAAGGTGTTTGAATGTTGTGCAGGTGTGGTTAAATTTAGTGGAGCTAAACTTCTTACTGTTGTTATTTATAGATCCCCAGACTCCGATTTCACAACATTTTTGCTAAAGCTAGAGGAGGTTCTTGGTTCACTTTATAGGAAATACAAAAAGTTAGTTATATGTGGTGACTTCAATATAAATTGTATAAGTGATTGTGCAAGGAAAAGGATGCTGGTAGACCTCCTTAATTCATATAATCTTATGCAAACCGTATTCTTTCCAACGAGAGTGCAAGGGAACAGTAGAACAACCATAGACAATATTTTTGTTCATTCGTCATTATTAGAAGGGCATTCTGTTAGCAAAAAGGTGAATGGCCTTTCAGATCATGATGCACAAATTTTAAGTCTAAAAGATTTTTGTGCTGCAACACATGTTAAATATAGTTACCAACTTTTTAGGAAAGCTGATCCAGTTGCTGTACAGACTTTTGTAAACCTTATCAAGGAACAAGAGTGTCAAGATGTTTATAGTGCTGATACAGTAGACGATAAATATAATGCTTTCCTCAAGACTTTTCTCGTGCTCTTTGAAAGTTGCTTTCCGTTAGAACGTTCAAAACAGGGTACTAGCACAAACATGCAGCCTGGGTGGCTGACTAAAGGGATAAGAATATCTTGTAGAACAAAGTGGCAATTATATCAAAACGTTAGGAACAGTCAAAATCTAAATGCAGCAGCCCATTACAAACAGTATTGTAAGGTGCTTAAAAAAGTTATTAGGAAGGCAAAAAGTATGCGGTATGCAGATAGAATAGCTAAGTCTCAGGATAAAATTAAAACCATATGGTCAGTCGTAAAGGAAGTGGCTGGTCTGCAGAGACAGGTAGAAAATATAGAATCAGTGCGTAGTGGGGATGTCCGTGTTACTGATAAGTCGCATATATGTACAGTACTTAATAATCACTTTCTGAATATAGCAGGTGAACTAAATAGAAACCTACTCCCAACAGGGAATCATATAGCGCTCTTAGAAAAAAGTGTTCCGAGACTGTTACCTGAAATGCTCCTCCATGATACTGACAAGAGGGAGATTGAGTTAATAATTAAATCACTAAAGACCAAGAACTCTCATGGATATGACGGGGTATCTAGCAGAATACTGAAGTATTGTTCCACGTATGTTAGCTCAGTACTTAGCCATATCTGTAACTTTTCCTTTAGGAGTGGTTGGTTTCCTGACCGATTAAAGTACTCGGTAGTGAAGCCACTTTATAAAAAGGGAGACAGGGATAATGTTGACAATTATAGACCTATTTCTATGCCATCGGTGTTTGCTAAAGTTATCGAGAGGGTTGTATATACAAGGTTACTGCAGCATTTAAATTCACATAATTTGCTGTCAAATGTACAGTTTGGTTTTAGAAATGGCTTAACAACTGAAAATGCTATAGTCTCTTTTCTCTGTGAGGTTTTGGACGGATTAAATAAAAGGTTGCGAACGTTAGGTGTTTTCTTTGATTTAACGAAGGCTTTTGACTGTGTTGACCACAAAATATTACTGCAGAAGTTGGAACATTACGGAGTAAGGGGAGTAGCTTACAATTGGTTCGCCTCCTACTTTAAGAACAGAAAGCAGAAGGTAATCCTCCACAATATTGAGAGTGGTAATGATGTTCAGTCCCAATGGGGCACTGTTAAATGGGGCGTTCCCCAAGGGTCGGTGCTGGGGCCACTGCTGTTTCTTACTTATGTAAATGATGTGCCTTCTAGTATTACAGGTGATTCAAAAATATTTCTGTTTGCTGATGACACCACCTTGGTAGTGAAGGATCTTGTGTGTAATATTGAAACATTATCAAACAATGTAGTTCATGATATAAGTTCGTGGCTTGTGGAAAATAATTTGATGCTAAATCACAGTAAGACTCAGTTTTTACAGTTTCTAACCCACAATTCAACAAGAACTGACAATTTAATCAGACAGAATGGGCATGTTATAAGCGAGACGGAACAGTTCAAGTTCCTAGGCGTACGGATAGATAGTAAGCTGTTGTGGAAAGCCCATGTTCAGGATCTTGTTCAGAAACTAAATGCCGCTTTATTTACCATTAGAA
Organism: Schistocerca americana; assembly: GCF_021461395.2. Classification (NCBI taxonomy): domain Eukaryota; kingdom Metazoa; phylum Arthropoda; class Insecta; order Orthoptera; family Acrididae; genus Schistocerca; species Schistocerca americana. The sequence continues at coordinate 755,155,825 of NC_060119.1, read as the reverse complement.
CAGTATCTGAAATAAGTGACATTTCAACACGAAAAGTAGTATACTTCGCATATTTTCATACGCTTATGTCATATGGTATTATTTTTTGGGGTAATTCTTCTGATTCAAAAAGGGTATTTTTGGCTCAAAAACGGGCTGTTCGAGCTATGTATGGTGTAAGTTCGAAAACCTCTTGTCGACCCCTATTCAATAGTCTGGGAATTTTGACATTGCCCTCACAGTATGTATTTTCTTCACTCAGTTAATACTAGGCAGAAATCAAATCTGCATGTGGAATGCACTTCCTTGACTCTTGTGCAGAAAGGAGTGCAGTATTCTGCTGCATCCATTTTCAATAAGCTACCACAAGAACTCAAAAATCTTAGCAGTAGCCCAAACGCTTTTAAGTCTAAACTGAAGAGTTTCCTCATGGCTCACTCCTTCTATTCTGTCGAGGAGCTCCTGGAAGAGCTAAAAAATTAAGCAAATTCCAGTGTTACATTCTTGATTTTCTTTATTTAAACTAACGTCTTGTCGCCTGAATATGTTTCTTATATTTCATTTTATCTGTTTCTACAATCGTGTTATAATTTCATGTATTGACTCGTTCCATGACCATGGAGACTTCTCCTAAATGTGGTCCCACGGAACAATAAATAAATAAATAAATAAATGTGACTGACACATTGCCATCTAAAACATTCTCAGTGTTATTCTTACCTCACATGGCTTTGTGAAAAACAAAAAAATATCATCCGAGTCCAGCTCTCCGTAATATTTTAGTGTCCCAGAAATAGTTAACGCTCTCTTTCTTGTTGTTCCAGCTTGTATGCACCAAAATTTTTCCCATAACAGAACCTGTTTACGAAAATAACATCGAATGTACTCTTCCCAACGCTCCTAACGTCGTACCCTTCCAAGTCTCAACGTACGTAAACGTTCCCTCCTATATCCCACCGCAATCAATCGAGCATTCTCATTGCCTCTTATCGAACTTACCCGCCGAATTAGTGATGCATCCGGTATCGAAACATGATCCACTTTTTCTTTCCGAGGCTTTCTGTGGTTATTTTGCACAGATTGCTAAATTGCACTGACAGTTAAACACGTGAACTTGCCTACACATTATCAAATACATACGAGACTCACAAAAACGTCGGAAACCAGGAAAATATTTACCAGTCTAACAACAATTAAATATTACCATTGCTCCTACATCACGACACCGATCAGTGTACAGTTAATGTCTCCTCTTGACGACTGCGCCTCAGTATCTATAGCGCATATAATTTTCCACGTAAAAAATCGCTCACTGTTATCCACGTACTCAATCTACACATCCCTCACTATAGGACACACAGTCATCCTCTCCAGTCATCCCATAACATAAGGAATAGTAACTTAACAGTGCAATATATACACACTTTACACTGTGTAAGCCACACTAACTTTAAAATACCATATATGCACTTTTACACAAATAGCGCAGTTATCTTTTATATCTGTACAGCACCCGAAAATATTGTTGTATGGCCACACTCGCACTGCCTATATGTCACGATGCTCCCCCAGTCCTAGGGAAGCACTGTCATCGTGTTCTTCCTTTCTACAGACGCTACACTCTACGGTAATAAATACGAGGTGTATTCATCGCCTCGTCGGCGGTCAACGCATATGAGAGATTGAAGGTAGAGCTGATACGACGAGTTCCTGCATCAGAAGAGGAATTTATATGTCATGTGTTAACACAATACATGGGAGACCGCAAACCATCACAGTTTTTACGTCACTTGCACAGGAAGGTGGACATTGGCACTGTGCTTGAGAACCTGCTGCATACGTTGTGAAGTCGCCGTCTGCCGCCACACATACAAGCCATCACATCGTCGCAGACTGGCAGGCCCTTGGGCGCAGTGGACGACTTGGCCGACTGTATAGTGGATGCCACAGGCCAGGCTGCAATTTCAACGTCGATAGCAGGATGCAATGGTGCACTGGCGGTTTAGAACATCCGAATACAAGCCATGCTATCCGCAGCTCCAATTAACACACTGGCAACGACACATCTGGGCCTATTCACTGGCAACAGCTACGTGTACAGATCTTGATAGTCTGGCAGCGAAAGTCGACCACCTCACCAAACGAACTGAGGAGTTACTCTCTCGACAAGGCAACAGCAGCGACATGCACTAGTACCACAGGGGGCCTAGAAACCATTCCTCATCTGCCTCCCGCACTACAGCACAAGAACAACCCTCCATCTATTGGTACCATAAAAATTTCGGAAACCAGGGACATAAGTGTACATCTCCTTGCACGTCGGACACTGTCTCCGATTGCGAAACGTCATTCCAACGCCTCTTCGTCAGTGACAGGAAGACAGGCTACAAATATCTAGTAGATATCGGCTGGGATTTATGTATTTTTCCCTGGAGACCACTACACTGTTGTAGACCGACAAAGTTGTTCTGCCAGTCTGCTGCCAACAATTCGCCCATCACAAACTCTGGCACCCAGCGAATGGAACTGGACCTGGGTCTATGCCAAGCATTCATGTAGGACTTTACTGCCGCAGACGTTATCGAACCTATCGTCGACGCCGATCTGTTGGCGCACTACAACTTAAAACCCGATGTCAGGAACGCACAGTTGGTTGATGGCGACACCGGGCTGTCTGCTTCTGGGTTTTGCCGTCGCGCAGCCGAGTACTCTGCCCAAGTCGTACAAGGAGACGCTGCGGAGCACACCTGCCTACTCAGACGGTTTCTGGCCGTGACGCGGCCCCCAGAGCACCCAAGGAGGTGTGTCACAACACCTCACATTGTATCAAGACCACAGACAGCCCACCAGTCTCTTGCCCCCCTCGGAGTCTAGCGCCCGACCGGTTAGCTATAGCGAAAGCAGAATTCGATGTTATGGTGAGAGAAGGAACCATACGACCGTTTAGTAGTCCTTGTGTTCTCCCCTACACTGTGCCTAAGAAAAGCGGCGCCAGGCGCCCGTGTGGTGACTACCGTGCTCTCAATGCCCTCACACTACCACATCGAAATCCTGTGCTTCTACTGCGTGGCTACTATTACGCGCTAAAAGGAACGACGATTTTTATCGTAATGGACTGCACTAAGGCATCTACACAGATACCAGTTGCAGAGGAAGACGTTTCGAAAACGGCAATGGACACCGCTTTTGGCTTATTTGAAAGAAAGTACATGGCACTCGGCTTGAGGAACGCCGCAAAAACTTCGCAAAATTTTGTGGACTCTGTACTGTAAGGATTACCATGCTGTTTCGCGTATCTAGATGACGTTTTAATTTTTTCATCGACCACAGAACAATACGAACAACATTTTTACAAGTTTTAAAACGACTTAACAAATATGGTGTGGGGTTCAATGCAGCCAAATGTGTGGTTGGGCAGTCGCAGATTGATGTTTTAAGACACAGAATCTCCTCTAAAAGCTCACTCCCCTTACAGAAAAAGTGGAAGCCATATTGCAGATCACACGTCCTCGTATAACTCGTGAGCTACGTCGATTTCTTGGTATACTCAATTTCTACCATCGACATCTGCCGCACTCAGCTGAAGTACAGGTACTACTGACTGCAGCACTGGCTCGTCCGAAAATCAAGGGAACTCTGCCGATTCAGTGAACCGACGACATGAATTCAGCCTTTGAAGCACACTTCCTGCATTAGTAGTAGGCACGAGCCAGATAGTGATCGGAGCCGCGCTGCAACAGTTATACACAGGCGCGTGGCAACCTTTGGCATTTTACTCACATAAGCTGTCGACATCTCATCGTTTGTGGAGTCCACACGATCGTGAACTCCTCGCGATATACGAGCAGTAAAATATTCTAGACCTCAGCTGCAAACAAGAGCATTCACTATCTCCACTGATCGAAAGACAGGATAACAACAACTGTTCACCACGCCAGCACAACCAACTAGTGTTTACTGCACGTTTCAGTACCAGCATCAGACATGTATCCGGAATCGACAACATGGTAGCAGATTGCTGGCCCCATGCTTCTGCCCTTACGAACAACGCGAGCGTAATAAACTTAATGGAACTCGCTGAGGCAGAAAAAAACAGATTGAGGATTTTCAACTGCCTCAACGATCCAGCGCCAACAATCGAGCTAAAGTTAGTAGACGTACCCGGTTCTGAAGTCAAGCTGTATTGCGATCTCTCGAACGGAAAACCAAGACCATTCTTGCCAGCAGGGTTTTGTAAACCAGCTTTCGTCAAATTACACAATTTAAGTCAACCTGGTGTCAGGGCAAAAGTTCACCTCATCTCGCGCCAACTTATGTGGCCCGGAATGCAAAAATATTTTCGAGAATGGGCAAGTGCATTGCATAAAATGTCAACAAAGCAAGATTCAGAGTCAAGTTCATGCGCCAATTGGATACTTTCCAGTGACCTACGCGAGTTACGCCCACGTTCGCAACGACGTCGCATGCTGACTGCCTCCTTCCAACGAGCAGAGATACATTCTAAGAATGATTGATGATCGCCTGACACGCTGGCCTGAGGCAACTTCCATAGACAACATAACAGCAGAAACAAAAGTTTCCATGTTTACCTCAAGCTGGATATCTCGCGTTCGCTGCCCACTACATGTGACAACAGATCGCGGTCTCGGTTTGAGTCGGAACTATTCTCTCAATTAGCCAAATTCTGCGACACAGCGTACCACCGCACTATTAGATACCATCCGGCCAGTAATGGTCTAGTTGGGCACTAGCATGGCAAAATCAAAGCGACGATCATGCGCCGTGGATCAGACTGGACTGCCGCATTACCGATGATTTACTGGGTCTCTGGACGGCGTTCAAACCCAACTTGGACGCTTCACTGCAGAACTAGTGTATAGTAAAACGGTGTGTTTTCTTGGAGAATTCGTCGAAGCACCCCCACCACAGACGCTTGGTCAGCATCACAACGACTTTATATTTAAGCTCGTGCGTCAAACCTGCGCTACAACCGACGTACCCTGGCCTGCACAAGGTGTTGCAATGAGGACAACACGCGTTTGAAATACTGCTAAATGGAAATCCGTCTACAGTGTCAATTGACAGAGTGAAACTGGCTTATGTTCCACAGGAGGATCCTGCTGACAACCGTCCACGACCACAATTTCCTGCTCAAGCACCGGCACCGCCTACCTCTGTCGCTGAACCGCCTCCAGCTGTTGCACAACCGCCTCCGACGGTCGCAGAACTGCCTCCTACTGACGCAGTATCATCATCACACCACACAACGAGATCGGGACAGCCTGTGCGCTTCCCTGCTCGTTACCTGGACGGCGCTCCGCTTCCACCTAGGGGCTGTTGTAGTGACAAAATTCTGTGTGCGACTGGTCGTTTGTGTATTGTGAGCGAACGTGGTTTGTTTACGTCGCGGCTGTCAATTGGCTTCCCATGCCAGCCGCCAAGGGCACTGCAATCGGCACTGAATATTTCACAGCCGTCAACAAGCGTATGTATAACTCTGAGATTCCCTAGTTCTGTTGTTATTTCTAGTCAATTATTGTTCTCTTATAGTTAAGCCTAGGAAAAGCAACGTTCTCCTCGGAGTAATTGTGTTTTTATCCGATCTGTATTCGCTAATTCCTGTGTGCCGCCTCATTCCTTTGCCAGAAGCAAATGAAGTTCTGTTCTGCAAGTCTACAATGATAATCTCTTGCGCGCTCAGTCTATTAACAAAGTGGTTGTCTTTGATATATCAGTAAGGGCTGGCCAAAATGTGTTTCTGTAAAAGGTTAGGTCTTCGGTTACTAATGGCAATTTCTTATTATTAAAGTGGAATGACGTTCTACGATAAGTATTCATACATTATAAGAGAATCGTAAAGAAACAGGACTGTAATCTGTATTTCATACCTGTCTGAGTGCTTAGAAACCTAAAGAATGACAAATGTAGTGTCATTTTTTAATTATTGTCGATTTTTATGGCACTAAATACAGTCTCTGTTGTACAAAACTATGTTATAAGTCAATATAAACGATTGTATTCGCATTCATTCGATACAGTACTCGGAAATGTCACTTGCTGACCTCTTGGCACGCTGCTGTCACAATGGACAACAAAAATCAAATAGAGAGTCGCAACTGTTATGTTAGACTCTGGCTGTACTCTAATTGTATCATCTCTTTCACTTCGTTACCAATTAATCTTATCATACATTCGTCATTTAACTTTTGAATGTTTTTACAGTTTAAAGTAAACCCCTTTATCTTCATTACACTATTTTTATAATTTTTCTCAAAATAGAAACTTTTAGAACCAGACGATACCAATTTTTAAACCAGTTGTTTCCTAAATGATGAATCCATTCACCCAGGATACATTCTGTTTCCATAGTATTTTTATCATCATCAATATACACTATAATGTCTGCGTCAAAATATATAACTGACTCTCCTAGCTCATCCAACATATCATACAACAGAAGCCTTGCAATTGATGTAATGAGTCCTGCTATAAAAATATTTGTAGATGTGTAATTTTCCACAAATGATCCTTAAAATTGTATTTCATCTGTACCATACTCTTATTAACAAAAGTTCTAAACATATTATCTAGTTGATCAGCCAATAGTATCTCATAAAATTGTTGCAGATCTGCAACATACTCTTTTTTTGCTCATATTTTGTTGTTGTCCAAATTTTCTCCATAATGAATTCAGATATACCTTAGCAATAGCTAGTTTTCCTGTAGTTTCCTTTATCTGATCTTAATCCAATTCAATATCCATTTTTTCTTCCACTTTTTTAATATATAACTCCTTGGATTCAAAATCATGAGGAATTGTTTCTAATTTTATTTTCATAACTTCATCTATATAATTTTTAAACATGTTAATTTTATTTCTAAAATCCCATATTAATGTATACTTACAGTTTTATATCATTTTCCCGGAGCTTTCTTTACTTCATCAGTTGTCCAAGTTCCAATAAAATTTCTTTCCCCATCATTGGGATTACACTTATTTATTTTTTCTTCTGGGTATTTGATACACAAAGGAAACTAAAGCTTTGTCATTCTAATCGATGTTTATTGGTACTGGCAATACTGGATGATACAGTCCTCTAGGTGCCAATACTATACATTTTACAAACCAATACTATTTTTAATATAATATCTTGGTCTATATATTTTTGCTAGGTATCGCTCAGGATAATAATCATATTATTCTACAGTTGGGTGAAAACTACAACATCAATATATTTTATTTTTGTGATAATGCCATTAGCTTTAGCTCTTAATTTTGTTATATTAGTTCGACCATTGTAAAATGCATTTTTTGGATTCAAAGATTCGGTAACTTCCGGTAACTTTTAATTTCTTAAGTTTTTATGGTCTAGTGAAGTAATCCATTCATATTCTCACATCTCTAGTACATTATGTGCAACATTTTGTGTCTTTGGGCTTCTTGTTAGTGTCTTTTGGTACAGGTCATCCATCGATCCTTTATTTTCATTTTAATCATTTCGTTTAAAACATGTTTTCTTTAAAACTTTTATATAAATGCAATAACTGTTTTTATTGTATTCCCTGTTTTCGAAATCTATTACCTCTCTAGTTCTCTTTTTCAATTCATAACACTGAGAATCATGAAAAATATCACAATAAGAAAGCATGAAATTTGAATTTTATTTATATACAGGTGTATTAAATATAAGTAATACTACCTTTTGTCATTGTCTAATATTTTTTGTACAAAGTTATAATTATTATATAAATATTGAAATTTCATACATGGACATTGTTCAGTTATTCTTAAGTTTTTTATTAATTCTTTTGAATGTTTCTCCCATTTTTTACGAGATATGAAATATTTTCTATTTTTTCATCAGTGTTCTGGAGCATAACTCTTTTTTCATTTAAATAATTTTCTTTTATATATATATATATATATATATATATATATATATATATATATATACGGGATGGTCAAAAAATGTCTGAAACGCTTGTCATGATGTTGTAGGGCAGATTCTACTGAGACATAAATGTTAAGAAAAAAATGCGATACGTTGCGCCGTTTCCGAGTTATTTAGCATTGAAGTTAGCCAATAAGGTCGTTACACGCACGATTTCAAGTTTCTGCTAACCAAACAAAGCACTCGTTAGGTAACACCGCCCCTGGCAGGCTGCTTGAATGTGAGCACGCGACGCCCCGATTGGCTACATTCAGTGATTAATAACTCCAACCTGCCCTGCAACACCCCTATGAGCGTTTCAGACGTTTTCCGACCACCCTGTATATGCTGTTTTCGGGGCAGGGGCAGCAGCTAGAGAAGACTGCATGTTGGTGAACATTTATTAGAACTCATGCATTCCTCTAAGGGCGGTGGAAGCAAGTGGGCACCTCATGCGTACTGCAATCTTAGTACAAATGAGATCAGTGACACGTCATCTGTGGTAACACAGAGGAGGTGTGAAGAAGAGTAACATTTTTGAGGGAAGGGATTTATCATATGGACGTATATATCACACCCCTCTCTCCCTCTTACTCTTCTCTTTTTCAGCTTGCCGTAGCCTACATTTCGCAGCCCTCCTATAGATAAAAGCCTATGTCTAAATACATATTCCGCAAACCACTGTGCAGAGCATGGTGTGGGCTATGTCATAAGAATATTATCGACTTTTTCGTTCCTGTTCGACTCACACGAGTACTGATCGAATAAAAGTAATTATCCATTTACCTTGGTATATACCCTAATCTCCTATGTGATCATTATTCCAGATATGGTTTTTTTTAATGGAGATATTACAGGGGAATAGTTCTCCAGTGCACTCACCAAGGGAGCCCTACTGCTGTACCTTCAATATATGAGGGGAGCACAAAGAAATTCAGAGCCTTAACACCTACAATTAAATTGAATGATTGTCTATAAATATGTAATTTTTGTCATATTCCTATGATCTCTGCGCTAGATATACGATAGCCTAATGGTATCGCAGTTGTAGTTGGCAGCACAGTGTTTTGTGAGAAATACATCGTCTTTTTCTTTCAAATAGCATATACTGGTACCTCCATAATACGATTCAGCACACTATTCATTGAATCATTTACATTGCTGCAGCTGCATCGCACAACAATGTACAATTCAGAGCTAATAAAAGAGTAGAGGAAGATTTAGCCTTTAATTACAACATTGTTAATTCCCCCCCATACTATTCGAGAGTGGACAGACTGTGATATCATACTCCAGCTAGCACAGTGTATATCCATGTGGGCAGTGCACATATGTGTAGTGGTATTTAAATTTTTTTAGAAACAGACCCACCAGTACTTACATGTCGGTTCGAATTGTAGCTAACAAATCCGAGATCAACACATGCATCTTACTCCAACTCGATCCACATGCTTAGTGCTAGGCATTTTAATACAGGTAATCTTTCCAGTGATAACAAAGGGATTTTTTTGTCCTGTTTATTTGCAGTAGTTAGAATTATTTACGTTCAGGTCAACAGCTAGATGCCCACAGGTCTCCCTGCCTGCTTGTATACCCTCCATCGCCTGCAAACATCCTACATCTGAAACAAATCTCTCACAAGCCTCTGTACAATACAAAGGGTACATCACACCAGTATTGCCAATTACCCTCTTGCACTCATCGAGTAAAAAATGGTTGTCTATGTATGTCCATAGATACTTTAATCCACCCTTATTTTTTCAGGAGAAATACACCATCTCTCCTAGGGCTTTATTATGTTAAATATTCGAATGCAGTTCACCAACCTATATGATCCCAGCAACAACAACATGATGTGTTTCCTTCACTGATCATCCATGCAATACAAGCAGATGTGGACTCTCATGACTGGTAGACAGCAATTCCACAGTACTGAGCAGTTGAATCAATGTAACTGTTCACCAGTAAATATCATTTAAGCATCATCAGGTCTATGTGAGTTAATGTCAGAACAGCATCTGACAATGACCTCAAAGTTATTGTGGAAACTGAGAATTAATGGTGAGGTATGAAGATGAGACGCATTCAAATAGAGTGGGAGAAGATGAGCAGCAAACTGACACATATATATTGAGCCTTAGTTGATGGCTAAGGACAGCACGTTCTGTCTAGGTATTCCTGCCTTCAATGTCAATAATGTTCCTACTCCAACAGGTTTTGGACACAACACATGTGTAACTTGAAATCTACAAAATACAATTATTTGCGAAATACTGTTGCATAGTGAATTGGGGTTAATGTGGAACAAAGAAGAACATTATTTTTTTTTTTAATTTCAGTAATGTCTGTCAGTCCTGTTTAAGTGAAGTAATATTGAGTGTGGTACTTCCCCCATCATTAGCAAACGTTCCATTGAAACTAGTCTTCCATACCAAGTACATGCATATAGCCTCCTTCCTGATTTTAAAAAGTAATTTTCTTATGAAGAAAATACCCAGTCATCCAGTAGAGCAATGGAATCAGATGTGTGGGAAACATAGTTTCCAAACGTCTGTCAGCATTGTTTAAGTACAGTGACTATGTGTCTCGTACTTCCTCCCACCATTAACAAACGTTCCATTACAATGACAGTCTTCTATGCCATGTATGCACATACAAATTACCTCCAGGTTTTGAAATGTGATTTGCTTGCAAAGAAAATATTTCTGTCAGTGCTATTTAAGTACAGTGATGCACCATGTGGTACACCTTCCTACCGTTAACAAATGTTCTATTAAAACTACAGTGAACCATCGGCCTGGATTATCGTAATGGCCCTCTATAGATGTCTATTAGCTTATGGATTTGGCAAAACGCAACATTTCTTTAACATGCTGAATATGTTTGACTACCTGATGTCCAGTAGAGATGTATACACTTTCTTCGCTAAAAAGAACATTGTTTTTAAGCTCTGATATGTAACTGTGGGATGGACTGGTCGAATTTGGTTCTGTCTAAATGCTAGCCATACAGAAGTGCATTTCAAAAATCACTATAGAATGTATGTGCATATATTGTGCATAAGTCTGTAGTTTTAATGAAACATTTTTAATGGGGGTAGGGAGTAATCTACAAAGCATCACTGAACTTAAAATGCTCTGACAGACATTCTGAAATTGCATTATACACTCTGCTTCCATTGTGCTGATGGATGACTGGGTATTTTTTCGTAAGCAAATTGCAATTTCCAAATCGTGTGCGAGTGTATACATGGTCTGGAAGATTATAGTTTTAGTGGATTTGTTAATGGTGGGATGGATTATGTGTTGCCATTGGAGGGAAGAACACGAAATTATGTAGTGTGCAAACTTGTAGATGTCAATTTCAAAGTAGTGTTTCAGAAAGTACCTCTACAATCAAGCAGAATGAGATTACTTAAAAATGACATCGCTCAGTGGCATGATCTCATATGAATGAAGTGACAACTAATGAAACTGTCACCACAATAGCTAACATCACAAACTGGGTTCTCAGATAGTTCTGACACCCTACCTTAAACAGCTTACATGCAATATGCACCAATTAATCAACAAGTAGTTCTGTTTAATAAGAACTACCAAACCTATAACAAGACACAATAATCCACTGAACACAACTGTTGTTGCACCTAGTGACCTGTATGCTTGCACACCAGGTACATGATATCTGGCACGTCTAGTCAATATCACCCTCTCATACCTCACAGCACCAAAAAAATTACTACTTTGTATTAGTAAATAATCAATCAATGCATGTGCCACAGAAAATTACCTGATATGGGATTATGAGTTAATTGCTGTATTACTTCAAATTAAAATTTCCACAGAGCTGTACTGTTCTTTTGTCTGCAATATAAATTTCCCTATCACTGTTCTATCTTATACCACGAAAGTAAAGGGGAAAGACTGTTATATGAACGTAAAGAATATATCTTATTAAATAACGATTATAAGCCCTACTTGAGAATATGAAAAAGTATTGTTGCACGTTTTGCATGAGGGATTTTATATATATATATATATATATATATATATATATATATATATATATATATATATATATATATATATGTGTGTGTGTGTGTGTGTGTGTGTGTGTGTGTGTGTGTGTGTGTGTGTGTATAGAAAATCCCTTATAAATATATGTATATATAAGCACTACTTGAGAATATGAAAATGTAATGTTACACGTTTGCATGAGGCATTTTCGATACATATATAAATTAAAGGGAGGTTAGGTACTGAAAACTAGGTACTTATTATTCAATACATACATTTCACAGTTATGAAACACTGTGAACAAAAACTGACTTGCAGACTGATGATTAAAAGGCTAAGCAACATAGATGACTGATATGTGGTTACCCAATCTCTACTGGTTTCTCATAGGGGTGCAGTTAGGATTAACTTTTGAGGCCTGCACCAGTGAAACCGGTACAAGTCCGTTCTGTAGGGCATGCTCACCGCGCTTTGTCCTCTGGCGCCTCAGTGTAAAACCCATCAGGAATGGTATCCTGGAGTGGAAGTGGATTGGGAATTTGTCTTTGCAGATGTATCTTTTTTTCGGTCCTAGCACCCTTGTATCTCGTTTTCTTCTTCTCCACCTGGAGTACCGGTTTTATCTTCCCTCTTTCCAGATTCATGTGTTTCTACTCTTGAAACTCTTCTTTTATCCAGGCCACATAGTGGTAATTCCAACCTGCTTTACAGAAAGAGCCAAGAGATACAAGGTAACTTACATAAGATGTATCGACAAAGACAATATTTTTTGTGATACAAAGTAAAGGAGGAATTCGTTTGTATAATCGTGATATGCATATGTTATTAATGGTAACTGAATGATGGCTAAAAGGGTATGCTAACACCAGTCCTTATAGTAGAAAGTGACGTACTAAGATGAAACAGCATGGAATAAGAACTATTCTGCCAAGTCTGCAGTAAATGGTATTTGCTTTATGTATGGTAGGAGAGTGCTGGTAATTTGTTAGCAGAGCAGCATGCACTAGTGCATGAAGGGTTTGTGAGAATATAAGAAAACGCAGTAATTATGTATATACTGTGTCTTTTAGCACAAGAAGGAAACATTGAAGAGCTGTTAAATAAATGTTTCGAATGCTGTAATAATGAAAGAAATAAAATAGTGATTAATAGCAAATGTAGCAGTATTCTCAGCAGAAAGTGAGAAGCTATATTATTACACATACAGGGGAAATTGGTCTAACAGAGTCAATACAAACTGTACTTTGATAGAGATTTTTAGTCTGTATGAAAGGTGACTGCTCCAATAATAAAATAGACATAAACATGAAAAACTGGGTACAATAAATAGATCAAGAGTGGTTTGCCATTGACAAGGATAACAGGAAGGTAGGCTCTGTGCTACATAATTAGACAGAAGGTACGCGAGTTGCGGCAAAGCAAAAGATTATAAAAGAAAGAGTTAGGGAACACATGTTAGAATAGCTGGGTAAAGTCAATAAGGTATGGAGAAACTTCATCATGGGAATTTGTGAAGGCAAGTGTGATATACTGTGCATGCAGTTTTAAATCCTTAAGATGGGGTGAAACCAGTTTTCTGAGGGTATGGGAGGGAAAAGGGATAGATGAAGCCAGAGAATGGGTGGTCTGATCCCTGGTCTGGTGAGCCCATGCAAAGAATAATCTGTACCATTTCTTTTATGCAGGGGGTTAAGGAGAGGACACCCACATCACAAATATGCAAATGTAAGTCTACAGTATTAGCACAAATGATAAGGCATGAGTACATTTCTACAAAGGTAGGACGCAATAATATGACTTTTTTGAATGATTTCTTGAAGCCTTCAGTTGCCATTTTCTTTATTTTCTGAATCATTCAAAAAATTCATCGCAGCTGTGGACCGTATTATTAGTCACGCAAATGAAGCATTCTTCAAACTAGTCAAAAGCAAATGAACTTACCTGGGCAACAAATAATTCTCTGAATTTTCATTTCCTTACATGTTGACTTACAGCAAAGGTGAGATATGAAGTTGTGGAAAATAGAGTAGAGTGAAATGTCAGCATGTAGCTCCTAACAGTAAATAAGAGCCTAAACCTTGTCTTTCTCAATAAATTTGAGAACCTGGTGCTGTTGTATAAAGAGACTGAAAAATAGCGTAAGGCTAATTGCCTTTCAGCCGAAGTATGCACTAATGATCGAGCCTGGTAAAATAGAACAAGTCTCTTATGAATTTGCATTCTGCTATGAAAATCTAACAATGTAATTATGAAGTAGCTGGATTGCTATAGTAGTTTAAGAAAAAAATACATTTTCTCCCTTAACTAAGTAAGCATAAGTAAATGTTGAAAATATAATGAAGTGAAATGAAATTATTGTTAAGCCTAATGATACCAAATGCAAAATGACTTACTTAAGATGCATGATCATACACATTCTGCTGTCTGAGGCCATCTCACGACCTCAGTCTCATGAGACATTACTTTAAGCAATTATAATAATATATAAGTGGAAGGTTATAAAAGACCATAATGAGTTAAATGAGTTATTTTATATGACATCTTTCACCTTAGAGAGTGGATCTGTGGTGTAACAGGTTATTTCGCCTTTTATTCGCAATCAGATGAAAGATATCTGTATAAAATCGTTGTTTAGGCAGGTAACATTTAGAGCAGGGGTAGTCAACCTTTTTAATCTACCACCCGATTTTGTATCTCTGTTAGCAGTAAAATTTTCTAATTGCCCACCATTTTCTCAGCAATGGTGATTTATATACTATGGAAGTAGCTTTACAAAAATTATGAAGCAGAGTTACAACAAGTTAAAGCATTTAATTATAATTACTTATCAAGTACTTCACATCAAAATTTAATGAAAACCTAGTGGAAATGTTTTGAAAATCGCTGCTGCTCACCATAAAAGCCGGTAAGCCCAATAGGCTGACTACCACTGATCTAGAGTATTTCCACTGTGCGCACTCCAATTTTGGTTTGTCAGAGAGATTGGGATAAGTGTGACCATTGGACAAGAGACTCTACTTCTTGTGGAGGCGGTGTTTATACTTTGACGTCGCGGTTTTGTGGTGTTTCGGAAGACACAGAGTAAGCACTTCTGTGGACAGTTTAAAATGCCAGCAGAAACAGCTGATAGAAGCTGGGGAGAAATTTCATTCACAGGTGAGCTTCTGTAAAGTTTGTAAGGTAGGAGACGAGGTACTGGCAGAAGTAAAGCTGTGAGGACAGGGCGTGAGTCGTACTTAGGTTGCTCAGATGGTAGAGCACTTGCCTGCGAAAGACAAAGGTACCGAGTTCGAGTCTCGGTCTGGAACACAGTTTTAATCTGCCAGCAAGTTTCATATAAGCACACACTCCGCTGCAGAGTGAAAATCTCATTCTCTTCCCTTCTGTTCTTAGATTAACTTCAGATATATTGTTCTCATGAGTATGAGATTTGCTGCCTACGTTTTAAATGTTGAATACCATTAGAACCAAATACAGAAGCATTCTCTAAACAGGCAGTGACGCGTTTACTGGCGAATTATCGATGTGAGCTCTCTTATAGCACTCGACCTTCTACAAACCCAAGCAGTCTTACAGTACAAGCAGTGGCACTATATAGCAGGACTGAAGCATCAAGAAAACGTGAGAAAGGAACTGTGAATATCATACAAGGTAAACATGCTCATGAGCAACATCAGGGTGTCAGATTGTTAGTGAAATTATTGGTTCAGTTACAACTCATAATAAATGCCTTAAGACACTTCACGGGCTATGATGCTGGCATGGATATAAACAGAAGATTTACACTGCAGAAAAGAGCAGTCAGTATTATCCATGTATGGTGCAGATACTCCTGCAAGAAAATCTTTGTACATCAAAAATAACTCCCAGTTTACTCATTCTGTCTTTACAAATTAATTAATTTTTTTGTGACATGTCAAAACAACAGAACTAAGTACTCTTATACCCTTTTTACAACACTATACAAGAAAGTCATATTACCACTATAGATAAAGAACTGAACTAAAAACAAAAGGCTAAGTGTTAATAGCTAGATACAGTACAACAACCTCCCAGGCTCTATAGTTATTCGCAAAGGGATCTTACTGAAAGTGAAAATGAAATCATTCCTGACTGATTAGTGCTTGTACTTTTTGAATGACTATTAATGTTGAATTAAGTAGATATATTTGTGTACTTTGTTCTGTAATATTTGAATATTTGTTATAATTATGATGTAACATCCAGTTTTGTGGCCTTATTAAGTACACTTATAGTTTTATCATATGTATGTAATCATTTATGCATATATAAAATGTATGTATTTTCTGTTCATGCAAAACTTGTAAAAAATTGCCGTCATGTTCGCGAAAGTCATCAGCTGGTGGCTCCATGCAAAAAATCCGATAAATAAATCTATTAGTATCAAACATCGGCCTTAATTTGCCAAAGAATGATCTGAGAATGTACGTTTGGAGCGCAGCGTTGTATGGCAGTGAAACATGAACAATGGGATACCAAAATGGTTCAAATAGCTCTGAGCATTATGGGACTTAACATCTATGGTCATCAGTCCCCTAGAACTTAGAACTACTTAAACCTAACTAACCTAAGGACAGCACACAACACCCAGTCATCACATGGCAGAGAAAATCCCTGACCCCACCGGGAATCGAACCCGAGCGCGGGAAGCGAGAACACTACCGCACGAATGGGATACCAGGAAAAGAAGATAATCAAAGCATTTGAGATGTGATACTGTAGGAGGATTTTGAAAATTAAGTGGTCTGGTAAGATAAGGAATGAGGAGATTCCCTGGAGAATCTACTAAGAAAGAAACATATTGAAAACATTGACAAGAAGAAGGGACAGGAAGATGGGGTATGTGTGAAGACATCAGGAAATAATGTCCAGGAGCTGTAAAAAGTAATATTGTAAGGGAAGGCTGAGATTGGAATACGTGCAACAAATAATTGAGGATGTAGGGTTCAAATGCTATTCCGAGATGAAGAAGTTGGTGAAGGACAGTAATTTGCTTCAGACCGCAAAATAGAGGCCAGTTCACATTGGCCATCACATCACGTCACACTATGCCAAAATATAGCACAATGCATTTCAAATGGCATTCATACAGGCCGTCACGTAACGTCAAGTATTCTCGAGACGAAAGTTTTGAGGCCGTCGTTGGCTGCTGACATCGGTAGTTAAGCTGGTTTCGGTGCATTCGCTCATATTATAGTAGTGGAGTTTTTACTTTTGTGCCTACAAGCTATGTCAGATTTCTGAAAGCGGTAAATTATTTTCGGTTTAAATAACAGAGCAGAGCTGACACCCGCAATGTACAGGGTAATTATAATTAAAGTAAAACTTTCAAACCGCTGTGGAAATAACACCAAAGGTCAGAATGACGTCAAATTACAACGGAATGTTATTGGAGAAGGGGGAAAACATATGATTGAAGAAAAATAAATATTTACAAAATATAGCAATAGATGGTGCTATAAGCATCATAGTTTAATAGTGGTTGACTACAAATGACAAATGAATCATACAAAAATGCCTTAGATGTACGTTTGACGTTAAACAAACTGTACTACTCAGTGTGTATGGCTCTACAGTTGTGATACAGTTAGTTATGTAAGCCCATCCACAATGACAAGGTCATATCACATCGGATGGGAACAACCGATTTTTAATTGTCTTGAAGCCTAAAACTGCATCAAAACCATCACTCACATCGGCTTTTAATTGTCCTGAGGCCAAAAACAGCATAAAAAGCATCAGTCACATCGGTTTTTAATCATCCTGAGGCCAAAAACCACATAAAGAGCATCGATCACATCGGTTTTTAATTATCATGAGTCCAAAAACCGCATAAAAAGCATAAATCAAAATCAAATCGGATTATTAATTTCCGTGTGACTGGCGCAAAATATGTTCAATATGTTGTCCGTTTTCTGCATCAAGTTGAAACTGAGAAACAGCATGTTCCACAAGTGATCGAAGTGTTTCCAGGGTCACGTTCAGAATGTGTTGCACAATGCATGCCTTCAATGCAGCTAAGTTTGCAATCAGAACGCTGAACACATCGTCTTTCAAATAGCCCCACAGCCAGAAGTCACTCAGATTAAGATCAGGTGATTGGGACAGCCAGGCTGTGGGGAAATGGCGGCTGATAATTCTAGGATTTCCGAAATGGCGCTTCAGCAGCTGCTTAACTGGATTTGAAATATTTGGAGGTGCGTTATCTTGTTGGAGAGATGGAATGACGTGAATTGGCATAAGACACTCTTAGCACTTGCCAATCACGGTACAGATAACAGGGCCAGAAACATCTGTCTCTGCGAAAAGATATGGTCCTATGAAGGAAAATGATGCAGTAACCCCACACCACACAGTGACGTTTTCAGGATGAAGCGGTACTGGTTGATTTGCGTGTGGATTTTCCGTTGCCCATATTCAACAATTCTGTGTGCTGACATATCCTGTAAGATGGAAGTGGGCTTCATCTGTCCACAAAATCTTCCACGGCCAATCATTGTCCATTTCCATGCGAGCAAGAACTTCTAAAGCAAAGGTTTCTCTTGCTGGCAGATCAACAGGAAGCAACTTGTGCAAATGGGTAATTTTGAATGGATAGCGAAGAATGATGTTTAGTACGATTTTACGCTTCAAAGACATTGATATCAATGTTTGGGCAATTCTCCATGCACTACACTTTCGCACACTACCACTTGTCTCCTCCTGCATTGCTGTGTCCACTGCTTCTACTAATGTCAAATCAATTCGTTTCCTCCCTCTACCATGTTACAATTCTTTTCGAATTTCCGAATCATTTTCTCCAGACCTACGGCAGTCATCAGACCATCGCCTTTTATCAAACCCAACAGTCTCCAGAACTTCTGCAGAGTGACTTGTGCACGGTCATCAGTCTTGTAATACAGCTTTACAAGCTGAGTGCGATCGTGCATTGAGACAGTCATGGCGAACGTAGCAGACACAAAACGAGGAAAAGCCATGTACCCGGCGTGTTTATACCAACTTCAATGGGTCGTGCACATGACAGGTGTTCTCATTTACATATTATGACACATACAACGCCATCTACTGATAAATTATCACACTAATTTTTCCTTCTGCCATTCGTTTTTCCACTTCTCTGGTAACATTCCATCGCAATTTGCCATCATTCTGACAAGTGGTGTTATTTCTTTAGCGTTTTGAATGTTTAACTTTAATTATAATCACCCTGTATATAAGTAAGAATGTAAGCTGATGAAGCAATAATTTCCATTAAGACTATATTATTAAATCCTTCTAAAATTTTCTATTTCCGTTGATATCTCTTTGTGGCTCCTGCCAATCTGTACATATGAGTGACACATGCTCGGGAGTACCTACATGGCAAATATTGTTATTATAATAGCTGAGTTATTTATAGCCCGAGTCCAACGGTTTGCTGGTACTGGCGCTCTTGTCATAGATATTACAAATGATTATTAATGGTGTGACTGTTTTCTAATAGTTAGCATGTCCGTTTTAACGCTTAGAATGTACCTTAGTGTGGCATCTTAAGTGAAATATTAAGCACTCACAGTCAGAAGAGCATTAGTTTATATCAAATTGTCCGTCTTCAGTGCTAACATCGTGGATTGCACAATATGTATTGTGCTGAGTTTCATCAGGATTTTGACACTAATATACTGAATGATTTGGTTGAAGAAGCTGATAAAATGGGGATGATAGGGGATTTAGTCCTGAGGAAAATTTCCTTGAAGACGATAAAGTTGTATGTGCAGATGGCAGTAATGTAGACCAAGTATTTGAAGCAGAGAATGAGGAACTCGAGGAAGAATCTCTGGGTGACCAAGGATGAAAAATCTTGCTTATCATGCATCAAAAGCAGAAGACTCTCTTCTCTTTCTGAATGTAAGATACTCTTGGAGCTATAATAATTTATAACTAATATGTAAAACAAAAAATGATTTATTTTCCAATAACATTTTGAGCAGCAAAATTGTCATTCTAAGATATCGAATAGGAGATTTTGTACTTATTCACACCTTTAGTGCTCTGGGGTCTAATTGTTACAGCTAAAAATTGCTGTAAAAATACATTTGAAAAGGCTGTATGCAAGAGTACAGTTGGATGAAGGGTGAGGGGGGGGGGAGTCTTGGTGCTTGAGTTCATTAGGGCTAAGAACATGAGGTAAAAACATTTTGGTTTAAATTGGACGAGAGGACATTTGTGTAGCCATTCAAATATCTGTCTTACTGTGGACTAGTTACGTCAAAGTATATTAAACAAGGCTTGAAAGAAAAGTTTGAGCTGGCACTAAAGCAAATTGTGTGAATCGATTACTTCCTTTTGCAAAATATTTTAATTGCATTGAAATTAATGCTCAGCTAATGGCACTATTTGTATGTGCTCCATTCTGACTTCACATGGAAAGAACACTTTCTTTTTTTTTTGCAGCTTTCTGAAGTGCATCACTTTAAACGTGTACCAGTCGTTTCAAACTTTCCACTAAAGTTGATAAATGAGAAGCTCAAAACGATTTTTTTACACAGTAATCTGTTGCATTGTAGAAATATGATTGGGTTACAGTCAAGCTAAATGCGGAATATAAAATTCATTCTTACATGAACCAAATACACAGAAACGGTTTAAAGCAGATAAGATAAATAAAAAATGCATACTAACATTTAAATTGAAACCTCTCTTTCAGAAATCTAACTTATCCGATTTTACATGTTTTTTGTAAACTTGTATGTGTGCCACTTACATGTTTCAAATTACATTCAAAAACACGGTTTTGAAGCATGCAGCTCTAATATTTTAAACTTGTATGAATGTACTTAAACTCTCCACTAAGGTCTTTTTTTTTTTAAGTCCATTTGATTGCAGCCTCTGAGAGGGAGGACAGACCTTACTAGAGCTTGCAGTCGTGTTATTTTTTCAGCCAGTTTATTGCTTCACATCTTTATTCATTTTGGTTATATTTGATGCTGGGGAACAGAGGATTGGAAGAGGAGGAAGAGGATTTTTACTAACGTCTCCGAATTGGGAACGTGGGAGAGTCGCAAGGGGCATTTATGACATTCGTCCTAGAGTTGAGCGGAAACGTCAAATGTCAGAACTAATAAATGGGTAAAGTCAAAACGAATGTTTTTACCAGATAATCTTTATCTGCTGTCGAGATTCGACAGTTTAAAGTCGAGGTAAATGTAGCGTGCATGTAAAACTCACTCTCATGTGAACTGAATGCTCTAAAACACTAAAGCTATTGAAATACATAAAAAATGGATATTTATGATAAAATTGAAAACTTGCTTCAAAACCCTAGCTTCATTCGGATTTTATGTGCAAAAAACACACTTTTGTGAGTTTTTTAGGTGCACCACTTATGTTTCAGACTTGTGTGAATCGGTTCAAATTTTGTGAGAAGGTAGACAAATAGGTAGTTAATGACCATCCTGTTGGTTTGTGAAAGCTTTATCCATTGGCAGGATATATGTAACATAGTTCGAAAGACAATTAAAGAAAGTCTATGCCGATCAGTGGTAGTCTGAGTCAACAAAAATTGCAATCGGTCGCCGAGCTATGGCTGTCTGATGTCATGGTTACTGTAGATAAAAGTTGGGAACCAGAATGAAAAATTCTCCTGTCATAGCAGAAAAAAGGCGAATATGTCCGGGGTAGAGTTACAGATGTGAAAGAAGGGAACTAGCTTTTCGGCTAGAAGCTTCAAAGGCATTGATATCAAAACATCTTGACAATTTGCATTTAAGTTTGACCTACTTCCCCAGCGGAGATAGCTCTCTTAACTGTGAGTTGTTGGTATCTTTCACTTTATAGGCTGAAGTCCCTGATCCTGTGCCCAAAATCCAGGAGATTCGTCATCACAATATATTGTATGATATGGCTGAATAGCATATATGTAACAGTTAAAAAGATTTTTTTTTTGGGGGGGGGGAGGGATAAAATTTCTGGGGGTGGGTTTGTTCCTGGAAGAATGACATCACGATTATGTTGTTTTACTTGACATGGTGCGTTATATTATGACATGAATACTAAAACGTAAAAGAGCGCGAACATATAAAGGAATTTTGATTTAAATGTCTTCGCCAGATTAGTTGAAAACTAGTTCCATTCTTTTGCAACCATAACCCTGCCCAGGTCATATACACATTCTTTTGTGCCAGAATAGGAACATTTTTCATTCTGGTAATATATTAAGTGAAAAAGTCACTTTTAATGAAAGAGAAAAATGCAGTTACTTATGACGTTATTAGTTGCATAGGAAAAAAAAACAAAATGGACAGATTGTCAGGCTCTGGTTACTATTTAATAATTATTGAATAAAAAGTTCTCAGGTTTCCAGCCACGTCAAGTGATTAAAATTACACGAGCTTTCAGCCAAACACTCTTTGGCCATTGTCAAGCGTTCTTACCTCATAACCACATCCTCCCCCCCATGAACCATGGACCTTGCCGTTGGTGGGGAGGCTTGCATGCCTCAGCGATACAGATGGCCGTACCGTAGGTGCAACCACAACGGAGGGGTATCTTCCATGTAGGCTTTCACGGCCGGCGTCTTTATCAGTAAACTCTTCCGGGCTAAGTTGCCGTGGTCGATCTGTAGAACTTCTTCTCCCTGACGTTTCGTTCTCAACTGCGGAGAACATCTTCCGAGGTGAGTCGACGACTGTCTGTCTGTCTGTTGAGAAGCCAGACAAACATGTGGTTCCTGAAGAGGGGCAGCAGCCTTTTCAGTAGTTGCAGGGGCAACAGTCTGGATGATTGACTGATCTGGCCTTGTAACATTAACCAAAACGGCCTTGCTGTGCTGGTACTGTGAACGGCTGAAAGCAAGGGGAAACTACAGCCGTAATTTTTCCCGAGGGCATGCAGCTTTCCTGTATGGTTAAATGCTGATGGCGTCCTCTTGGGTAAAATATTCCGGAGGTAAAATAGTCCCCCATTCGGATCTCCAGGCGGGGACTACTCAGGAGGACGTCATTATCAGGAGAAAGAAAACTGGCGTTCTACGGATCGGAGCGTGGAATGTCAGATCCCTTAATCAGGCAGGTAGGTTAGAAAACTTAAAAAGGGAAATGGACAGGTTAAAGTTAGATATAGTGGGAATTAGTGAAGTTCGGTGGCAGGAGGAACAAGACTTTTGGTCAGGTGATTACAGGGTTATAAATACAAAATCAAATAGGGGTAATGCAGGAGTAGGTTTAGTAATGAATAAAAAAATTGGAGTGCGGGTTAGCTACTACAAACAGCATTGTGAACGCATTATTGTGGCCAAGATAGACACAAAGCCCATGCCTACTACAGTAGTACAAGTTTATATCCCAACTAGCTCTGCAGATGATGAAGAAATAGATGAAATGTATGACGAGATAAAAGAAATTATTCAGGTAGTGAAGGGAGACGAAAAAAATTTAATAGTCATCGGTGACTGGAATTCGTCAGTAGGAAAAGGGAGAGAAGGAAACATAGTAGGTGAATATGGATTGGGGGGAAGCAATGAAAGAGGAAGCCGCCTTGTAGAATTATGCACAGAGCATAACTTAATCATAGCTAACACTTGGTTCAAGAATCATAAAAGAAGGTTGTATACCTGGAAGAATCCTGGAGATACTAAAAGGTATCAGATAGATTATATAATGGTAAGACAGAGATTTAGGAAACAGGTTTTAAATTGTAAGACATTTCCTGGGGCAGATGTGGATTCTGACCACAATCTATTGGTTATGAACTGCAGATTGAAACTGAAGAAACTGCAAAAAGGTGGGAATTTAAGGAGATGGGACCTGGATAAACTGAAAGAACCAGAGGTTGTAGAGAGTTTCAGGGAGAGCATAAGGGAACAATTGACAGGAATGGGGGAAAGAAATACAGTAGAAGAAGAATGGGTAGCTCTGAGGGATGAAGTAGTGAAGGCAGCAGACGATCAAGTAGGTAGAAAGACGAGGGCTAGTAGAAATCCTTGGGTAACAGAAGAAATATTGAATTTAATTGATGAAAGGAGAAAATATAAAAATGCAGTAAATGAAGCAGTCAAAAAGGAATACAAACGTCTCAAAAATGAGATCGACCGGAAGTGCAAAATGGCTAAGCAGGGATGGCTAGAGGACAAATGTAAGGATGCAGAGGCTTGTCTCAGTAGGGGTAAGATAGATACTGCCTACAGGAAAATTAAAGAGACCTTTAGAGAGAAGAGAACCACTTGTATGAATATCAAGAGCTCATATGGAAACCCAGTTCTAAGCAAAGAAGGGAAGGCAGAAAGGTGGAAGGAGTATATAGAGGGTTTATACACTCCTGGAAATGGAAAAGAGAACACATTGACACCGGTGTGTCAGACCCACCATACTTGCTCCGGACACTACGAGAGGGCTGTACAAGCAATGATCACACGCACGGCACAGCGGACACACCAGGAACCGTGGTGTTGGCCGTCGAATGGCGCTAGCTGCGCAGCATTTGTGCACCGCCGCCGTCAGTGTCAGCCAGTTTGCCGTGGCATACGGAGCTCCATCGCAGTCTTTAACACTGGTAGCATGCCGCGACAGCGTGGACGTGAACCGTATGTGCAGTTGACGGACTTTGAGCGAGGGCGTATAGTGGGCATGCGTGAGGCCGGGTGGACGTACCGCCGAATTGCTCAACACGTGGGGCGTGAGGTCTCCACAGTACGTCGATGTTGTCGCCAGTGGTCGGCGGAAGGTGCACGTGCCCGTCGACCTGAGACCGGACCGCAGCGACGCACGGATGCACGCCAAGACCGTAGGATCCTACGCAGTGCCGTAGGGGACCGCACCGCCACTTCCCAGCAAATTAGGGACACTGTTGCTCCTGGGGTATCGGCGAGGACCATTCGCAACCGTCTCCATGAAGCTGGGCTACGGTCCCGCACACCGTTAGGCCGTCTTCCGCTCACGCCCCAACATCGTGCAGCCCGCCTCCAGTGGTGTCGCGACAGGCGTGAATGGAGGGACGAATGGAGACGTGTCGTCTTCAGCGATGAGAGTCGCTTCTGCCTTGGTGCCAATGATGGTAGTATGCGTGTTTGGCGCCGTGCAGGTGAGCGCCACAATCAGGACTGCATACGACCGAGGCACACAGGGCCAACACCCGGCATCATGGTGTGGGGAGCGATCTCCTACACTGGCCGTACACCACTGGTGATCGTCGAGGGGACACTGAATAGTGCACGGTACATCCAAACCGTCATCGAACCCATCGTTCTACCATTCCTAGACTGGCAAGGGAACTTGCTGTTCCAACAGGACAATGCACGTCCGCATGTATCCCGTGCCACCCAACGTGCTCTAGAAGGTGTAAGTCAACTACCCTGGCCAGCAAGATCTCCGGATCTGTCCCCCATTGAGCATGTTTGGGACTGGATGAAGCGTCGTCTCACGCGGTCTGCACGTCCAGCACGAACGCTGGTCCAACTGAGGCGCCAGGTGGAAATGGCATGGCAAGCCGTTCCACAGGACTACATCCAGCATCTCTACGATCGTCTCCATGGGAGAATAGCAGCCTACATAGCTGCGAAAGGTGGATATACACTGTACTAGTGCAGACATTGTGCATGCTCTGTTGCTTGTGTCTATGTGCCTGTGGTTCTGTCAGTGTGATCATGTGATGTATCTGACCCCAGGAATGTGTCAATAAAGTTTCCCCTTCCTGGGACAATGAATTCACGGTGTTCTTATTTCAATTTCCAGGAGTGTACAAGGGCGATGTACTTAAGGACAATATTCTGGAAATGGAAGAGGATGTAGATGAAGACGAAATGGGAGATAAGATACTGCGTGAGGAGTTTGACAGAGCACTGAAAGACCTGAGTCGAAACAAGGCTCCAGGAGTAGACAAC
Organism: Schistocerca americana; assembly: GCF_021461395.2. Lineage (NCBI taxonomy): Eukaryota > Metazoa > Arthropoda > Insecta > Orthoptera > Acrididae > Schistocerca > Schistocerca americana. The sequence continues at coordinate 755,130,023 of NC_060119.1, read as the reverse complement.
ATTCCATTAGAAGTACTGATAGCCTCGGGAGAGCAAGTCATGACAAAACTCTACCATCTGGTGAGCACGATGTATGAGACAGGCGAAATACCCTCAGACTTCAAGAAGAATATAATAATTCCAATCCCAAAGAAATCAGGTGTTGACAGATGTGAAAATTACCGAACTATCAATTTAATAAGTCACAGCTGCAAAATACTAACGCAAATTCTTTACAGACGAATGGAAAAACTGGTAGAAGCCGACCTCGGGGAAGATCAGTTCGGATTCCGTAGAAATGTTGGAACACGTGAGGCAATACTGACCTTACGACTTATCTTAGAAGAAAGATTAAGAAAAGGCAAACCTATGTTTCTAGCATTTGTAGACTTAGAGAAAGCTTTTGACAATGTTAACTGGAATACTCTCTTTCAAATTCTGAAGGTGGCAGGGGTAAAATACAGGGAGCGAAAGGCTATTTACAATTTGCACAGAAACCAGATGGCAGTTATAAGAGTCGAGGGGCATGAAAGGGAAGCAGTGGTTGGGAAAGGAGTGAGACAGGGTTGAAGCCTCTCCCCGATGTTATTCAATCTGTATATTGAGCAAGCAGTAAAGCAAACAAAAGAAAAATTCGGAGTAGGTATTAAAATTCATGGAGAAGAAGTAAAAACTTGAAGTTTCGCCGATGACAGCAAAGGACTTGGAAGAGCAGCTGAATGGCATGGACAGTGTCTTGAAAGGAGGATATAAGACGAACACCAACAAAAGCAAAACGACGATAATGGAATGTAGTCGAATTAAGTCGGGTGATGCTGAGGGAATTAGATTAGGAAATGAGACACTTAAAGTAGTAAAGGAGTTTTGCTATTTGGGGAGCAAAATAACTGATGATGGTCGAAGTAGAGAGGATATAAGATGTTGACTGGCAATGGCAAGGAAAGCGTTTCTCAAGAAGAGAAATTTGTTAACATCGAATATAGATTTAAGTGTCAGGAAGTCGTTTCTGAAAGTATTTGTTTGGGGTGTAGCCATGTATGGAAGTGAAATATGGACGATAACTAGTTTGGACAAGAAGAGAATAGAAGCTTTCGAAATGTGGTGCTACAGAAGAGTGCTGAAGATAAGGTGGGTAGATCACGTAACTAATGAGGAGGTATTGAATAGGATTGGGGAGAAGAGAAGTTTGTGGCACAACTTGACTAGAAGAAGGGATCGGTTGGTAGGACATGTTTTGAGGCATCAAGGGATCTCAAATTTAGCGTTGGAGGGCACCGTGGAGGGTAAAAATCGTAGAGGGAGACCAAGAGATGAATACACTAAGCAGATTCAGAAGGATGTAGGTTGCAGTAGGTACAGGGAGATGAAGCTTGCACAGGATAGAGTAGCATGGAGAGCTGCATCAAACCAGTCTCAGGACTGAAGACCAAAACAACAAACAACAACCACATCCTCCAGACATTTCCGATCGTTCCCCGTTCAATATCCATATTTTTGGAGCCCTAAAGAAAGAGGTTCGTGGCCATCGATTTGCCTCGGACGAAGAGCTGCACGCCTGATTACATTCACGGTTCCGCAGGCAACCGCAAGCATTTTTCTATGAAGGCGTTGACTATCTTGTCTCACCGTGGGATAAATGTACTAAGGATTGTGGCGATCAGTTTTGAAATAATAAACAGTTTATCGGCGTTTTGCGTCTCGTTTTCATTTGACCGCTTCTTACAGCTTTTGATAATTTAAGCAAAGAAGCAGGTGTTTGGATGAACAAATTTAATATAAATCTGTGATGCGAATTACTGCTTGTAGAAATAGTACGTGACCATTTTTCATAGGGCTAATTTTTTTATAGGCCATTTGACGTAACTAGTCCACAGTAAGACAGATATTTGAATGGCTACACAAATGTCCTCTCGTCCAATTTAAACCAAAATGTTTTTACCTCATGTTCTTAGCCCTAATGAACTCAAGCACCAAGACTCCCCCCCCCCCCCCTCACCCTTCATCCAACTGTACTCTTGCATACAGCCTTTTCAAATGTATTTTTACAGCAATTTTTAGCTGTAACAATTAGACCCCAGAGCACTAAAGGTGTGAATAAGTACAAAATCTCCTATTCGATATCTTAGAATGACAATTTTGCTGCTCAAAATGTTATTGGAAAATAAATCATTTTTTGTTTTACATATTAGTTATAAATTATTATAGCTCCAAGAGTATCTTACATTCAGAAAGAGAAGAGAGTCTTCTGCTTTTTTATCAATTTCTGATGAAGTGGGCGTGTCATTCTATGATGCGTTTCGTGATTATTAGTGTCACGGTTGATACGTATAGTGCTGTAGCTGCTGTGCGTAACAGGGATAGTCGTTTTGTTTTATGGGTCTGCCAGATGTGTAGACAGTAAGTAATTCGATTCATTATATCGTAAGAGCTGTTCCAGTTTTCATTTCAATGCTTGGAGTCCTTTGACGATATCTATCCTACCGGTAAAAGATGAAATACTCTACTTCAAATCAGCGCTTTTGCTTTGTTTTGAAAGCTACAGGTGCGCTCGTAAAACTACGTGATGCGTGTGCAACAGTTGTGTTGCAAGGAAAGTAGGACATACAGTAGTTGTTCCGTTAAAAAGTAATAGATAGGTTACACATGAATGTGCAAGCTATGTAGTGCCGATGCAAATGAGTCGACATTGTTGTACCTGACGTAGTTTATAGAATAGTTAGTGTGACGTTAAACAGTACAGTTAGTGTTAACAGTGAAGACCATTTTAGGCGTATAATGTACTTTCTTATAGCTTCTTACATACGAAGTGACCGCATTTTGCGCATAGTAAGAATGCTGTTTTGTAATTTTATGTAGCCAAAGCACCGTTCAACAATACAAGGATTCTTGTAAGACCGGATTCTCCCTATCTTCAGCTCCATAGAAAGCCCCACTTGGTGCAGAATTTTTTACTGACCACGCGAGAATAATTTTTAATTGTAGTAAAGATATATAAATAAGTTAATAAGGACTCACAAACGATGCAAGTTGATACTGAAACTGTGTAGTAATAAATCTTGTTTCAATGAACGTTCAGAACTCGAAGAGCAAAACTCAAAAATTCACGAAATGTCTAAACCGAAAATAACCGAAAGAAATCTGTTACCTATCTGCAAATATTTATGAACATTGATAACGCATACACCAGTGTTTCATAGATATGTCTTTAATATTTGCTGATTCTGTGAATAATATTACCAATTTTTTTTACTGTATTGTTGTGACTGAACTGTTTCATTTCTTTTATTTGCTATATTTAACCTTAAAGTCTATTAAAATGTATGTTTAGTAACCTTTGTAAAAGAAGTTTATCTTTCTTCGCTTTTGCTACCTCTAAGTTAATTTAGTCATTCGAGATAAAGGATTCAAAAGAAAATAAATTATTAAACAATGCCAAATTGTTATTTTCCCTGCAACAGACTTGTTACAAGGTTGAAGTTCATTGGCGGTTGTAAACTAATACCCAGTCACCATATGTGACTGATTAATGTAAACAACATACTTCAATCTGCGTTGTATTTACACTGATACATGTGTTACACTGACATATTCTGAGCCAGTTTTACAAGAGACTGTACTCATTTAACCCACAGTGCAAATAGAAATGTAAGGAGACAACAAAGCAAATCAATGCAAGCTAGAAAAATAGGAAGTTGATTTACAGTAGGCCTACTGAACATAAAATTTCATTCTGCATTGATTTGTACTTGTGTTGAAGATGTTAGGTAATGTTTTCATTAATGATTCTGGTGCCTCATTCTAAGACAAGAAAAAGAAATTATAACTAAAATAGAGTGAATAATAAATGTTATCACAGTGGTAGTGTACAATATAATGTTAAATAAGCCCTACACACACCGAGCGAGGTGGCGCAGTGGTTAGACACTGGACTCGCATTCGGGAGGACGACGGTTCAATCCCGCGTCCGGCCATCCTGATTTAGGTTTTCCGTGATTTCCCTAAATCGCTCCAGGCAAATGCCAGGATGGTTCCTTTCAAAGGGCACGGCCGACTTCCTTCCCCGTCCTTCCCTAATCCGATAAGACCGATGACCTCGCTGTCTGGTCTCCTTCCCCGAAACAACCAACCAACCAAGCCCTACACAAAGAACTTTTATTATTGTCTTTAGTCTTCTGAGATAAGTTGTATGAGACATACCTCATATCTGCTGTTGTAATTATGAAATGTCAGTATATTTTGTGCTGTTCAGAACTAATGAGTATTTGTGAGATATTTCCATTGGCTACAAGTTTTTCCATCTTGAAGGGCGGAAAATTGTGAATAGTAGAATTTCAGTGAGTGGTTGACTGTATTATGACAGTCATTGTCTTCCAAGAAGTGTTTTAAGGTACTGTCTGTGATGTCTACATTTCTTTATAACTCAAAAGTGAAGTGACAATGAAGTCGTGGCAGTAACAGTCAGTAATACTTACAAAGCTACAGCACAAGTGAACTGTACAGTACCTGCCATGACTGTCTCTTGCTTCCTCCACCTACATAGGTCAAATATGAAGTGGGGTAAGTGTAACCACGTTTTGGCATAGTTCAACTTTGACACCAAATTGCCAACTTGTTATTGAAGATATGATTTTGAAATTTTTCATGCTTAAAGTTTAACTTATTGACTTTTAAACAATCTACATTTTGTTTTTGAAAAAAGAAATTATATGGTCAATTAATTGTTTTCAAAATTTTGTGTTGTGAGGTTACACTTGCCCCATGGTTCGGGGCAAGTGTAACCCCGCATTGTTGTACCCATACAGAGCATTGTAAAAGAGACTTGGGGTAAGTGACCTGATTACCCAATTTTTACTGAACTTGAGGATTTTTAAATTATTAAAATATCTTAAATTTTACTCAAGATATGAACTTTTTTGCACACGCCTCTTTGTATATTATGAAATACACAGAAAATGTTAGCTAAACTATAAAAAATAAGTGTTAGCCTAAACCATAAAACACTGAAACAGAATGCTTCATAGATGATTTATTTTTGTTTTAGGCCAGTAATTTATTAGTTTAAATTCTACAAAAGTAATATTTTTTCTTTAGTAGGTAATTTATCAAGAATAATAAAATATCTAGTATCAAGAGAAAAGAAAAATTCACTTTATAAGATCACTTTCTATTATTTTTCATGGTAATTGAACTCAAGTTGTTGGCAATTTGTGTTTAACGATAAACTGCCCTAATTCAACTTATTATATTCACACTTAGGCCCTAACTGTTATTTAGTCACTGAATCTTGTATGAATAAAATGTAACACCAAATGTCAGGTCTCCCCTGCGACTCAAAGTAGGCTCAGGCAGCACTGGAATGACGTCAGAGGATGGAACTTCCGTCTCATCTCTTCTATCAGGCCAGTAGAATGTGGTGCCATGCTTTGTCTTATTTTTGCATCTGAGGAAAATCACTTCTGGATCTCCTAAATCACAAATTTTGGTAACATGGCCAATAAAATTAACCTTCTTACATTTTGTTGCAAAAGCTACCAGAACATAGTTTCCAACTGTAATTTTATCTTTGGCTTCAAAAAAGTTTGCCTCTTTTTCTTCTTCACAGTTTACCATTTCTTTCCTGAGATCGTCCAGTGTTATTATGGTCCCATTTTCTTCATCACCACTTATTAAAGATACGCCTCCTTCAGTTTCACTTTCTTCGCTTGATTCAACTTCCAGTCTTTTTTTTTTCTTGTTACCCACATGAGCAATCAGGGATTTTTTTCCACAACATTCCCAAATGCCATTTCGGATAAAGTAACAGCACTTTGTTTGGAAGATTTACTTTTCATTATCAAGCCCTTTTTTATGTCGATAATGCTGTTTCGTTTTGCTTTCTCTTTTTTATTCTTGTTTCCTTTGAAATCTTTTTCTTTATAGATGGCATCTTGAAAAGTGATAACTTCAGCTCCTGGTGCAATTCTTTCCTTCTTTGTTTTACCAGTGGAACTACCCTATCGGACTGTGTCATATTTTATAAAAGGAAACGTGGTTTAAAAATATAGTAGACTTAAATAAAAAATAAAATATATCTCACACAAACTCATTATGTACAGGAAGGCCAGTTTAGTTGATCTAGTGTGATAGCAAAAACAAGGTTACGGCTTAAATAAATAAATCTGTTCCGGTAAGTTTGTTTGGGGCAAGTGTAACCCCCCCTAGTTACACTTGCCCCAGCCTGTTGGTTACACTTGCCCCACATAGGAAAAAGTTGGGGTAAGTGTAACCATGCCTGGCATATCAAGAGGTTTATCAGTGGAGTAAAATGAATCTCATATTTGAAATTGTCATGCAAAAGTTAGTTTGTAACCAAAAAATTGTGCAGTTATCTTTAAAACTGCAAGAATGACAGACTACCAAATTCTGAGCGTGCCACTCACTCGCAGAGTGAAAATGTAGACTTCAATTCAAGTCCAAAAATTAATTACCAATTTGTCAGATTTGACAACTTATGGTTAAATATAACAAAGAAAGGAGTAAATTAATATGTGTGATAGGTCAGAGGTAAAAATACAGCTTCTTTAAGGCACCATAAGCTGTGGTTACACTAACCCCATGGTTACACTTACCCCACTTCACCCTAATCAATAAATCTTTCTTCTTTTTAATGTAACTTGCAATCTGCATCTCACAGTCTGAATCATGTCCAGTGAATGCTGTTAGCTGTTATTACCATTTGATTCCTCGTTAGCAAGCTTTATTTTGCGGTCACAAATTCATTTATCACTGATACATTGATTCGTAAGAACTGTTAGCCAGAGTCTTCCTCATTTCTTGTTGAGGAAATATAAAAAAAGAAAATGTTCTACTTTAATATACCTTCTATTCTATTAAAATAATTTTGTGATTGACAGTTTCTCATGTTAGGTATTTTAGGCAAACCAACAGAACCAAGTTGCCGCCCTTCATTAGACAGCATTTGGATACAGTGTTGCCTTCTCAAGGACCCTGAGAATTCTGTAATATTAGAATGCTGTCTGGCAGTGCCACTTATGTTTGTCAACTGCCCGTCAGCTGTAAACTTATTTAATTCACTCAAGCTACCTCCCTCTATCCACAATTGACAGATCTACATTTGACCTGCTGATGTGTTATTCTGTCAGGAAATGGTAGACTAGTCAGCAACAAAAGACCACTGAAGTCCATTTACCCAATATTTTCAGGTATCAACAATGAGCCTGTTGCTGAATAAACTACCATTTGAGTGACTATTAATGAAGTTTAAATCAGAAACAGCAACACATGCCAGTTTTCAAATGAATGACGTAAAACAGAATTTGTCATATTTGATAGCAGTTTGAAGTTTTCCTAGGTTAGACCGTCAGTGAGAGAGCACTTCGATTTCCTGCTGCTAATAAGGCGAGTACACCGTTCACTTGTTACACATTTTTGCGAGCTTCAAACAGGTACAACTTATTTTCAGTTATCTGGGTAGTTACTATTTTATTTTTGTAATTTCTTGCGTGTTTGAGTGCCTACTAGACACAACCTTTTATTTTAATAACAGTGTAGTGTACAGTATCGCCGTTGCTACTGACCCTCGTATCGTACAGGCTTTTGTTTGTTTGGTTAGAACAGCTCAGTGTCGGTTAGACCGTCAGTGAGAGAGCACTTCGATTTCCTGCTGCTAATAAGGCGAGTACACCGTTCGCTTGTTACACATTTTTGCGAGCTTCAAACAGATACAACTTATTTTCAGTTATCTGGGTAGTTACTATTTTATTTTTGTAATTTCTTGCGTGTTTGAGTGCCTACTAGACACAACCTTTTATTTTAATAACAGTGTAGTGTACAGTATCGCCGTTGCTACTGACCCTCGTATCGTACAGGCTTTTGTTTGTTTGGTTAGAACAGCTCAGTGTCGGTTAGACCGTCAGTGAGAGAGCACTTCGATTTCCTGCTGCTAATAAGGCGAGTACACCGTTCGCTTGTAGGGTAAACATAGTCATGTGTAGGGACTGTGGTTGTTGTGAGCGGACGCAAGGAGAATTGGCCACTCTTCGGGGGCAGGTGGAGGCTTTGTCTGTTAGGCTCATCGAGCTCGAGGCGCAGGAGTCGGCTCGTAGTGGCGTTGGGGCAACTGTGGTGAGACCTATGCCTACTTCGGTGGCCTTGGAATCGCATGGAACCCCTGATGTCGCTGCGTCTTCCGGCAGTGAGCATCTTACCGGTCAGCCATCACTCCAGGGTGAATGGCGGACAGTGGTGGGCTCGCGCGTGCCTGGCCAAAAGGCGAAGGTGGGATCTGGCCGCGTGGCAGCTGCCTTACCCCTTTCCAACAGGTACGAGGTGCTTCCTAGTGGTGATGACATCGTTTCCGAGCCACCACAGGATGCCTCACCTGTTGGGCCAGTGGCCGATTCTCCGGCAAGGTCCCGACAGTCACAGAGGGCGGGCCTATTAGTTATAGGGAGCTCCAACGTTAGGCGGGTTATGGAGCCCCTTAGGAAAATAGCGGGTAGGTCGGGGAAGAATGCCAGTGTGCACTCGGTGTGCTTGCCGGGGGGTCTCGTCCGTAATGTGGAGGAGGCCCTTCCGGCAGCTATTGAACGCACTGGGTGTGACCGGCTGCAGATAGTAGCACATGTCGGAACGAATGACGCCTGCCGCTTGGGTTCTGAGGCCATCCTTGGTTCCTTCCGGCGGCTGGCTGATTTGGTGAAGACAACCAGCATCGCACGCGGAGTGCAAGCTGAGCTTAATATCTGCAGCATAGTGCCCAGAGTCGATCGCGGTCCTCTGGTTTGGAGCCGTGTGGAGGGTCTAAACCAGAGGCTCAGACGACTCTGCGACTATAATGGTTGCAAATTCATCGACCTCCGTTATTGGGTGGAGAACTGTAGGGCCCCCCTAGACAGGTCAGGCGTGCACTACACACCGGAAGCAGCTACTAGGGTAGCAGAGTACGTGTGGCGTGCACACGGGGGTTTTTTAGGTTAGAGGGACCCCCCCTTGGGCGAAACGATAAAATACCTGACGGCTTACCAGAGAGGACATTATCATCGTTGATAAAGAACGTCCGTCCTCAGAGACCAAAAACAGGAAAAGTTAACGTAATATTGGTAAACTGCAGGAGTATCCAGGGCAAGGTTCCTGAATTAGTATCTCTTATTGAAGGAAATAGTGCGCATATAGTATTAGGAACGGAAAGTTGGTTAAAACCGGAAGTGAACAGTAACGAAATCCTAGACACAGAATGGAATATATACCGCAAGGATAGGATAAACGCCAATGGTGGAGGAGTATTTATAGCAGTAAAGAATTCAATAATATCCAGTGAAGTTATTAGCGAATGCGAATGTGAAATAATCTGGGTTAAGTATCAAAGGTGGGTCAGATATGATAGTCGGATGCTTCTATAGACCACCTGCATCAGCAACCGTAGTAGTTGAGCGCCTCAGAGAGAACCTGCAGAACGTCGTGAAGAAGTTTCGTGATCATACTATTGTAATAGGGGGAGACTTCAATCTACCAGGTATAGAATGGGATAGTCACACAATCAGAACTGGAGCCAGGGACAGAGACTCTTGTGACATTATCCTGACTGCCTTGTCCGAGAATTACTTCGAGCAGATAGTTAGAGAACCAACTCGTGAAGCTAACGTTTTAGACCTCATAGCAACAAATAGACCGGAACTTTTCGACTCCGTGAATGTAGAAGAGGGTATCAGTGATCATAAGTCAGTGGTTGCATCAATGACTACAAGTGTAATAAGAAATGCCAAGAAAGGAAGGAAAATATATTTGCTTAACAAGAGTGATAGGGCACAAATCGCAGAATATCTGAGTGACCACCATCAAACGTTCATTTCTGAGGAAGAGGATGTGGAACAAAAATGGAAAAAATTCAGAAACATCGTCCAGTACGCCTTAGATAAGTTCGTACCGACTAAGGTCCAAAGCGAGGGGAAAGATCCACCGTGGTATAACAATCATGTACGAAAGGTACTACGGAAACAAAGAAAGCTTCATCATAGGTTTAAGAGTAGTCGAATCATAGCTGATAAGGAAAAGCTGAACGAAGCGAAAAAGAGCGTAAAGAGAGCAATGAGAGAAGCATTCAACGAATTCGAACATAAAACATTGGCAAACAATCTAAACAAGAACCCTAAAAAGTTTTGGTCATATGTAAAATCGGTAAGCGGATCTAAATCCCCTATTCAGTCACTCATTGACCACGATGGCACCGAAACAGAGGACGACCGAAGAAAGGCAGAAATACTGAATTCAGTGTTCCGAAACTGTTTCACTGCGGAAAATCGTAACACGGTCCCTGACTTCAGCCGTCGCACGGACGCCAAAATGGAAAATATTGAAATAAACGATATCGGAATTGAAAAACAACTGCTATCACTTAGTAGCGGAAAAGCATCCGGACCAGACGAGATACCCTTAAGATTCTACAGTGATTATGCTAAAGAACTTGCCCCCTTTCTATCAGCAATTTATCGTAGATCGCTGGAAGAACGTAAAGTACCTAGCGACTGGAAGAAAGCGCAGGTCGTTCCCATTTTCAAGAAGGGTCATAAATCAGATGCGAATAATTATAGGCCTATTTCGCTTACGTCAATCTGTTGTAGAATAATGGAACATGTTTTGTGTTCTCGTATTATGACGTAAGAAATTCACAGTGCCGTAGACACTGGCGAGCAGATTGATGCCGTATTCCTGGACTTCAGGAAGGCATTTGATACGGTTCCGCACTTACGTTTAGTGAAAAAAATACGAGCTTACGGAATATCGGACCAGGTTTGTGATTGGATTCAGGATTTCCTAGAAGAAAGAACACAACATGTCATTCTTAACGGTTCAAAATCTGCAGATGTAGAGGTAATTTCGGGAGTACCGCAGGGAAGCGTGATAGGACCTTTATTGTTTACAATATACATAAATGACTTAGTTGACAACATCGGTAGCTCCGTGAGGCTATTTGCAGATGACACGGTTGTCTACAAGAAAGTAGCAACATCAGAAGACTCGTACGTACTCCAGGAGGACCTGCAGAGGATTAATGCATGGTGTGACAGCTGGCAGCTTTCCCTAAACGTAGATAAATGTAATATAATGCGCATACATAGGGGCAGAAATCCATTCCAGTACGATTATGCCATAGGTGGTAAATCATTGGAAGCGGTAACGACCGTAAAATACTTAGGAGTTACTATCCGGAGCGATCTGAAGTGGAATGATCACATAAAACAAATAGTGGGAAAAGCAGGTGCCAGGTTGAGATTCATAGGAAGAATTCTAAGAAAATGTGACTCATCGACGAAAGAAGTAGCTTACAAAACGCTTGTTCGTCCGATTCTTGAGTATTGCTCATCAGTATGGGACCCTTACCAGGTTGGATTAATAGAAGAGATAGACATGATCCAGCGAAAAGCAGCGCGATTCGTCATGGGGACATATAGTCAGCGCAAGAGCGTTACGGAGATGCTGAACAAGCTCCAGTGGCGGACACTTCAAGAAAGGCGTTACGCAATACGGAGAGGTTTATTATCGAAATTACGAGAGAGCACATTCCGGGAAGAGATGGGCAACATATTACTACCGCCCACATATATCTCGCGTAATGATCACAACGAAAAGATCCGAGAAATTAGAGCAAATACGGAGACTTACAAGCAGTCGTTCTTCCCACGCACAATTCGTGAATGGAACAGGGAAGGGGGGATCAGATAGTGGTACAATAAGTACCCTCCGCCACACACCGTAAGGTGGCTCGCGGAGTATAGATGTAGATGTAGATGTAGGAAAAAGTTGCATTGATGTACAAGCATAATTTAGGCTACTTACCTTTGTACATAAATGTGGTGAATGTTTCTCAATTAAGTCATTAGCTACTTCTTTTTATTCAGCAAAATCTCATAGTGATATGGGACTTACCATGTAATACAACGAAAATTGCTAGCTCTAAGTGTACGTATACACAGAGTACATAACTGTTGTTTTGTGAGGATAGGACAGGATAGGTGGTCAACCATGGCCTTGATGAAGGAACTGTCCCAGCATTTGCCTGAAATGATTTAAGAAAATCTAAATCAGGGTGCTTGGACAGAGTAAACTCCATCCTCCTGAGTATGATGTCAGTATCTTAACATCTGCATTGCCTCATTCAGTTGGTTCCTATTGTACAATATTCTTTGATTTGCACACAATTTGCTTCAGATAACTTTTAATATGAAACATAGTTTTTCTCTTCATCACTGCAGACACTAAGGACAACCTCTGAAGACTTCTGGGCCATGAACATGTTGGTGTGCCCCTTGCACTAACTCTATTCGGTTTAGAAAACTGACTGCAGGCCTGTAAACACCCAAATATGCTCCATGTAGGTTTGCACACCCTTACATCCACCCATCATAAAATTTTATTCACTGATAGAAAATGCTATTTCAAGTTTTTTGTTTGTTTCCCGCTGTAAATGTGAGTTCAAAGTGTCGACTGTCTTGTGATTATAAATGTTGATCTGTCAGTGAAGTACTTAGTAATATTTTCGATGATTGAACCACAGATTCGTAGATATACTCACTTAGTGTGGTAAGCATGACCATTTTTTTTTAATCGTTCTTTACATTGAGCCCTCCTACTACTTCTATGTATTATTCTTGTGGCCTTTTTCTGAAGTTTAAAAGTTATGATATTGTTTCATGCCTTCAAACCCCAGAAAAGAATCCCGTAACCAGGAATTGGTGTACATCACCACAAGACATTGGTTGTTATGAACTGATGATAGAGCCCTAAAAGTGTAATGTGCCAATGACATATTCATTTTGCCAGTACCTTTGTGTGTTCATTCTATATTAACTGATGATCAAAATTTGTCTGTAAAAACTTAGTGTTTGTTACACGTTTTATAGATTTGTCATCAGTACTTATAATGACAAAGTAGTTTTACCTCCTTATGTTGCAGTGCGTACTGTTTGTTTTCTTTATGTCCAATGTCAATTTATTACATATTGCCCATCTATAAAACATCTTTGATGGTTTCATTTGCTTTCTGTAATCCATTCCTCTGACCAACTCCTCGCTCTCCTGGAGCATGACAATGCTGGACCTCACACGAACACAGCAACATCTGCTGCAATCTGACATCTTGCATTCAGTGTCATCCATCATTCTCCATATAGCACCAATCTGGTCCCTTCTGATTTTAATCTATTTACAAAACTTAAAGAGCATCTTCAAGGACTATCGGGATTAATCTGTACGTTCTGACTACTGTGAAATATTTGTGAACTACCAATTCCTCACCATGGAGAAATGGGACTTATGAATATGGTATTAAAAATGAATAGCAAATTAGTCCATTTGGTTGTCAACAAAGTCAAATAAATTAAAATTTGATAAACCAGTAGCCCATTTATATCATGAGTGACTAAGCCTAAGCTAAGACGAAAGTGTTATGTTGAAAGCCAAGATATTATGAGGGTGTGCTGAAAAGTGATGCCACCAAATTTTTTATGTGAAAACTCTTAAAGCTTTTAAATGTTACATCTGTATTTTTCTTATCAACATCTATCTCTCTCAGTACAATTGCCCCGGCAACAAATGCATTTCTCCCAGTGAGAGACGAGGTTGTAAATACTGTCACTGTAGAATGTTTGACTTTGTTGAATGAGTCACAACCTCACCTCTGCTTGTACTGCCTCGTCACTATCAAAGGGAAGTCCTTGAAGATGCTCTTTAAGTTTTGTAAACAGATTAAAATCAGAAGGGACCAGATTGGTGCTGTATGGAGGATGATGGATGACAGTGAATGCAAGATGTCAGTTTGCAGCAGATGTTGCTGTGTTTGTGTGAGGTCCAGCATTGTCATGCTCAAGGAGAGCGAGGAGTTGGTCAGAGGAATGGAAGAATAAGGATTGGACAAGGAGATGGTAAGAGCAGATGAACAAATAGGTGCAAGATGAGATGCATGCACAGTGAGTGGGGAAAAGAGGATGTGGAGAGACAGAGCAGGGAGGAGGCGAAGGACAGATAGAGGGGGAAAGACGATAGGAGGGAGGAGGAGATGGATGGGCAGAGAGAGGGGGAGTGGGAAATAGATGGAGGAAGGGAAGATGAGAGTGATAGAGAGGGGGAATAAGTCCATCTGTGGACGAACTCTTTAAATTCAAAACTTTATTACAGCACACTGTTTCTCATGTATCAATATAGTTATGCTGCACGCTGCCATGTTACACACTGCAATTCAGAGCCCCCAAGAGGCAGAGGCTGCAAATATGTAGATTTGAATCACTTATAAACTCACAAGTGAAGCATTTTATTTTATTAAATGTAATCTACACTGGTTGAAAATATTAAAATTTTTATGTGCATTACTTCAACATCTAATAAAGTCGGTAATTTTTTATATAGAAGAATGGGGATTGCTGTGTTATAAAGGTTAAGTTACGTGTTAGTATTGGTCGTGTCCACAAGAGGATGGGCACCAAGTTGAGGAAGTTGAAACAAAGTTTGAGATATAAGAAACTTTGTGATGGTAAACCATAAGAGGCAGGCTGACAGACAAAATGATTGATGAACTACAGCAGTATTATGGGATGGCCATTAGAAATACTGCTGAGGATTTGTTGAAAATGAAGCAGGCAGTATGGGCTACCTTCTTCCACAGACTGTCAACTGATGAAAAACCAGAACACCACCTTTGCCCTCCTGGACCTGATTCATGGTGCAATTATCACAATGCCCAGTACTCAAACTGTTCATACAGCTGTAAACATTCCATCCCAGCAGCAGTCATGGATATCATATCATAAAACCTATTTACAGGGACCTGGCAAATCCTGAATTACTGAAGAAGTGTCTGCATTGTTAGATTCAAAATCCCAATGAGTTGTTCAATAATCTTATATGGATTCGCTTACAAAAAAAAATGTTTTTGCCGAAATGAAGACACGAAAGGGGGTGGGGGGTCAGTGATGCTGTTATTGCTTTTATTGATGGCAACATTGTTAGGGTGAAAGTGCTACAGCATATGGGAATTAATCCTGGAGCAAACTGCATCAGTGAACTTGAATGGATGGACAAGGTTCGCATTGATAAAGCAGAGTATACAGCACTGTTGGCCACTAAGGGGCCCAGAAAAAAGAAAAGAAGAAAAAACATGGAAAAAAGTACAGTGTGGTGCAGGGTACTTCTGAGTGACTAAAAATAAAAAGTCTTTTGAAACTTTAGTAGCCATTCCTGAAAATTTACATTTTCTGTTGCATTTTTCCTTAAATCCCAGAAACCACTTACAGTAGAATATTCAGATTTTCAGGGAGTAATAACATACATATCCTGAGTCTAAACTAAAAGAGCATAACCCTGAGTCTAAACTAAAAGAAGAAATAATGTTATGTATAATTAAAATTATTTATGATAATGTACAAAAAGGTACAGAAAATTTTAACTGTGTAATTAAAAAATTGTATTTCTGAAATCAGTAGCTGAAATGCCATTATTGTAGTTCAGTAGTCTCAGAAATTACAGTTTAATGTCCTGTAAAAGTTCCATCTCAATAGCTGCAGTGGTTTCTGAAATACAAGGAAGCCAAGTCACTAAATTGTCGGGATAGGGCGTTCCAACTCCCACTAAGAATTTTTGTATAAAAAAATTTAGAGGCACTACTTTTCAGCACAGTCACATACTTTAAATCATATATAACATGGGATTACAGCACCAGCTAATGTACTCTGAAAATATGGATGCTCATATTTGGTTCAAGGTAATGTGGACAGAACAATACCTGATGAGGGCTGCTTGAATGTGGTTGCTCCACTGCTAGAAGAAATGTGCTTCTGGCAGATAAGAAAAGATAATGAAACCTTGTACAGTTGGTCCAAACTGGAGAAGTCACTCAGAACCAAGATAATTTCTCCTGCTTTGTTTACCTTAATTGTTGATATTTACAGTTTGTGTTTGTATTTTATGAAACTGGCAGTGTGGATCTTGGAGAAACTCTGTGTGTAGAGGAATGCTCACCCACAGATGTGATTGATTCATAACCCGTTACTCATTCACACTGTCCATGGCATAGTTGTTATCTGAATACTCCTCATCACAATGTAGAAGTGAGGTATGCTATTCTTATTAGACATGCACATAGCTCAAATATCTTTGTTTCCCAGTGTGTAATACAATTTCCACTCACTCAAATAGCTATCTTCAGTTAATTAGAGCTAAAAGAATCATTACTTTTATGAAAATAGAGGCCATCCTTTGAAAGATCAAGATTGAAACAACAGCAGCTTAAACAAAAGCTTTAAACTTAATTACCCAAGCAAAACCCTTTAATTAGAAATAATATTACACTAATGGAGACTTCAGGATGGGCACAACAAAATGGAAAATGAAACACACTCAAATAACCACTCCACTGCAGAGGTGGATGGTAAATATGTTTATGAGATCAAAAAATTATACAATCTTTCATGCTGTTGCTTTTTTTTTCCCAGCACTAACTCATCCCCTCCCACCTACCTCTGACCTCCCTTCCCCCTCTGATCCCTCTACCCCCTATCTCTCTCTTGGAACTGCCAATGTGAAAGCTAGTTTGATTTTTTTTGATGTTTTAAGGGTGCCTGTGTGCCACTCACAGTTCATCTGTAAGAAACTGGTTGTCTGTCTTCTAATTTTTTGGTCATAATTTTAAATAATAGCCAATGGCATCAATACTGCCAGTTGATAATTGTGTACTTGGCATAATCAAACAGTAGCAGTATTTATTTTGTGAAACAAATACTAACAAAGAGATACAGGGGCTGGCCAGTACTTAGCTCAGTACAGCCGGTAGATACACAAAACGGAACAGAAAATTTACGTATCCTAGCTTTCGGAACTTTGTTCCTTCATCATGGAGGAGAGAGGGGACGACGATTTTAAATCCATTCACACGTATTATATGATTTTTTACTAAACATTACTATATTCTTGCAGTTACCTCTGCATACTGATACAACTAGTTATACCTTCTATTCCTTCCTCCTTCCATTCTGTTTCGTTCTACAATGTAAGTTGTACCTTATCATATTCTGTACTACATACTTGATATCATTTTATGAGCACAAATCTTTTATTTTGTCTCTCGTGCTGTGTTGTCTTTGTTTTCTTACTTTGTTGCATATTTCTTGAAGCACTGTTTGTGGTTTTCTTTTGCTGTCTTCGAAAATACTTGTTTCAGTATCTTGTTCCAAATTGAGGATATTCAGGGTACGCTGCTTCTGCAGTGTCGCCTGCCATACTCTCTTCTTTTTGTTAAATGAAAAATCTGTAGCTTTTCCCACTACCTTTCAAATGCACTCAAAAACTGGCCACAACTTTTATTTGTTCATATGCACATTAGTTTGGCAGTATTTGTATAATCTGTTACTATTACTCGTTATGGTCCTTTCTATGGAAATAATGATTTAACATGGTTTTCTACTTCTGATTTAGGTTCTCCTGATGTCACAGTCTTTCACTTTATCTATAGTTTTATCTTTCAGCTCTGAAATTTTATTTGTAAATTTTACTGGTTTTATGTTTGCATCAGAACATTTCTCTTTCTCCACAGATCCCTGTCCTATTTTTATGCCATTTATATTAGTGCCTCAGCTTTCTTTACTTCTTTCATTTCCTTCTGTGCCTGTAGTTTTGGTTTATCATAATCTTCTAACATACAGGTATTGTCAAGTATTTTTTCCCTCCTTTTAGTAGCAGTTGAAATCTTAGAATCTTGTGATTCATTTTTTTATTCGCATGTTCAATTTATATGACTGATCATCTGTTTGCTGTGTATTGCTGGCTATGATATTGTTTCAAGCACCAACTAAAACAGATGTTACAGTCTGAGTATACTTTCAAAATACAAAACGCTGATGTTATATGTGCTTAATGTTCTTAAACTGGTTCCCATCCAAAAGGCCTATGCCTCTTTCAGTAGTGTCTAATGCAACTACACCAAATGCAGTTTGCTTTGAGCAACTCTTCAAGCTTTCCCGGTGGTCTTCACGGGTTTGCCACTGGATCACGTTGTGCAAATTCCAATTTGCACAACGTGATCCGGCGGCAAACCCGTGAAGACTATTTACAACACTTACTCATCACTGTAACTGAGAACATAGTGCACTGTGCTGTCTCCTTTGTAGTGTTTAGCTTCTTTGTTGCTGCACTGAAGGGTATCAGACAGATGCCATATTCCTTGCCTTCCGGAAAGCGTTTGACTCGGTGCCCCACTGCAGACTCCTAACTAAGGTACGAGCATATGGGATTGGTTCCCAAGTATGTGAGTGGCTCGAAGACTTCTTAAGTAATAGAACCCAGTACGTTGTCCTCGATGGTGAGTGTTCATCGGAGGTGAGGATATCATCTGGAGTGCCCCAGGGAAGTGTGGTAGGTCCGCTGTTGTTTTCTATCTACATAAATGATCTTTTGGATAGAATGGATAGCAATGTGCGGCTGTTTGCTGATGATGCTGTGGTGTACGGGAAGGTGTCATCATTGAGTGACTGTAGGAGGATACAAGATGACTTGGACAGGATTTGTGATTGGTGTAAAGAATGGCAGCTAACTCTAAATATAGATAAATGTAAATTAATGCACATGAATAGGAAAAAGAACCCTGTAATGTTTGAATACTCCATTAGTAGTGTAGCGCTTGACACAGTCACGTCGATTAAATGTTTGGGCGTAACATTGTAGAGCGATATGAAGTGGGACAAGCGTGTAATGGCAGTTGTGGGGAAGGCGGATACTCGTCTTCGGTTCATTGGTAGAATTTTGGCAAGATGTGGTTCATCTGTAAAGGAGACCGCTTATAAAACACTAATACGACCTATTCTTGAGTACTGCTCGAGTGTTTGGGATCCCTATCAGGTCGGATTGAGGGAGGACATAGAAGCAATTCAGAGGCGGGCTGCTAGATTTGTTACAGGTAGATTTGATCATCACGCAAGTGTTAGGAAATGCTTCAGGAACTCGGGTGTGAGTCTCTAGAGGAAAGGAGGCATTCTTTTCGTGAATCGCTACTGAGGAAATTTAGAGAACCATCATTTGAGGCTGACTGCAGTACAATTTTACTGCCGTCAACTTATATTTCGCAGGAATACCACAAAGATAAGATAAGAGAGATTAGGGCATGTACAGAGGCATATAGGCAGTCATTTTTCCCTCGTTCTGTTTGTGAGTGGAACAGGAAGAGAAGATGCTAGTTGTGGTACGAGGTACCCTCCGCCACACACCGTATGGTGGATTGCGGAGTATGTATGTAGATGTAGATGTAGATCTTTTGCATACGTCATCCACTTCCCACTATGCAACTGTAAGTAGTTCAGTTGTTTCATCCACATAGTGTGTTGTCTACTCTGTGCCTCTGTGTTTACACTGCAGTTACTCTTTGTTGCCCGACAAGGACTGTTCTGCTTCAAAATTAATATTTTTCAAGTCATTTAAATTTGGAGCCACATTTGGCTGGATTATTTAAATGTATGAAGACTGTGTTAACTGAATCTTATGTCGGTTCTTGGTAGAACAACATTGGTGTTTTTCATTTATTCGTATGAACACTACTTTTAGTATTCATTATTATATCTCCTTCACCACAATGTTCTGGTCTTGGTAAGCCACATGTCAATTTTTACCTTGCTCCCATCCTGTACCTCAAGGACATCAGGGGTTGCATGTTTAATTAAGGCAATTGGAATTTATTTGGTGAGATAGGGAGTTGAACTCACAAGTAAACACAGGAAAGTGGAGATGTGATTGTGAGCATCATACTCCTCCCACATCCCTATTCAGTTTAAATAAAGCCTGATTATCATTCATGTGAAATTAAATAGAGAATAGTATGCGCACAATTGATAGTCTGCAATTGATAACTGCTGTAATGTACAGTAATAAATAAACACTTTTATAGTCAAAAAGTGTTTGCCTACCATGAAACATTAAAACAACAGAAATCAGCAGATCTGTGTATCTACAGAAAAATTGAAGTCCACAAGGGAATAAACAAAATAGAACCAACTGATATATGAATTTCCAGAAGTTCAGTGTTTACTACACGATGTAGTCATTGACGAATGATCATGATACGATCAACTTCAGAGCATTGAACATGTGTTAGCCCGTGGTAGCAGTTATCCTGAGGAAAGGTTTCAGTCTACCACTTGTAGCTGATCACTGCTGACAAAGTCTCATGACAGTACAACAGAGTGAGACGAATCCAGCAACAAGAGTGGATAGTGTCTTAGTGCAGCTAAGTAGCTTGAGTATAACAATATCTAGGGATACAAAATGGAATGATAATATAGTCTCACTCATAGGTAAAGCAGGTCTCAGAGTGCAGTTCATTGGGAGAACACTATGGAACTGCAATTAGTCTACAAAGGAGACTGCGTACAAAACACTCATCTGACCCACCATACAATATTGCACAAGTGTGCAGGATTCATACCAAACAACAGGGGATATTGAATGGATACAAAGAAGGGCATCAGAAATGGTCACATGTTTGTTCAACCCACGGGAGAATGTCACTAAGGTGATGAAGGAACTGAACTGGCAGGTGCTTGAAGAAAGACACAACTATCATGTGAACACCTACTTAGAATGTTTCTAGAACCAACTTCAATTGATGAATCTAGGAATATACAGGTTGATTATACTTAACATTCCAAAATACTGTAAAAAACAAATTGCTGCTCAGTATGATGACGAATTTAAATGGAATATAACTGAAGAAGTGGAAAACATTATGGGAAAAAAAGAAAGAAATTAACAGGAATTTTACCACTAGATTGGGGGTACACTGCTGTTCCTCAGTTTGCACCTGAGGTGCTCAGCATGAATGTCTCAATGCAGGATTGCACGCTGCTGGTAAAGCTCTTTTACAAGATTGGCGACTGTGTGCCAGATGTACTGGACATTCAAGGGTACGCAAAAAGACACTGGTCCAATGTTTGCCAAGGATCTAGAGAAAATGATTATGAAATGACAAGTTCTTTTGAGGTGCTCTGTGGCAAAGGGAGGAAAACAGTTGATCTAACAGCAGTAGAAGGTGTGGCCAAAACACTGCAGGAAGGATCAAACAGTTGTGTGCAGGTATACATTACATGGGGAACTGCACAAATCTTGGACATGTCTGTCAGCATAGTACATAAAATTCTAAGAAACAATGTACATTGCTGGCCATACAGAATTTACCATCTTCATGAATTGTTTCACGCAGACCTGCCAGTAAGACAAATGTTTGCTCTCAAATTTCTTGCTCACATGGAATTGGACTGCGAATGGACATGGCACATTCTGTGGGCAGATGAAGCCCATTTCCATCTACAAAGACATGTCAGTACACAGAACCGTAGTATATGGGCAATGGAAAATCCACTCGCACATCGCTCGGTACCTTTCATTCTGCAAAGGTAACTATGTGGTGCATGTTGAAGGCATCTTTAATCATAGGGCCATATTTTTTCAAGATATGTCCTGCGGGTCCTGTTACCAGTACCAAAACTGGTAAAGGCTATGAGAGTCTTTTGTGCATCATTGTCATACCAACCCTTCAGTGCTGTGGATTTGTGGGCAGGATAATTTTTATGCAGGATAGTGCTCCTCCACACATTGACACTGCACATCCAGCGTAACAGCTGCTGCAGATGATGCATTTTGGATACGCTAGAATTATCAGCTGTCATTTCCCTACTGCCTTTTCATCTATAGCATCTGATCTAAATCCATTTGACTTCTGGCATTGGGGTTATCTGAAACATGCTGTCTTCAGTGCCCCAATTACAAACATAGCTGTATTGAAGGCATGCATTACGCATCACATTCTGAACATGACCCCTGAGACACACTGATCTGATGTGGAATGTGCTGTTTCAATTTCGGAGGGAAAATGGTGGACTGCAGATTGAACATGTCTTGCACTAGGATTGTGACAATTATAAACCAATTAAATTGTAGCTTTCCATGCGGTTTTTGGCTCCAGGACAATTAAAAGCTGATTTTTCCCATCTAATGTAGTACGATCTCGCTTGGGCGGATGGGCTTCCCTAACTAAGAGCGCCACAACTGCTGAATGCCAAACTTGTATGGTCATGCATATTGCACAGTATGGTTCGTTAAATGTGAAAGTCGCACAACAGTGATTGTATCACAGTTCATCAGTCATTTGTAGCTGAACCCATTTTATCATGACGCTTACGACGCCATCTGGTGGGAAAATATTCATTAATTTTTTTTTTGTTTCCATAACATTTCTGTTTTATTCGATAATATTCTATTCAAATTAGAGGTCATTCTGAGCAGCAGTTGTTTTCTTACAGTGTTTTGAAACTGGAACTTTAATTACAGTCACCACATCACATATTACAATCTCCACTGTATTGCTCCCATAGGGATTGCAAAGATAACAAAATTAAACTAATTACAGTGTGCACAGGAGCATTTAAGCAGTCATTCATTTTGCAATCCATCATGAAGCAACAATAATAATTGGTGCAATGGGACGCAGCCTGTGCCTTGCACTTCACAGTATTTTGCAGAGTATAAGAAACTGACCTCTGCTTGTTTTGCGGCCAGTTATATTACCATTTTCGTAGTGGCCCAGACTGCCGATTTATATGGCTGTCACACAGCAGAGTTACCACCACTTGTGACGGAGCTGCTAAATGTATGCTGCCCATGGTCTCTTCCAAAGATCTGTCTTCATCCATTGATTACAAACCTATAAGATCTTCGCCAAAGATGCCAGGTGTGACTAGAACACTCCTCCTCATCTTCCATGTAGTCAATATAGCCTGGGTCTGAAGGTACCTTTAGGCAACTGGGCTTTTTCTATTGATGGGTCCATGTCCTATTAGTACTTCAAAAAGTGGTCAATGATTTTACCAACTCCTCTCCAGTATGCTCTGGGCCATGTGTTTCTTGAACTTATGCAGTAGACATTCTGCTCGACCATTGGAAAGTGGATACAATTGAGCATATGGATGTTACTAAATGCCATTAAGACTGCAGAAGTTTGAAAAGATGTGGCACTGGAGTGGGGATGCATTATCCAAGACGATGACTTAGGGGGGGCCTGCTATTGGAAATATACACTGAAGCACCAAAGAAACTGGTATAGGCATGCCTGTTCAAATACAGAGATATGCAGACAGGACGATATGGCACTGTGGTTGGCAACACCTAAGTAAGACAACAAACGCCCGGCACAATTGTTTGGCTGGTTACTGGTTATAAAGCTTTATGTGAGTTTGAATGTGGTGTTATAGTGTGGACAAGAGCGATGGGGCACAGCATCTCTGAGGTAGCAATGAAGTGGGGATTTTCCCGTACAACCATTTCATGAGTGTACCATGAATATCAGGAACGCGGTAAAACTTCAAATTTCCGACATTGCTGCAGCTGGAAAAATATCCTGCAAAAACGGTACCAATGACAACTAAAGAGAATTGTTCAACATGACCGATGTGCAATCCTACCGCAAATTGCTACAGATTTCAATGCTGGGGCATCACCAAGTGTCAGTGTGCAAAGCATTCAATGAAACATCATCAATATGGGCTTTTGGAGCTTTTCAAATTGTATCGAGAGGATGGTCGTGTATGGGTATGGAGACAACCTGATGAATGCATGTCAACAGGGGACTGGTCAAGCTGGTGGAGGCTCTGTAATGGTGTGGGGCATGTGCAGTTGGAGTGATATGGGTCCCCTGATGTGTCTAGATATGACTCTGACAGTCTGTCATCCCGTCTGGTCACCTGCATCCATTCATGTCCATTGCACACTCCGACAGACTTGGGCAATTCCAGCAGGACAGTGCGACACCCCACACATCCAGAATTGCTACAGAGTGGCTCCAGGAACACTCTTCCGTGTTTAAACACTTCTACTGGCCACCAAACCCCCCAGACATGAACATTATTGAGCATATCTGGGATGCCTTGCAATGTGCTATTCAGAAGAGATCTCCAGCCCCTCATACACTTACGGATTTGTGGTCAGCCTTGCAGGATTCATGTTGTCAATTCTCTCCAGCACTACTTCAGAAATTCGTCGAGTCCATGCCACATCATGTTGCGGCACTTATGCATGCTTGCGGGGGCCCTACATGATATTAGGCAGGTGTACCAGTTTCTTTGGCTCTTCAGTTGATGCCTTATGGCTTCTGCTGAGTTGGAGGAAACTAGTACCACATGGGAGAAATGTAAATAAGCATCAATTACTACCATCCACATATACTGTAGAAATTGTACCGCAAAGTCTGTGCTGAGGTGGGCCCAGGGCCCATGAGGTAGTGCCCAGTAATGTAACTTCTGATGAGGTGCTGACTAGGGTGTACTGCACTCCTGACAGCACACAACCATCTTGGTGATGTCTTGATTGATACCATGCCAATATACATGCTGGTGTGCAAGATGTTTGGCTTTGGACATGCCCCAATACCCTTTATGGAGGAGTGCTAACTTACATATTTGATGTTACTTCTTGTGGAATAATCTTCCGATTGTTGTCTGCAACCACCAATAACAGTACAACTCCATGGTGAACTCTTAAGTTGTTCAAAGGGTGACTGCAGGCTTTTGGCCACCTATTTGGTTGGTTGAAACGATCATCCACCGCATATGTAATCCTGAATGCACCATAAAAACTGTTTAAGTGCCACATCTGCTATTTGCGCATCTGTCAGTAAAAGATCTGTTAGACATGCTGGCGGTTGGTTGTCTGTTTGCTAACAGACCTGGTGGGGAGGCGTCAAATGCCTCTTGTGGACCTACCAGTAACTATCATAAGGTGTCAACATAGGCATGGCAAGCTGTGGGATGTATGTGTGATCTTGTATTAATTATTAATGAGATAAAGGGACCAAAGTAGGTGGTGGGTGGTGCATTCTGGGAGATGGCAGTCAGGTGCGAATATTACCAGCAGTTGTATATGGTCAGTGACCAACTCGAATACTCTAGCAAACAGATTTAATTAAAAGTTATTTGTTCACTGCCTCATAATATATTTCTCCAGCCAAAATACAGCCCCACTGTGAATGCTATTCTCAAACATGGGATGAGTTAGTTGACATTTGTAAGCAGCTGGAAATCAACTTTACTACTGTCAAAATGATTGGCAGCTGCTGCAGATCGGTGTGTTGGAGGAATACCTGAGATTTGTGTACTTTAGATGTATTAATCATCAGCGGTTCAGACATATAGCAAATGATGGTCCCCGTTAGGGCATGGCAGCAAGGGACAGGAAAGGACACCAGGCGCACTCAGTGTGTGTGCCTGGGGGCTTTATTCGACATGTTGAAGAGGTTATCCCATCAGCCATTGAGGGAACAGGGTGCAGCCAGCTGCAGACTGTGGCTCACAGTGGAACAAATGATGCCTGTTCTTGGGTCATTACAGCGATTGGCAGAGGAGGTTGAGGAGACCAGTCTTGTGCATGGATTTGCAATGAAGCTCATAATTTGCAACATCTCCAGACGTAATTGTGCCCCTGTGGTTCTAAGTCAAGTGGTTGGACTGAACCAGATACTTTGAAGGCTCTGTGACAAGTTAGGCTGTGACTTCTTACACTTGTGTCATAGAGTTGAGAAATGTAGAGTCCCCCTAAATAGGTCAGGTGTGCACTACACATCAGAGGCTGTTACTCAGGTAGCATACTGTGTGTGGGATGTACACAAGAGTTTTTTAGATTGAGCAACTCTCCAGTCAGTCCAAATAACAATAGCTGTTGGAAACCCAGAATTATCAGTGTAAGATCGAAAGAAATGCATCCTACAGGTGAGAGTATTAAAATCCTAATGGTAAACTGCCGAAGCATTCGCAACAAAGTGCCAGAGTTTGAAGTGCTCATGAAAAGCAGTGAAGCTCATATAACACCAGGTACAGAAAGCTGGTTTAAACCTGAAATTGATAACAGTGAGATTTTTGGGTAAAATTTAATTGTTTATTGAAAGGATGGGCAAATGGTAAATGAAGGTGGTGTATTTGTTGCAGTAGACAAGAAACTCACTGAGGTAGAAATTGAAGCTGCATGTGAGATTGCTGGGGAAGACTCAGTATCAATGGTGGGGCCGACCAGACTAATCTCCTAATGTAACCATAAACCTTAGAGAAAACCTCAGTTTGCTTGTATGTAAGTTCCGCAGTCATGTTGCTATCACAGCGGAGACTTCAATCATCTGGGGACTTCAATCACCCAACAATTAATTGAAAAAATTACAGTTCTGTTAGTGGTGAGTGTGATAAAAACATCCTGTGAAACTTTACTAAATACCTTCTCTGAAAACTACCTAGAATAGATAGTTAGGAACCCCAATCATGATGGAAATATATTTGATCTAATGGCAAAAAATAGACCTGACCTCTTTGAGGATGTCCAGATGGAAACTGGTCTCAGTGACCATGATGCAGTTGTGGCAACAGTGATTACCAATGTGCAAAGGACAACTAAAACATGCAGAAAGATATATATGTTCAGTAAAGTAGATTAAAGATCAGTAGTATCGTATCTCAGTGAGGAACTTGCAACTTTCAGCACAGGTCAGGAGCATGTACAGGAACTCTGGCTCAAGTTTGAAAGAATAGTTAACCATGCACTGGATAGATACATACCCAGTAGAACAGTTCATAACGAGAGGGAACCTCCATGGTATACAGTCACTGTAAAGAAACTTCTAAAGAAATAGAGATTACTGCATAATAACTGCAAAACAAAGTGTAGGGTTATAGATGGAGAGATAATGGATGAAATGCATTTGACTGTTAAAAGAGCAATGCGTAATGCCTTCAATGACTGCCATAGCAGAATACTATCAAAATACATTTCACAAAATTCAAATACATTCTGGTCATACATAAAGGCTGTTAGTGGCACCAATGTTAGCGTCCAGTCACTAGTGAATGGGGCAGGAACTAAAGTTGAGGGTAGCAAAGCAAAAGCTGAAATGCTTAACTCTGTTTTCAAATATTCCTTTACAAAGGAAAACCCAGTAGAATTGCCCCATTTAATCCTCATACCACTGAAAAGATTAATGAAATAAGTATTAGTGTCAGTGTTGTTGAGAAACAGCTGAAATGTTTAAATCTGAACAAAGTTCCAAGTCCCGATGGTATCCCTGTCAGATTCTATACTGAATTTGCATCTGAGTTAGCCCTTCTTCTAACTATAATCTGTCCTAGATCCCTCAAACAAAAAACTATACCCAGTTCTTGGAAAAAGGGACAGGTTACACCCGTATACAAGGAGGATAGTAGAAGTGATCCATAAAACTAGCATCTAGTATCCTTGACATCAATTTATTTTAGAATCTAGTAACATCCTTGAAATCAATTTATTTTAGAATCTTGTAACATATTCTGAGCTCAAACATAATGAGGTATCGCAACAGAATGACCTCCTCAATGCCAACCAGCATGGATTTCAAAAAAATCTATTATGTGAAATCCAACTTGCACTTTTCTCAAATAACATACTGAAAGCTTTGGATCAAGGCAGCCAGGTAGATGGCAGTGATTCTTAATTTCTGAAAAGTATTTGACTCTGGACTACACCAATGCTCACTGTCAAAAGTACGATCATATGAGGTGTCAAATGAAATTTGTTACTGGACTGAAGACCTTGGGGGGTGGGGGGACAGCATGTTATGTTGGATGGAGAGTCATTGTCAGATGTAGAAGTAACTTCGGGTGTGCCCCAGGGAAATGTGTTGGGACCCTTGCAGTTCATGTTTTATACTAATGACCTTGCAGACAATATTAATGGTAAAATCGGGCTTTTTGCACAGGATGCAGTCATATATAATGAAATACTATCTGAGAGAAGCTGCGTAAATATTCAGTCAGATCTTGTTAAGATTTCAGTGTGGTGCAGATATTGGTAACTTGCTCTAAGTGTTCAGAAATATAAAATTTTGCACTTCACAAAATGAAGAAAATGTATCATATGACTATAATATCAATAAGTCACTGTTGGAATCAGGCAACTCATGCAAATACCTGGGTGTAACACTTCATAGGGATATGAAATGGAATGATCACATTAGTTCAGTCATGGGTAAAGCAGGTGGTAGACTTTGGTTTATTGGTAGACTGCTAGGGAAGTGCAATCAGTCTACAAAGGAGACTGCTTGCAAATCACTCATGTGACCGGTTCTAGAGTATTGCTCAAGTGTGTGGGGCCCATACCAGATAGCACTAACAGGGAATATTGAACATATACAAAGAAGGGCAGCATGAATGATCACAGGTTTGTTTAATCCATGGGAGAGTGTCACAGAGATGCTGAAGGAACTGAAGACAAACATAACATCCCGAGAAATTTGAACAACAAAGTTTCAAGAACTGGCTTTAAATGATTACTCTAGAGATATCCTACAACATCCTATGTGTCGTTCACACAGGGATCATGAGGATAAGATTAGAGTAATTACTGCACACATGGAGGCATTCAAACTATCATTCTTCCCATGCTCTGTACTTGAATGGAACAGGAAGAAACTCTAATAATTGGTACGATGGGGCGTACCCTCTGCCATGTACCTCACGATGGTTTGTAGAGTATAGATGTGGATGTAGATGCTCATGGATTTTTTTGTTTCTCAGAGTGTGAGTAGCTATGCTGGGGTCCTGGGATGGTGTTAGATGCATATGTGTTTGTATGTTCAGACCTATCTGTTGTATGGTGTTATTATACTGCTCCCAATCCCAAAGTCAGGGCATCCATTTTCAGGGTGTACTTTCAGGGGGAAATGGATGGGGCATGGAGCTTGCATTAGACAGTGGCTGAGAGGGGAGAATGCTTGCTTATGTTTGGGAATCCACTGGACATCTTTCCTAGAAGCAGTCGGAATGAAATGTCAGTGATAATTTACTTGACCAAGAACTGTGTGTAGTACTTTAAAATTGCTTGGTTCAAGCAGTTACTGTGTAGCCTGTAGGTGCAATTCTGATGGTTTCACTCCATGTTTTCTCAGATTATGTTCCAGATAATCGACATCTGGCGAAAAAATGAATACCTTTGCAGGTTGCATTGGAGGCCTCTTTGCTCCAGATGTGTGAAAACTTGCTGAAGGTTGTATAAACAGTCTTCTTTATTGTTTCCGGTTACTGTGAAATCATCCAAATAATTTGAGAAATGGGGAGTGTCATGCAGTAATTGCTCCAGGCATCTTTGAAGTATTGCTAGAGTGCTTTCTATGCCAAATGGCAGCATGTGGTATTGGTGCAGTTCAAATAGTATTTTGATATTGTGTGAAATTTTGAGACTCTTCATCAAGAGGTAGCTGGAAGTATGTTTTGAAAAGGTCGATCTATGAGTAGGAGCATCCATCTGTAAGCTGAGAAAATAATTCTTGGGTCCATGGTAGTGGATATACATTCATTGCAGTGTAGGTACTAACTGTGGCCTTGAAGTCTCCACAAATGTGTTGCAGTCTGTGTGGTTTATAGACCATTTTGCTGGAAGATGACCAGAGACTTGATGGAACTTGATGCAGAACACCCCGGGCTATGAGGTGACTTAGTCCGTTCTGAACTGACTGATTGCATGAGCATGTGAGAACTCAGAATGACGTCAACGTGAAGAGTGATGTGTGGTGAAAACCCTTTTGCACACACTAAAATTCATGTTGAAACAGGGAAGGTCAGCTGTTACAAAAGTGCTGATTTCTAGAAAGGAAATGACTTCAAATAGGGCACAGAGTATATAATTATGAAATAAGATGAATTGAAAGAGTCCATGCCAAATTTGTGTAAGATTGGCTTATGCATTACGATTACTAACTGAAAATGGTGGCTGACTGATCTGTATGTGGCCAAGGTGTACCAAATGTCTATAACACGAATTGTTGTTTGACCATACCCAACCGGAGGCATAGTACATGGTGGTTAGAGAGGAGCAAAGTTTAATTGTCATAGGTATCTGTGGAGAACAGTGTTGCTGTAGTGCCAGTATTCAATTGAAACTGTACCCAGTGGTCAACTATGTGGTGCTGCGCCCATAGGTGCCTGTCACTGAATCTTCCCTGCTTCATGTGGACAATGTTGACCTCCATTGATGGTGAGGGCTTTGTAGTCCGCCTTCTGGTGTTGTTGCAGATGGGAATGATGTGGCATGTGCAAGTGCAGGGCAATCAGTGCTGTTGTTGGGGCAGGTATCATTTCTGTGGCAGAGTAGGCACTCGGGACAGGAGGGAAGCTCCAGTTCAGACTGGCACAGTGAGCTGGCTCATGGTGGACAGCTAGGACAGCTGTTGGTTGAATCTTTTACAATTAAGTATTTACTGGCCATCAAACATAAATACAATTTAAATCACTAGATCATTATGAAGAAAAGTCCACAAATAAATAAACGAAGCAGTAGCAGCTGAAACTTCAGAAATTCAGTGTGTGTCACAGAATGCCAGTAGCAACAGTTGAAAATAACGTGAGCAAGTTCAGAGGGTTCCATGTGACATAGGCCACACTAACATCCAGGGTAAGTGCAGTACAGCAGGGTGAAAGAACGAATTTGGTGGAGTCTGTCAGTAGTGGTGGTGAGAGACATTGGCTTAGCATAACTGATGGTGATCTACTGGACACAGCTGGTTAAAGAGTAACTGATGTACATTTTCTCAGTGGTTGGTTAAGTTGCCATTTTTGTAGTTCCCCAGGCAGTCAACTTGTGTGGCCAGTGTTCATATGGTGTAGTTGCAGCTACTTGTGGCAGAGGTGCTAAACCCATGATGTCCATGGTTTCTGCCATCAAGATGCATTCATCCATTAGTGGCAAAGACATAAGAAGAACAAACAAAATATGTAAATATAATCACTGTTTACTTGACAAGTATTTCAACCCTACCAGTTTCAACTTGCACTTGCACTCATCACTTTTGTTACAATATCATCATGGGTAGTGTCATTATAGATTGTTTCTCTTAGAAAACCACAAAAATTTAGTACCTGACAGTTGTCATTTCTTATTTTTCACACATGATTGTTGATCTTAACCACTTGAGCCACTCTTAATCAGCGAATTACTTGTTTAATCAGTACTTATCGCAGCCTTTTCATATCTGTCACTAATTAATATTCTTCCTCTCATCCCGTTTCTCCCACCTTATTCATTATTTGCTTGTATAGTCATTACTATTCCATGTAACACATTTCCTGAAAATTCTGACTGACTGTACTAGACTTCAGCGACCCACCGTCTATAAAAAGAAACGTGTTTCAGTTAAAAACTTCAATTCCACAATGCAAAATGCCTGTCAGGCTACCAAAGATCTTGGCCCAGTACGTATGGTATGCCTACAGTTTGTGGATCAAAATGAATGTATTTTCTGATACGGTCTCATGTAGGGTCTTTGCACAAAATCCATTGTTTTTTTCTTCAAGCAGATTTCACCTTCAGAGTGGTTGAGGAGGATCCAAGAAATATCCAGCTAAGCCTGTCATAACTTATACTTTATGTTTGAAATGTTTTCCAACCACCAGTTTCTTGAGACATGGGAAAAACTGGAAATCAAGGAATGCCAGATCTGGTGACTAAGATGGCTGTTCAAAAGTTTGGTCTTCATTGTTACTCTGTTGCCAAAGCACATTGCAATCCAGTCCTTCTTTCACCCCCAACCTCCTTTTCCATATTGACTGTGTAAAAGGTAAATTTCTGTATTCAGGCCCTAGATGAGCCAATCAAGCTTGACTGACCGCTGTGTCATTCTTTACCAATGGCATCATTGGATGTGGTATGGAGGACATGTCGTCAGCACACCGCTCTCCTGGTTGGTGTGAGGTTTCTTGACCTAGGAACAGCTACTATTTGGTCAGGTAGCTCCTCAGTTGGTTACGTGCACCCTATTTCAATCCTCCCCAAAGAAAAAATATTTGGCAGTACTGAGAATTGAATGTGGGTCCTCTGTGCAGCAGTCAGGTGCACTGACTACTCAACTATGGAGGTGGACTCTGGAAGACATGTAGTATTCAGTTATTGTTTTACTCTTTATCAGCTAAAGAATAAGAAGACTCTGTTTTGCATCCTAGAAATCATCTTTTTAGCCTTCCCAATGATAACTGCCAACTTCATTTCTTCAAAATGTAGCAATATAAATTCATATCAACTGTAAAAAATACTGACCTTTCCTTCTTTGCCATTATTTTGTTACAGTATATCTCATTATGGGTGTATGCTCTCAATCCTATTGCTATTTTGTAAGTTTATTCAGTATACAGGTGACACAATGCCTCCAGTGAGGATGTGGAGTTTAATACTAACTCTGAGATAGGATGTACCGAACTTGAATTTTTCTCTTTCTACAATTGTTTGTTTTCTGTGGCAAACACTTCAGAGTTTTATTCTGCATCCTAGGCTGTCTCTTCTGAGGTGAATGCAATGGCTGGATAATTGTAACGTGCTGGTGCCTTCATCCCTGGGACATTCCACTATCTACCAACCCAGTGCACTGTCACTAATAACAACTTCAAACATTATAAATAAAATTTTATGCAAAGGAAAGTTGCTACTCACCATGTAGCGGAGATGCTGAGTCATGGATGTTGTTGTTGTTGTTGTTGTTGTTGTCTTCAGTCCTGAGACTGGTTTGATGCAGCTCTCCATGCTACTATATCCTGTGCAAGCTTCTTCATCTCCCAGTACTTACTGCAACCTACATCCTTCTGAATCTGCTTAATGTATTCATCTCTTGGTCTCTCTCTACGATTTTTACCCTCCACGCTGCCCCCCAATGCTAAATATGTGATCCCTTGATGCCTCAGAACATGTCCTACCGACCGGTCCCTTCTTCTTGTCAAGTTGTGCCACAAACTCATCTCCTTCCCAATTCTATTCAATACCTCCTCATTAGTTATGTGATCTACCCATCTAATCTTCAGCATTCTTCAGTAGCACCACATTTCGAAAGCTCCTATTCTCTTCTTGTCCAAACTATTTATCGTCCATGTTTCACTTCCATACATGGCTACACTCCATACAAATACTTTCAGAAACGACTTCTTGACACTTAAATCTATACTCGATGTTAACAAATTTCTCTTCTTGAGAAACGCTTTCCTTGCCATTGCCAGTCAACATTTTATATCCTCTCTACTTCGACCATCATCAGTTATTTTGCTCCCCAAATAGCAAAACTCTTACTACTTTAAGTGTCTCATTTGCTAATCTAATTCCCTCAGCATCACCAGACTTAATTCGACTACATTCCATTATCGTTGTTTTGCTTTTGTTGGTGTTCATCTTATATCCTCCTTTCAAGACACTGTCCATTCCATTCAACTGCTCTTCCAAGTCCTTTGCTGTCTCTGACAGAATTACCATGTCATCGGCGAACCTCAACATTTTTATTTCTTCTCCATGGATTTTAATGCCTACTCTGAATTTTTCTTTTGTTTCCTTTACTGCTTGCTCAATATACAGAATGAATAACATCAGGGAGAGGCTACAACCCTGTCTCACTCCCTTCCCAACTGCTGCTTCCATTTCATGTCTCTTGACTCTTATAACTGTCATCTGGTTTCTATACAAATTGTAAATAGCCTTTCGCTCCCTATATTTTACCCCTGCCACCTTCAGAATTTGAAAGAGAGTATTCCAGTCAACATTGTCAAAAGCTTTCTGTAAGTCTACAGATGCTAGAAACATAGGTTTGCCTTTCCTTAATCTTTCTTCTAAGGTAAGTCGTAAGGTCAGTATTGCCTCACGTGTTCCAATATTTCTACGGAATCCAAACTGATCTTTCCCAAGCTTGGCTTCTACTAATTTTTCCATTCGTCTGTAAAGAATTCGCATTAGTATTTTGCAGCTGTGGCTTATTAAACTGATTGTTCGGTAATTTTCACATCTGTCAACACCTGCTTTCTTTGGGATTGGAATTATTATATTCTTCTTGAAGTCTGAGGGTATTTCACCTGTCTCATACATCTTGCTCACCAGATGGTAAGAGTTTTGTCAGGACTGGTTCTCCCAAGGCCGTCAGCAGTTCTAAAGGAATGTTGTCTACTCCCGGGGCGTTGCGTTGTTTCGACTCAGGTCTTTCAGTGCTCTGTCAAACTCTGCACGTAGTATTGTATCTCCCATTTCGTCTTCATCTAAATTCTCTTCCATTTCCAGAATATTGTCCTCAAGTACATCGCCCTTGTATAGACCCTCTGTATACTCCTTCACCCTTCTGCTTTCTCTTCTTTGCTTAGAACTGGGTTTCCATCTGAGCTCTTGATATTCATACAAGTGGTTCTCTTTTCTCCATAGGTCTCTGTAATTTTCCTGTAGGCAGTATCTACCTTACCCCTAGTGAGATAAGCCTCTACATCCTTACATTTGTCCTCTAGCCATCCCTGCTTAGCCATTTTGCACTTCCTGTTGATCTCATTTTTGAGACATTTGTATTCCTTTTTGCCTGCTTCATCTACTGCATTTTTATATTTTCTCCTTTCATCAATTAAATTCAATATTTCTTCTGTTACCCAAGGATTTCTACTACCCCTTGTCTTTTTACCTACTTGATCCTCTGCTGCCTTCACTACTTCATCCCTCAGAGCTACCCATTCTTCTTCTACTGTATTTTTTCCCCTCGTTTCTGTCAATTGTTCCCTTATGCTCTCCCTGAAACTCTGTACAATCTCTGTTTTTATCAGTTTGTCCAGGTCCCATCTCCTTAAATTCCCACCTTTTTGCAGTTTCTTCAGTTTTAATCTACAGCTCATAACCAATAGATTGTGGTCCGAGTCCACATCTGCCCCTGGAAATGTCTTACAATTTAATACCTGGTTCCTAAATCTCTGTCTTACCATTATTTAATCTATCTGATACCTTCTAGTATTTCCAGGATTCTTCCATGTGTACAACCTTCTTTTATGATTCTTGAACCAAGTGTTAGCTATGATTAAGTTCTGCTCTGTGCAAAATTCTACCAGACGGTTTCCTCTTTCATTTCTTTCCCCCAATCCATATTCGCCTACTATGTTTCCTTCTCTCCCTTTTCCTACTCTTTAATTCCAGTCACCCATGACTATTAAATTTTCGTCTCCCTTCACTACCTGAATAATTTCTTTTATCTCATCATACATTTCATCAATTTCTTCATCATCTGCAGAGCTAGTTGGCATATAAACTTGTACTATTGTAGTAGGTGTGGGCTTCGTATCTATCTTGGCCACAATAATGTGTTCACTATGCTGTTTGTAGTAGCTTACCCGCACTCCTATTTTTTTAATTCATTATTAAACCTACTCCTGCATTACCCCTATTTTATTTTGTATTTATAACCCTGTATTCACCTGACCAAAACTCTTGTTCCTCCTGCCAGCGAACTTCACTAATTCCCACTATATCTAACTTTAACCTGTCCATTTCCCTTTTTAAGTTTTCTAACCTACCTGCCTGATTAAGGGATCTGACATTCCACGCTCAGATCTGCAGAATGCCAGTTTTCTTTCTCCTGATAACGCCGTCCTCTTGAGTAGTCCCTGCCCGGATATCCGAATTGGGGACTATTTTACCTCCGGAATATTTTACCCAAGAGGACGCCATCATCATTTAACCATACAGTAAAGCTGCATGCCCTCGGGAAAAATTATGGCTGTAGTTTCCCCTTGCTTTCAGCCATTCACAGTACCAGCGCAGCAAGGCCGTTTTTGTTAGTGTTACAAGGCCAGGTCAGTCAATCATCCAGACTGTTGCCCCTGCAACTACTGAAAAGGCTGCTGCCCCTCTTCAGGAACCACATGTTTGTCTGGCCTCTCAACAGATACCCCTCTGTTGTGGTTGCACCTACGGTACGGCCATCTGTATCGTTGAGGCACACAAGCCTCCCCACCATCGGCAAGGTCCATGGTTCATGGTGAGAGGGGGGGGAGGGAGTCATGGATAGACACAACAAAAACAGTCACAAACAAGCTTTCGGCCAGAAAGACCTTCGTCAAAAATAGACGACACACACACACACACACACACACACACACACACACACACACACGCAAATGCAACTCTCATGCACAAGGCTGCAGTCTCTGCCAACTCAAGTCACACTCTTGTTTATGGACTTTAGGAAGCATGCTTGTGTCTGTGTATGTGCGGATGGATATGTGTGTGTATGCGAGTGTATACCTGTCCTTTTTCCCCCTAAGGTAAGTCTTTCCGCTCCCGGGATTGGTATGACTCCTTACCCTCTCCCTTGAAACCCACATCCTTTCGTCTTTCCCTTTCCTTCCCTCTTTCCTGACGAAGCAACCATTGGTTGCGAAAGCTAGAATTTTGTGTGTCTGTATATAATGTCTGAAGGTGTATAAGGTGGAATTAATGTGTATGAACTGGGATAGAACAGAGAAAGAGTAGGGGGTGGGGAGGGGTTTGTAGGATGAGATATAAGATTGTGTGACAACAGATAGGTGCAGGAAATAAAATGTCAAAATATGCAGGGAGAGTGATCAATTTGAAGGTATAGGATTAATGATATCAGCGGGAGTAATGTGACACATAAGATGCTGCATCAACGATCAGCTTGGTTTTGTAGCCGTATGCTGTGTGCAGCCGAGATAAGCTTTCGCCCAGCAAGGCCACACTGAGTGTGGCTTTAGTTGCCAGAGACTGCAGTTGTGTGTGCGTGTGTGTGTGTGTGTGTGTGTGTGTGTGTGTGTCTATTTTTGATGAGGGCCTTGCTGGCCAAAAGCTTATTTGTGACAGCATTTTTGTTGTGCCCATATGTGACTTAGCATTTCCGCTGTATGGTGATTAGCAACTTCCCCTTTTCATAATATTGTTATATTCCATCCTGGATTTTCCATTGTTTGACAAATAAAATATTTATTGATTGCCAAAGAAGTTAATTGTGATTATTCAATCATCCACACTATCCTTCAATGTAACACTTTGTTTCTAAATCTCTGAGCTGATCCCAAATTTGTAGGCCTACTTATCTGCTTTTTTTTCCCTACAAAAGGGTTAACTGTTCTGACAGCACAAAACTATGAAACAAACTAATAGTACTTCAGAAATTTCAACTTATTATTTCACAGTATATTTACTACTCATTATGATTAGAAACTGGATCATATCTGTCCAAATTAACAATTTAAAAATTATTGAGAAATCACATTTACTTTTAGTCAGCATTAACAAATGTGGCACCTGTCTTGCACAAATCTTTATTATGTTTAATTTTTATTTTTAATCTGCCTTTTAGTATGCATATGGCATCAACTATTTGATATAAATTTAAATATCAGTTGCCCAAAACTATACTATGCACATTTTCTATGGTGCAATCTGTGGACATAATTTTAGGATATCCTGCATGTGTATCTACTACAAATGAATTATGGTCATATTGAATTCAGATGCCCATTTCATAATTCATGAAAATGAAGGTGCAGGCTTTCTTTACACTTTCATAAACTTTGTATGAATTTCTATTGACAGTAATCTGTCCACCCCACCCCCCTCCCCTCCAAAGAAAAAGGGGACAATTTTCCAGTTTTTGTAACTAAATGGAACATACAACATGCCTACTTTCAGCTGTTGTATAACAAAACAAGTTGACACTTGACTTCCACAACATGTACCAACCTATAACAAAATGAAATTTGCATTAACCTCAATGCTGTCTCTATTCCAGGCAAAGAACCTTTCATCTTGTCCTAATATAATGTAATATTTACACCACTACTGTAAGTATATTACACTGTCAAGTTTCAGCTTACCTGTAGATGGAAGATATATCAGCAGATGTGAATTAAGGTTAGTTTAACGTGTCTCTGATAGCACTGTTCTGGAAACCTTGCTTGTTTATTCAAGATGTCTCATGAGTTGATATTATGACTCTACATTACCCTCAAGCCTCTTTTTCTTTGTTACATCATGTTTACACAAAATGTCATGTGTGTTGATATACTCACCTTTTGTCCATGTTTTAGATATCGATCAAACATTTGAGTTTTCCAAGTTAGTTCCCCAATTACTTAGACATATGTTTTGTATATATATTGCAGCAACTTGCATCAGTGATAAAAATTCCACTTAGAATAATAATTCTGTTGGAGAAATATAAAAAAGTCACAGTGGTACCTGGTTCACCCTTATTTATGGATTATTTGCAGGAAATGATCACTGAATGGTATTGAATATTGTCAAGATAGATATTTCTTTCTGATACTTTTTTAAAATACTCACTAGTATTCACAACTGACTGTCCAGCCATAAGGCTGGCATTCCTATGACCTTGACACTTAACGATACTCTCTCTCTCTCTCTCTCTCTCTCTCTCTCTCTCTCTCTCTCTCTCTCTCTCTCTCTCTCTCTCACACACACACACACACACACACACACACAGTCAATGAGTATAAGGATGGGGCAAAGAAAAAAGAGACAGGGGCAGTGACAGAGGTGAGAGGTATAAGAAGGGGTCAGGGTGTGGGATGAGGGTGAAGTGGGGAGATATTATTTAAGAGTACACTCTTGCAATATCTTGGCACATTCTGAAAATTTAGTCATGTGTGCAGCTGTTTGGACTGCTTTTATCTTTGGTGCTTCTGTGTTATCAGGCTGCAGGTATTGTGTAGTTGGATTTAGGGCTAAAGGCAATGCATACTTGGTCAGGATGATATAACAATGAGTTCTACATGTTTCAAGTAAGATGTTACGTAATACTAAGAAAGTCGGTTCCACTCTTTGCGAGTAAGTTAGTATTATGGCTCCCTGCATTAGAAATATTTAATATCTGACGCTTTACTGTCCATTGTTTAGTAAATTATGGTGGCTACTCAAGTGCATCATTCCAATTGCTCTGAAATAGGTTTTCTCTCTTCTGTGATATTAAAAACAATATCTCATTTCTAGAAAGCAGAAGTAAGTATCTGAGAATTCTACAATTTATTTCAGTGTCCAGTGACAACTGATATTACAGTCCATATGTGTTGGTTATAAAATTCCTATTACTTTATCAGTTACTGTTTTGTATTTATGTTTTTGAATTCTGCTCAGTTATTTTATACTTTTATACTCACATAATTGTGCATACTTTCATCATCATTGTTAGCCGTTTGATGTGTGTTTGTGAATAAAGACCTCATCTAGTCTTTTCCATGCATTATGTTCTACAGTTGCAAGTAGAAGTGTTCCTCCTACATGTTTTTAATATCGTGTAACCACCTACCTTGACATAGTTATCTAGGTCTTTTCCAATCTCTTGGAGAACAGCAAAGAACTTCCTTGGTCCATCTACCATCCATTTGCCTGGCCAAATATACTGATAACCTCTATTTCATTTTCATGAATGTCATAATTAAATCTTCCACTACAGCCTGTTTCCTGATCCATGGATTTATTTTTCCATTATTTCTCCATTGCTTATTGACCATTCCTTAAGTGATTTCTACAATAAAAGTCCTTGTTTTATTATCATAAGTCATAACTGGTAATTCATGGCTGGTAAACTTTCCATCTTAATTTAGTATCCTAAAAGCACTTCACGACATTTTTAATTTCCTGTTTCTTTCTTTTCCAGTCCATCCAGTACTTATATTCAACCACTCTAAGTATAGAACCTCAAAAACTGGTTTATGCTTGGACTATTAATTTGTATTGCTTTTTTGATATACAAGTTGTTTATTATGTTAGTCAAATTATAGTTCATTTTCATGCCTGCGTTCAAATTGTCTTTATTAAGCTTATCTATTGACAGTTGAGTTTCATCTGCACTAAAGACAAACTGCACAGTGTTGCCAGCAAGATAATATGTGGTTCTAAGGGCTCCATTAATGCGTAAACCTTTCTCATTTCCCCAGTTTAAGGAGCTCAAAACTCTCCATGTATTTGAAAACAGTTGTGATGATATGGAATCTCCTTTCCTGACACTTCATTCAGCTCTTAATTTCCCACCAACCTGATGGAACCTAATAGAAGCTGTAACATTGACATCTATATTCTTCAGTATATAATATCATTAAATAAGTCAATGTCTTCATTCATGAGGGCTGTTCATACAGAACTAAGTAAAAAGTTTTCTCAGAATATGTGAATCCCAGACAAAGTGGTAATTAATGCTCACTACTCCATTTGTAGTTTTATTCACAAACTCACAAATAGACCATTGTGCTACACCCATTTCTTTTGAAGCCATCTTGTTTGTTTGCTTGATTGATATCCAGTGGCTTTTTTGTGTGGTCGGTGATAATTTTGGAAAAAAGATCTATAGTTTTTTATATCTTATCTTGTCCTTTTTGGTTAGGTAGAATTAATATCAGCATTATTCCAGTTTTGTAGGGTTGTCTTCTTCTTTCCTTGTGAAAGCTCATTTGTACTAACAGTTCTGCTTCACATTTATTGTCCTGTAGACATTTTGTCTTCTTTTGGAGATTTATCTTTATATCTTTTTAATATTATCATTTTCATCCCAAGACTTGTTGCAATACTATTTATTCAGGTCCGCTTCAGCTTGAAATTTATAAGACTTATGCTTTGAAAAATGAAATGAAATGATCGTATGGCATTGTTGGCTCAGAGGTCCCTTTCAGGTTCGACCGCCAAGTGCAAGTCTTATTTCAGTCAACGACACATTGGGTGACTTGCATGCTGATGATGAGGATGAAATCATGATGAGGACAACACAACACCCAGTCCACATGCGGAGAAAATCTCCAACCCAGCCGGGAATTGAACCCGAGCCCGCTGCATGAGAGGCAAGCATGTTACCTCTCAGCTAAGCAGGCAGACATATACTTTTGTCTTCTATACACTTCTACTTGCAAGTTACACTTACCTAAAGTGTATGCCTTTATGTCTAGTCCTAGAAGTTCTCTTTCTGTGCTATGTTTCATTCATTGTGGTATTTCATCTATTCAATATTTTTTTTTCTTCTAACTACCCTTTTTTGACAAATCAGTGTCCACTGTTTTGGCCACTCCCTATCATATATGATAAAACAGAGTGTCACCGCAATGCAATCTGGGACTATATTCTTTCCTTTTCTCAGTTGTTTCCTGATTTTGATTAATTATTTTGTTGAAGTGGTGTAGTTTAGCTGAACTGTTCTTGATGCATTCTTTCATTCATTGTGTTCCGTATACTCCAGCAAGTAGGAAAATCTTCAGGGATGTGGTTATGAATTAACGTCTTAGAAACTTAATCTATATATGTAGTGACAATAAATCATTACTGTGCTACTTAATGTTATTTATACATCTGCCATCTGAATTTAATCAAGTAAATTAGTAAGAAAGCTATTACCAGATAATTTTTAAAGAGAGTGGCTAGTGAAATATGTTTTTAACTTTCGTTTGAACGGTTAGGGATTCTCAATTTCTGGCTTTATGTTAGACAGGAACGTGGTGAATATATTACCACCAGAATGCGTAGCTCCATTCTAAACACTGGACCAGGAGAGAAAGTCTACATGAAAATTATTTTTGTGCCTTGTATTGTGACTGCATAGTTTAGTTGAAAATAATTTTTGCTGTAAACAACAAAAACAGTCAAGGAGTAAATGTATTTGGAAGTTGGTTTAAGAGTTCCAAGATCCAAAAAAAGGCCTTCTGAAAGATGTATGGTTATCTTCTTTACACAATATTCTTACTATTCACTTCTGCTGAACAAACACCATGAGAGACGCCTC
The DNA here is from genome assembly GCF_021461395.2 of Schistocerca americana. Classification (NCBI taxonomy): domain Eukaryota; kingdom Metazoa; phylum Arthropoda; class Insecta; order Orthoptera; family Acrididae; genus Schistocerca; species Schistocerca americana. The sequence goes on along the minus strand of NC_060119.1, from coordinate 755,088,442 downwards.
TAAGGGCATAATACACTGAACTGAGTTTTTGTTGAGTTAATTTGCATGTTGAACTTGTTATTCAGCTGGATACCAAAGAATTCTACATACTATGGACCATTCAATGTTTGATTATTAATATCTACTTCTAGTACTAGAAGGTAATCATCTTTGTTTGAAGTTGCATAATAAAAGTCTTAGTGAGATTAAAACTTAAACTATTTACCTGTGAACCAATTGTAAGCACACTCAGCTGTCCTCTGAGCCGTCTCTACAAGGGTCGAGTTTGGACCTTGATTGGTATGCTTGTGTTATCAGTAACATAGTTTTTTAACTGTCCTTTAAAGCTATTGGGAGATCTCTTATGTAGGCTAGAAACAAGATTGTGCCCAGTACCAATCCCTGAACAGGTGCAAAATTTTAAGCATCTTGGAAGCAGGATAGACACCAACTGGAAGGGCACCACAGAAATTTATACAAGGATAGCAATGGCAAAGAAGCGTTTTATAAGAAAAGGAGAATTTTCTGCAGTGATCTGGACAGAGAACTCAGGAAGAGACTCATAAAAAGTCTTGTATGGAGTGTTCTTCTATATGGTGCTGAAACATGGACTATGAGGAAGAAAGACAGACAAATTCTGGAGGCATTTGAGATCTGGACATGGCGGAGGATGGGAAGAATAAGTTGGATGGACAGAGTAAAAAATGAAGAGGTACTGAGAAGAGTGGGAGAGAAAAGACAGTTAGTAGATGTAATAAATAGAAGAAAAAGAAATTGCATTGGGCATATATTAAGAAAGAATGACGGACTGATAAAAACAGTTTTAGAAGGTTATGTAGAAGGGAAAAGGAAACGAGGAAGGAAGAGATTCCAGATACTGGATGACATGATGGACGGTACAACATACAGCAGCCTTAAGAAGGAAGCAATGGATCACAGAAAATGGAGAGGCAAAGAACCTGCTAATATAGCAGATAACTGATGATGATGATGATGATGATGATGATGACCAATCCCTGTTGCATTCCACATGTTATGTTCCCTCAATTCTGAATTTATTTTCATGCCTGAGATACAGTTTGTTAATGACACCCACAGCCTTAAAAACTGAGCTGTTATCAATGAAAAACTAGGCAAATCTTCTGCAAGGTAGTTCAAAGAACTCAGAAAAGTGAACAAAAATGTAATATAAAAACAACAGACATAAAATGAAAACTGCCGAAGGCTACATAGAATACGAAAATATAGTGAATGACAATCGTTTTCAAATACTTTCGAATAATGACAGTGCAAAAACTGTGAACATTTTGGAGCTGCATGGCAGAATGGAAGACAGTACAAACAAGATGAGAAACAGTAGGCCGTTTTATTTATCAATTATCACCATCTCTTGCTGGAGGCTGCACGAATTCAGAAATATGAATGTGATCATTAATTTTGTACCCACCACCACAGTCTACATAACTGGTCCTGTGTGAATAAGGATATAAAAAAAAATGCACAAGGCTGTGTAAACTTTAAAAACCTTTGTAGAGTATGGAGTTTTATAGATTTACTCAAAATCTCAAAAGTTATCCTCATATTCAACAAGTGTGTTAAACAACTCCCCAAGAACTACTCACCAGTTTCAATTGTGACAATATTCTCAAAAAGTATTTGGCTCACTCATGTCCATCCAATGAAGCAATTATTTTGAAAAGCGTGTCAGTACGGATTTTGGCCAGGTGTAAATATGAGTACAATTGCAGCTGTTCTGGAAGTTGTTGATCATACTTTTAACAGTTTTTGAGACTAAGAAGACTGTGTCACTTGTATTATGTGAGCTAAGTAAAGCATTCAACTGTATTCCTTTCATCATATCGCTGACAAAATTAGAGTATTGTGGTATACAGAAATCTACATTAGCAGAAATTTCTTCCTACCTGAACAATAGAAGAGAGTTTTTTTCAATTAGAAATAGGCACTCTGCCGTAATAGAAATTGGTACAGGTGTTCATGGCCCTTCCTTCTTCACTGTGGCTGTCAATGACCTACGCCATTGTGTATCACAGTCGGTTATCTGCTATGTTGATGATACAATTTTACTTACTTTCAGGGTTGCCATAAGTTCTGGAAATCAGGGAATTTCAAACATGTCCAGGAAGTACCAGGGAAATTTGAGAAACAACACTGGAAAAATCTTGTTTTTGTCTCAGTAAATGAAATGGTTTGTTTGCTGAGATGTCATGCGTCGTCACTGGCTGTGGGCAGCTGAGTACGTGCGCCACTTCCCTACTCCCTCATTCTTACTGCTTCTCCCCTTCCTACCATTCTCCTCAGCTTGCTGTCTGTGCTGACACCACTTCTTGCCACTGGCCTAGCAGCTGTCGATGAGAGGCAAGGAGGCAGGAGGAGTGGTTTGTTTGGATCTGATTCTCAGATATTGTTGATGCAGCAGCCAGAGATGGTGCTCAGGTATGCATGAGTTGTGTCTGAGGGATGTGTGTATTCTCTTGTTTTCTGACAAAGGCTGTGGCCGAAAATTTAGTTGTCTTTTCTGCATGTCTGTCTGCGACTCAGCAATCATCTTTACGGCGAGTTGCTATCTATCCTCATTAGTATTGATTCTCAGAGTATTTGCACAAGTTATCTGTTGCATGGATTGATCAACACAATCTCATTTCATCAACATGGTGACTGTGACACGTAAATAGCCGGCCACATGAGGGGACTTCCACGACAGGCCAAAACCGCAGGCCATTTCTGTGGGTATCTCTAACAGATCGGGCCTGCTGATCTGAAGCTCATCATTTCCCACTAATGTGCAAGACCTGCCCATCGGACCTAGTCTCACCAATGTGCCTGCAGTTCAGGTCTGTGTGTGTGTGGCATAATGCGGCAGATTTTCATGGTTTATCCAAGGACCCAGGATTGCAGTGCTCCTTGGCAGACCAGAGGCCATGGGCGATGGATTACAGGAATTGCAACTTTCTCACTGCAAGTACATTGTACATGCAGTGTTTTATGGACATTTTATTTATTCTACTACATTTTGGCACTTCAAAAATATGTTTATATATTTGAAAGTATGTACTATACGAAGAAGAAAATTGTAGCAGTCACTGGCAGTTTATACGCTATTTATTCATTTATTTCTTGAAAGAAAAATCACACAATACCTGTAAAATAATAGGCATAGCACAGTGACTAGTAAGCGACAATAAGAACATTGTATCACCAAACATTTTATTGGTGGTCCCTATACACAATTCTTCCCTGCCTCGTACACTTCTTTCAAGAGGCTTACTTTTTCTGTGGTTATTTCTGAAATCAGCGAAGGTATTTTAAATCTGCCTTGGGACTCCAAGGAAATGCATATTTTTGTCTCAAATGTGTTTTGTTTTATTGAAATAAAACAACAGTAGTGGTCTTAATGAAACACACATACAATTTGCCTTGCTTTCTCCATCTAAAAACAGTTCATTACAAAAGATGTTGATGTTAGTGCTTAAGATTTTTGCCCACACGGGGGAGAAATCTGCCATGGGCCCCAGCTTTTGTAGCATCTTTTCCCTTCCGTGCTGCATGTCTAACCTCTTGCTATTCTTTTTCTTTTTCCCCTCCCTTGGGGAACATGCCTGGGATGTTTTCCCCTCCCTTGGGGAACATGCCTGGGATGTTTTTGGGAATGTTCTACACTGTCCGTAGCTGACATGAGAAAAGTCTGACCACTTTTTTAGTTCATTTTTCCTTTCTTTGTTTATCTTCTCCCAACCTTTCTCCACTTTGGCATTTGAGGCTCCTCTTTTTTCTTCTTCCTCCCCGCATTCTCTTGAAGACCAGCGCACACATCTGATGCATAACAGGTGACTGGGTATCGCCTAATTACCAGCCCCAGGTCTACAGGGAGAGTTCACACGTACCTCCTGGTACAGGCCAGGACAGAGAAGGGTGATCGCCTGAGCTGCTACGTTCCCAAATTGCCGATTGGACCCTCTGTCAAGTGTCTGGGAGTTGTGACCTGAGGTGTGAACAATCACCTGGGTGTGCCCCCTTGTGAAGGGGCCCCCAGTTGGAAGGAGCATGCCATTGGAGACACTGACGTTCAAGGAGGGGATTTTCTCGCAATGAGCCAATCATCTTCACAATCAATGTCTACAAAATGTAAACGGAATGAGGCTAACGATTCAAAGACCCTCCCAACTGCACCATGGTTCCTCATGGTTTCATGTACTGAAGACGGTCAGCCTTTCGCAACGGTAAATCCCTTTATTATTCAGAAAGGTGTTGATGCAATTGTCGTCCCTGTGAAATCCTGCTCTCGTTTGTGGAATGGCACTTTGCTTTTGGAGACTATTTCTGATTCCCAAACCACGACAACTGCTTGCCGCTTCACTTGTCCACAGCTATCCTGTTCGTATCGATGCCAATAAAACTCTGAATTCTTCTTGTGGTGTTAGTTACGCTAGGCTGCTCAACAGTCTGATCGAGGCCGTAATCCAAACATACCTCTCTGATCAGGGTGTCATTGCTGTCCATTGGGTGACAAAAAAGGAAGATGCCTCCCTAGTACATACTTGCACTCTTTTTCTCACTTTTGATAGAGTGGTGCTTTCATCCAAGATAAAAGCAGGTTATGAGGTTCTCACAGTCCGACTGTACATTCCAAACCCAATGCACTGCTACCAGTGACATTGTTTCAACCACACTTGAATGTCTTGTCAACGCCTGGCGAAATGTGTAACCTGTGGTAGGGATACACACGAGGGTGATTGACTGCCTCCTTCTCCCTGCTGTATCAACTGCAATGGTGACCATGCCACCTCCTCTCGATGGATCTCGATGAGTGGTCTGTCCAGGAGATCCGAGTAAAGGAAACAGTTCCTTAGCTGTTCGCTTGCAAGTTATTGGCTAGTTGCAAACCCTGCGCTCTATCATCTGGTGCTTATAGTACTGTTCTTGCTACATCTTGTTCCATGAAGGACACGGGCATGCAGATATGTGACCTCAAATTCAGCTCTGAGGAGGTAAAATCGCCCATTGTCATGGTAGCATCGCAGTCCCCTCGTCCAGCTATGCAACAAGCCATCAAACTCTCGCCTCACGGGGCGAAGTCACGGGGCGAAGTCACAGACAAGACAAAAAGACAAAAGGAATATGCCTGTGAAGACTTCCTGCATCTCTCCAGCCAACCAACACTTGAGTCTTCATCTGCTAACCAGAAAGGTTCAAAGAAGTCCAACAAAGGTAAATGGTCTTCTCCTTCGCCAACTTGAAGATCTTCTTCGATGGTGTTGGCATGTGATACTTTCACCCGGCTGGCCTCTGTGTCGTCAGTGCGCACCACCAACTGTTTTTCTGAGTTGGACTCTGCAGGCCGACAACAGAAGAAGGCCAAAGCTTCTGTGGGCCTCACGGAGCAGGATCCTTCTGCCTCTGTGCCCTGTAGCAGTGAGTGTTCGCAGGCTGACACTCAGCTGCAGCTGAGGTGACATCCCTTGATTTTTTCCTCATCATAACTCTCCTCCAGTGGAACATTTGCGGCCTTCAATCTAATGATGAAGATTTATGGCTGCTTTTAGAATCACAGCATCCACTTGTACTCTGCCTTCAGGAAACAAATTGCATCCTCACGACTTTGAGCTTTCGCATTTCGTCCTGGTCTCTTTGGACCTTCTGCCCGAGGTTGGCATTCCATCTCATGGGGAGTCATGTGGAAATGGGAATGTATTAATAATCGCTTGAATAATTGGAAAATTGATTGGAAAGAATAGCTGAGAAAATTTTGGAGGTAATTTATGAATCTGTGCACCATCTTGGGTGAACTTTAACTGATACCAACATCAACAGACCTTGTATATCTGTACATTCAAGGTTAATAAACATAATTTGCATTATGTACTGCTGCTTCCAGTAGTGTGTGATATCAATCACCACAACCATTGAAATTGTCGATCTGTTTGTAAGTTCTTCAACACACAAAGCACAATATTTTTAGTGTAAGTAAACCAAGTTCAATAGGTGCCTCTCAACTCTGAGTCATTACCTTCACATTAATTCCAGTGTGTTTAGTCTTGAGTGTGACAGTGTCAATGCAGGAATGCTCCTCCAGATACAAGTTAATTATTCTTGTCTGCACCGAACCTCTTGATGCAGGATCTCGGAGGTGAGTGAAATGATGAACAGATAGGAGTTTAAATTACAACTGTGCAAATAAGTATTCCTTTTCTAATAACTTTTTATAATACTTTTAATGAATGGTTAAAATGCACATTTTTAACAATGCTGGTATCACAGATTCAAGCATATGTCTGACTGCTACCACTTCCCAAAACAAAAGGGTGAAGATACATGAATTAATAAACTGCAGAGTGTATTTCTTACTTTGTTTCATACAGATATTCAACTATGTATTAAAACATTATCCTTGCCACATAACAACTCGCTAATTTATTTTTGGTGGGATCTTTGGTTTATAGCTCATTCAGGTTACATATAGCTTATATAAGACAAGAAAAGAAAGAAAAATAGTATGATTCAATACATTCTCATACGGGATGACATTCATAGTCAACCTATCTCCCTGACTACCTGTCTTGAGCTTTTCCCTTTGTACCATTTACTCCCCCCCCGTAATTTGATGTCACACACCCCTGTTGAGAATGAGTATGCAGAAGCTGCCAAACTACTGCTGTCCTACTGCCGTGACTTTCTCCTCAGCAATATGCCCGCCGTTTTGTCTGCCATGTGTGGCCACCCATCCTATGCCTCCTTCTCCAATGACTCCTTTGATCTCCAGTATGGGGTGCGTCCCTCTTCTCTGTTACCTCTTGGAGTTCTCTTTCGGCTCTTGCTCTCGCAGATTAACTTAACGCTCCCTGCAACTTTCCTGGTGGGTGTGAACCCTTCAGCACCTTGGCTTCGAGCGGCGACCTTGGCCTTCATTCACTTTCGAAGGACACTACATCAGTCTTGCTCTATCACCTTCAGTTTCCTGACCTTTACGTGGAATTTTGTGATAGTACCTTTGTGTACACTGATGGCTCTCGGACTGACTGTGATCTCGGGTGTGCCTTCGTCGTTGGCACAGATGTTTTTCGGTATCAGCTTCTGGCACACTGCTCAGTATTTACAGCAGAGCTCTTCGCTCTGTATGAGGCCACACAGTACATCCGGTGACACAGTGTTTCCAATTGTGTCATCTGCTCAGACTTTCTCATCGCCCTTCAAAGCCTCTGTACACTGTACACCATCCATCCCCTAGTGCAATGGGTCCAAGGAAGCTTTCAATTGCTCACTCTTGATGGAGCCACTGTGATGTTTGTGTGGGTTCCTGGTCATGTCAGTCTGATAGGAAACGAGTCTACTGATGCTGCTGCCAAGACTGCAGTCCTCATACCACAGCCCACTAGTTCTCACATTCCGTCTGATGATCTCTATGTTGCCATCTGTCAGGAGGTGGTGTCACTTTGGCATTGCCGTTGGTTCTCCTGTCATGGCAATAAGCTCCAGGTTACCAAGTCTCTCCAAGTGGTTTGGATGACCTCCACTCAGCCCTCCCGCCATTAGGAGGTCATTTTAACTAGGTTGCATATTAGGTACTGCCTTTCTAGCCATCACCATTTGTTAAGTGGCGCTCCCCCACCACTTTGTGCACATTGCACCCAATTTTTAACTGTCAACCTTTTCATGACGGAATGCCCTTTTTTCGACCATTTGCATTCCCATTTGGGTTTGCCGTCCGAGTTAAAGGCCATTGTAGGGAATGACACTCAGGCTGTTGAGTACATTTTACTTTTTATGCATCATAGCAATATGGCAAAGGCCATTTAATTTTTAGTTCTGGACCCCTATTTTTCTATTGCGTATTTTGTAGACCTTTCTCAAAGTCCCTGGTTTTACCTGTATTCTCTTCTGTTGTTGGGGATTGACATGTATTCATTTTTAACTCCTCCCTTTGTCTTCGTGTTTCACTGTTTTGACGTAGGCACATATGACCCTAGGAGAAAATGGAGGTCCTTATACTTTTTTGTCAACTTATGTCTTTACTTACCCTTTAGATCTCAAAATTTGTCGGGGAAAAATGCTAAAACCTGTCTGTTAATCCGGGAAATATCAGGGAATTTCACTTGGGGAAACTTGTGGCAAACCTGTACTTTGCATCAAGAATTATAACTCTTGATAAGATTATGCAAGAAACTCTTAACTCTGCATCAAATTGGATTGCAGCTAATAAACTTGTTTGTAATCCAGACAACACAAAACTTATGTGAGGACTGTCTTAAAAATGTAAATAATAAATAAGTCAGTCTCTTAGGAATATATAGTTATGCCAGACTCAGTTGGGAAGAACATATCAACTAAATCTCTAAAAAGGTTTCAGGAGCGTCCTACTTCATGTGGGAACTGAGAGATAGTCAGCAGTAATTATCTCCGTATGATGTGTTTCGCCCTCTTTAAATCACTTGTAACATATTGCCTAATCATACTGGGACATTCTCCTCATATCAGTAATGCTTGTTTCTTTTCTTTTCTTTTTTTTTTTTTTTAATTGTCCATTTTTTTTTTTTTTTTTTTTTTTTTATAACCAAGCTTGGGATACTAACAGTAGGGGATACTAACAGTAGTGTATCTGTACACCTGTGAGTCTGCACTCTGTGAAAAACAGCATTAAAGAATGTGTCATCAGGCATACAATTCATGAACATGGCACTAGAAATAAGGCAAACATTGTCATCCCAAGGCACAGGCTAACTGTAATAGGAAACTCCCATGAAGTGAATACCCTCAAAATTGTTAACAAGTTTCCTCTCACTGCTGACTCTTGCTATTAAAAAAAAAACAAATTTAAATTATATTATTGGCTAAAAAAATCAATGTTACAATATAAAAGAGTTTTATGATATGAAAAATGCTGATACAAATATTTAAAATTATAGCTGTATACAAGATACTTGATTTATACATGTAAAATGAATATCAGTGTTGAAACTTGGATTGCAACTGTAACTTGGTATCACTGGAAATGCCTGTTCTGCTGTATGTTGTCAATGGCAAGCAATAAAGAAAGAATCTGAATCTCAAAAAAGAACTGAAATTATATTAACCAAAAAAATGCTGATGTGCAAAACTTAAAGATGAAAGTAACTTTCAGGTGATGTGTCACTGCCAGGTAACAAAGATCAATGAAACTTGGACTTTACATAGAAAGAACTGCTACGCTTAATGGGATTTAAGTTTGGGAGAATGGGGAGGCCAGTCCATTCACTGAATTTCCTTTCATTCCAAGAGCTCCTCCATAAGCACAGTACTATGTGGTCTGCTGTGTATGCTGCAATTGATGTTAACTCAAAATTTAATATATTTGTCAATGAAGTTACAAGACTTTTTGAAGTAAGTGAGAGAAAATCCGTTAAAATCTGGAAACAAGCCTTGGGTTACCAAAGGCATCAATTTCTTGTAAAACAAGAAGAGAACTGTATGCACCAGCCAACCGATCAAATGATCCCAGTAGGAGTATGCACTATAAACTCATAAAGTTCTGAATAAGACAGTCACTGTTCAAGAAATTGAAAGAGTTATTAAATCTCTGAAAAGTAAAAACGCTGTCGGGATTGACAATATTTCTAACAAATTATTAAAATACTGCTGCAGTCATGTAAGTAAAGTCAAGTAAAGTCCTTTGCCACATTTTTGATGCGTCACTTAAGCAAGGAATAGTTCCTGAGAGGTTTAAGTAAGCAGTTGTAAAACCACTGTATAAGAAGGGTGATAAGATGGATGCTGCTAACTATCAGCCGATATCACTACTGACAAGTTTTTCTAAGGTTTTAGAGAAACTAATGCATGCCAGGATAGTTAAGCATCTCAGGGATCAAAATATCCCTAGCGAAAGTCAGTTTGAATTTCAGAAAGGTTTGTCAACAGAAGATGCAATATTTGCATTTGCTGGCAAAGTCTTGGAATCTATCAACAAAAAACTAAAGTTGGTTGGGTTTTTTTGTGACCTAACAAAAGTGTTTGACTATAGCGGTCAACAGATTCTTTTACAAAAAGCTGCACATCTCAGTATAAGTGGTTCATCAGAGAAATGGCTCGACTCATACCTGTCAAACAGGAAACAGGAAGATGTAGTGGATAGTCAAAATTGAGTCCCATTATCTTCAGAATGGGTTACTATCACATGTGTAGTGCCCCAAGGCTTGGTTCTGGGCCCCCTACTTTTTATTATCTTTATAAATAATCTCCCTCTCTGTATGGAATATTGTAGATTCACCATTTTTGCTGATGACACTACACTACTTATTGATAATTCAGTAGATAAACTTGAGGAAACAGCAAATAAGGTTTTAAGTGAAACAGTGAACTGGTTTAATATTAATGGCTTTTCTTTAAATTACACTAAAACAATCTATGTTCAGTTCCACACAACATTCAAAAATGAAGAAATAGTAGTCAAAATGGTGAGCAGGTGATAATCTGGGTGGATACCTCAAAATACTTAGGCTTGCATATTGACAGAAAACTGAACTGCTCAAATTACATCCTGGATCTATGCAAAAGATCGAGTTCAGCAACTTATGCATTGTTTCTTCTTATAGAAGTATGGAAACCATGAAGTCAGCCTATTATGGTTATTTTCAATCCATTATGGCATAGGGAATTATATTTTGGGGTAATCAGTCACTGGCTAAAAAAGTACTGTGTGCACAAAAAAGAGCCATAAGGATCATGTGTGGAGTCCATCCTAGAGCCACATGCAGGAATCTTTTTAAGAAACTTGGAATCCTTACATCCACTGCACAATATATATTCTCTTTGATGTGCTACATAAGGAAAGAAGAATTCATTTTTAAACAAAATAGTGAGTATAATAGTCATGAGATGAGAAGAAAACATGATATCCACTATGAACAGGCAGGTATGGTACAGAAAGGAGTCCATTTGACTGGCTGTAAGATTTTTAATGCCCACCCTTCAGGAATTAAGTGTTTGGTAGAAGATGAGCTCTTGTTTAAAAAACTTTAAGGCAGTTCCTATTACAAGGATCATTTTATATGATAGAAGAGTTCCCGAACTACAGTGTTTAGCATTTCTTGTATTGTTAAATGCAAATCTGTGTCCAAATCTACATTTGTAATCCTGACTATTGTTTATTGTAAACACATATTTTGCAGTATTTATTTTCTGTAACACTTATTATTTTGTAATATTTATTTAACTCTCAAAATTGATTTTCTGTAGTAGAACCTAAGTTACTCTTTACAGTAATATGTAATCATTTTGTTTTGTTTTTATGTGCTACCATAGATTTCTGACACGTTCCATATCCTATGATACTGTCACAACATAGATCATCAGAACAAAAATAAATAAAACATTGTCATCCATAAAAAAGGTCTGGCTTGAATGCACTCCTGTACACATACTCCAGGGGAAGGAGTACAGTGTCACAATAACATTACGTGGTGATTGTACCATGTTCAAAGATTTGGAGATTATTATGCCCATACAACATTATGTCTCATCATGTTGTGACATCTGGATCATGAAAACAATCATGTTTGACAGTGTTCCTGGGTACCTTATGTGCTCCCACATCTTCCCATATGATGATAAGTAATGCACCCAGGAATACTGTTGAACATGATTGTTTTGGTGGCCTAGGTGTCATGGTGTGTTGAGGCATAATGTTGCATGAGCATACCGATGTATGAACACAGTACACTCACCAGCCACCGTTACTGTGACTCTGTACTCCTTCCCCATTTACATCTGTTCAGTGATGCATTTGGCTCTGACTTCATTTTTATGGATGAAAATGCGCAACAAAACAAACAATGTGGGTGGAAAAGCTCTAGGAATGCAAAGATGGTCAGCAAATAGATTGACTTGCATGTTCTCCCAACTAAATCCCATTGAGCACGTGAGGGCTACATTTGGGAGACGTATTGCAGCACATTCACGTGCACCAACAAACATTCACAAGTTGTCACACACGTTGGAAGAGAAATGGTATGCCCTACCACAAGAACTCCTTGCCACCCTCGTGGCCAGCACAGAAGAACTTGCAGGTCATGCATTGCTGCCCATGGTGATCACACACTCGTGTCTCGCATATTGTAATGTCCAGGTGATCATTATAAATTGTGATGACTTCAGTGTAATATTGTCTGTGACTGAGTTTCTGTTCATCTCATTGTGTTTTTCTTTCTGTTATCTTCTTTACTATACTACAGCCATTTTTTTTTTATATATGGTCCAAGTTTCATAGACTTACGTCTATCATCCTTAAATTTTGCACTTAAGTGAATGACATTAACCATCCATGCTATGAGTTATAGATTTCTGGCCATTAGGCTGGACTCAACGAAGCAAGTTATAATCTTACTGTTAATACACCAATAATTCTTACAGTGTGTGCAGTATTAGACCAAAGAACGGATATTGACGGGTTCTGCATAATACATAAGCATGAATGATGAGGTTTGACACAAAGGAAAACATTATATTAGAATATAATGATTAGAATTTAGTGATATTCGACCCCATATTTGAATATTGCTGTTGTAAGTAATGCAACCTCAGTTGAGAAATGAGTTCGGGAATGGTGAAACTGGCAAAAAGGCTGGAAAAATTTTCTTACAGGAAACAGAGGTGCTTTGTATTAATTCTGTTGCGGTATATAAGGACAAAAGTGGGGCTTAGAATGAAATAAGCACACCTGGAGGAAAATTCACTTCAGGTTTATGCGAGATTCAGCTGCAGAACTTGAGAACCAAAAGGAGCAAGCACACATATGGAGGAGTAGTTGTAGAAGATCTAGCTTCAGTGATGTTTAATTTTTAGATATCAGAGATAAAAACCTTTCAGATTTATGAGAACTGACTTTGTGAATGTTCTAAAAAAATTGAGATATTGTCGAACTAAATTCTCCCACTCTTTCGTATGCCATGGAGGACGTCATGAAAACAGTGTGGAGCTAGTGTTCCTGCTACAGACCTGGAAAAAAACAGGACATAAAACAGTCTAGTCAGATTCATACAAAGAATAGGTCAAATTAATCTGATCTTATTTAGACTATCCCTGAGTGAGCATTATGTAAAAAGATGCAAAACACAGGGTGTTTCAAAAAGAACGATCTGATTTCAAAACTCCATATTTGTTGATAAAAGCATAGTACAAACGTAGGATGAATGTGAAATACTCACAAAATCTTAAAGTTTTGGGTATGCTATCACAAATGCTCTGTGTGTCTAGCAGCATCAGTACGAGCAACACTTAGACGACAGCTGAATTCACCATAAACTTGACGCAGCGTATCTGCTTTTACAGAAGTTACGGCGGCTTTTAGTTTTTCTTCACTTCTTCTTTGTCATGAGGTAAAGGGGAGGTGAACACACTTTCCTTCACATATCCCCACAAGAAAAAATTACATGGAGTCATGTCTGATGATTTTGGAGGCCAGGAATGCTGGACAGTGTCTTGGAGTCCCATGTACACTATCCAGCATTGAGGCAGAGTGTCATTGAGAGACTGATGTACGTTGTTGTGCCAGTGTGGTGCAGCTCCATCCTGTTGGAAAATTAAGTCATCGGAGTTCTCCTGAAGTTTTGGAAAAAGCTAATTCTGCAGCATTTGAAGGTAGCTCATTTTAGTCACTGTGTTTTCCTAAAAAAAGAAGGGACTGCACTCTTTTTTTTTCGTGAGAAATAGCACAAAAACGTTCGCTTTAGGTGAGTCTCTTTCATGATTAAAAATGTCATGAGGATTCTTGAGTCCCCATATGTACACAGTGTGTCAGTTTATTTTGCAACTAATATGAAATGTTGGTTCGTTGCTGACGATCAACTGTGGTAAAAATGTATTGTCTTCCATGTCCTCTAGCAGAACTATGCTGTAGTCAACCTGTTTCCTTTTATTACCAACCCGAGGAGCTTGCACTAATTGTAGTCTTATGGCTTATAGGACAAACAATGCCTTAACAGCTGTCAGACAGTCGTATGAAGCGTTACCAGTTCTGTGCTTGGGTGATGAGTAGACTTTCGTGGACTCCACTCAAATGTTTGCCGAATTATCTCCACCATGTCATCAGAAGTGTGAGATCGATCTGGACTCGTACCTTTGCATAAGCATGCTGTCTCCTTAAATTGGTGACAACAATGACGAATATTTTTGGGTGTAGGCGATGAGTGCTAAAATTCGGATGAAAAACATGCTGGACCAAAATCACTAACTCACTCTTTGCAAACTGCAGCACACAAAATGTCTCCTGTTGAGCAGAAACCATCTTACTTCTGACTGACTGCAAACAGAAGATGCATCGACTAACATCTAATGGCGAAATTATGGGCCACACTCTTTCAAATGACACACATTTCCTTGTCGATATATCCCATGTTTTGTAATTACTACCATTTAAAATTAAGTCATTCTTTTTGAAGCACCTTGTGTTACTGGGTTTCTTGATGACAACCAATTCTTGAAATCTGGTCAGTAAGTTACTCTAATATACACAAAACAGAATGAAAGACAATCAAACTAAAAATTATGAAAAGAATATCTGTAAAGAAGAACGCAAGTAAAAATTCACATCTGAGATGTGTTGCATAATTGGGGATAACTGCAGGGAATTCCATTCATAACACCCTTGGACCCATGTTGATGTGGATGTTTTGCGAAACTATGGTGTCGGGAACACATCCCTACATTTATAGCCAAGATCAATGCTTACAGTGATAGTAACAAGTAACCTTTTGGACAGGTACAAGACTGAGATATGTAAACTTTGTTTATAGCCTTGTTAAAAAGCTGTGTAATCTACACATGCAAAAGGAAGGCAAAGAAACTAGATTTCTCGTGAAGTATTTAAATAACAATATGTTCAGCTTTCATATTTGCTGCATTAGATTCCACACAATGATGTGTTTTTAGCTGACTCCATCTGACATCTTACACATTGAACCTGGTTAAAATATGGTTGATTTGTATGTGGAGTCAGCCACACAATGACAGGAGAAGGTGTGATTCTTGTTTGAAAGCCATTTCTGTCCGATTGAAAGCTAAGGTGCAGAAAGTGGGAAAATGGGTGCCGTATGAACTGAATGAAAGACAGCAAGCAAACTGAAAGACCACTTGTGAAATGCTGCTCGCCAGATACAAAAGAAAGTCGTTTCTCCATCAAATAGTGACAGATGGTGAAAAATGGATATATTCCGAGAATCCTACACATCTTAAATCATGGGTGTATCCAGGCAAACCATCGACATCCGCTGCAAGACCAAATCACTTTGGAAAGAAGGCAGTGCTCTATGTTTGGTGGGATCAGAAGGGTGTCATCTATTATGATCTGCTAAAACCTGGCGAAACCATTACTGATCACTACCAACAGCAAATGATTGATTTAAATGGAGCATTACGTGAAAAAAAACTGGAATATGGAGAAAGGCCACACTCATATTGCTCCATGATAACACCCCATCACAGACAGCAAAATGGGTCAGGGAAACGATTGAGGCAATCATTTGGGAAATACCAGGGCATGTGGCTTACTCTTCAGACTTGGTTCTCGCTGATTATCATCTGTTTGCATCACTGGGACGCGCTCTCGCTAAACAACACTTCAATTCGCATGGAAATGTACAAAAATGGCTTGGTGGCTGGCTCACTTCAAAAAAAGATTTTTTTTTATTGCCCCCGCAGCATTGATAGCCTGCTAGAGAGGAGGGAGAACTGTATAAATAGCAATGAAGATTACTTTGAATAAAGTACTGTTTATCAGTTTCAAACAACAGATGTGTAATTATTGCAACCAAATTCTAGTTTCATACTTCTACATCTGGCAACTACCCTGTGTTTCCTATTTTTGAGATAAGATGTGAACCAACTGAAAGATTTTTCATGGAAGCCATAAGAAGCTAATTTGAGGAGCAGCTGCTTGTGGTTTACCATATCAAATATCTTACTGAGCTCACAAAAAATACTGGGTACACTCTCCTTGTTATCAAGGCATTTGCTTGTTTTAGTGATTAGTTCATTAATAGCACGCATGGCACTTTGGCCCTTCCTAAACCCATACTGATTATTAAGAATAATGTTATGTTTTTTGTTGTATTTTTCTAATTGTTTACATACTATTTGCTCAAATATTTTAGAAATAATTGGTAGTATTGATACTGGGTGAAAATTTCCTATCTCCTCTTGTCTGCCCTTCTTGTGGATAGATCAAACTTCTGCCTACTTCAACCTGTCTAGAAAGCAGCCTTCATCAAACAATTGATTTATTATGTCACAGAGTTTGCAACTTCACTCGGGCTTGTACACAACCTGTTATCATGACTCGTCTGCAAAAGGGGTTCGGTTGTGCACAGTTGCATTCGCACCCTATATTGAGTAAATAGCCATCTAAGTACAGCGGTGAATGAATTCAAGTATTTGTCTAAATCATGATCGTTCACAAATGTCGGCGGCTCTTAGCCGCACCGACCTTACGCCACCGACGGACCACGATCCAAAGACCCCGACCTTTGTCCCCTATCCTCTGTCCTGTGTCCGGTCACGTGACACTACATTAGTCAAATATATTATTTCTAAACATGGCCAACATGCATTTACAATGTTACAATATTAAAATACATAAAACTAAATACCTTATATTATTTTGTAGACAATCATCAGATTATTTACATATTTAAGGGCACTCCACCTTTTTGGCAGTTTCACCCCTCTTCTTTTGTTTAATCACGTCTTTGCCTAAATGGTGTGGTATACGAAATACTCATTTTGCTCTACATAGATCGAAAACTGAACAGTACCTTCACAATAAAAGACAATAACTTATTATGCAGAGGTTCTGAAACATCTTTACAACTTAATTTTTGTATAAAACATGTTATTTAATGTCCAAAATATTATCCCTGCTACTATGCTTTAAATTTGAGTTTTGAACTATTTTGAAGAGCTCTTATGTTTATGGAGTACTCCTATTTCAGTGATCAGATATCCAGCAAATCCAATGATTAGCAAGACAAGCACACCTTACATTATTAATGTATGTACCAAGTTATGCAATGAGACATAGGCAGTTATGTAACTAAGTAATTCAATGTGAAACTGTTATATGCTGCCTCCTCTCTTTATCAAGAAGGTGACTCCATAAATGTATTGACTTGTGCTTGCTACACCCCAACTGTTCTTCCACAGTAAACATTACCACATTCAGGAAATTAGTTATACTATTACAGCATCCCTTGTAACCTTACAAGTTGGGGGCAATATTATCACATGCTGCCTTTATCATTTTTGTCAGAATTTCATCCCAGCCTGCAGATTTGAGATTTTTTAGGGATATTACAATGTTAGTCACTTCATAGCAGGATAGATGAGTAAATTTGAATCCTCTTAATCTGTATCACATTATATTGGGACTTATGTGTGGAGGAGGGAGATCATCAATTATGTTAGAATTTATAAAACACATTGTTGAATTCTTCACATGTATGTCTGGAGTTTGTAATCATTTCCCCATCTATTTCTAATTTAGAGTTAAAACTTTTTGTTCCTGAGCAGCTATTTAAATCTTGACATTCTGCCATACAGCTTTTGATTTATTTATGCCATCTGATACATATTAACTGTTAGCCACTTAGCTGACAAACTATTAACTGTTTGCCATTTAGCTGAAAAACTCTAAATCATGTTTGTTCTTTGCTTTCATGTGCAATTTCCTCTTTCTAATACTAGAGATCCTGATGCCTTCAGTTATCCACAAGTCCCCCCCCTCCCCGCCACCCTCCCCCCAGTCACAAACTGTCATGAAGGGGAAACATTCATTGAAAACAGTCATGAGTTCTGATACAAAACCACTGTAGTTTATGTTCACTGAGTACTGCCTGCTGAACGATGAGGAAGTTTCATTTAGTCTTGAGACAAATGTATCCACATTTTGTTGGCAAGTTCCTGACTCATTTCGCTTTTACAGTGTTATCTAAATTTGGCAATGAGGTAAAGAAGGGCTGAGCTGTCAGACATCCCTAATTCTAAGATAAACTTGGTGGATACAATTGAGAATTCTTTATTAACTAATTGTACAAGCTGCATAGCAGCAGGCATGGGTTATAATTTTAATGAATTTGAAATAATTAATCATGATACTATTTTAACAAAAGAAGTTCATCATTACACCTGAGACATGTACAAGGTTTGAACTAGTACTGCTGTGCTTTAATATTGGCTTGATGTTTCCACAATTATCTAATGAATTTCTTTGCATCCTGAAGATATGCTTCAGTGTTTTGTTCTTCACCTTATTGTATTGGCATAGGATCTTTTCGCTGATGTTTCTTGCTTATTAATTGTATTTGTGTTCCATAGAGTTGATGGTGCTTATTGCAGAGAAACAATATTTTGATAATTCACATCAAATAGAATAAAGTGGACATTTAAATAAAAAAATATTTGGAATGAATTGTAGTTTATGTATAGGATGTAGGGTTCACAGAATGATGGGATGCTGTGATGGATATTGTGTTTGTGTGGTCATAATTGAGAAGATAATCCACAGTTTTTTTATTATTTAGAGATTTCACTGCTGAGTCATGATTTGTTTTTTGTTTTTCAGAATTCTCTGGGGACCTTGAAAAGCAATATACATTAAGCTGAAGCTCATCACATGTACCTAAGAAGAATTAGCTGGGGAATGTAAAAGTACAGTACCAGTCAATATTTGACTCTTTTTCTGAGTAAGTTGGCTTGTTCAGTGCCTGTATTTTTCTAGAAGATTCTTGCATGGGTTACATACCATTTTTGATTAAGTATGGACTTAAAAGATGTATTACAATGAAGTGTGTAATGGTTGTGTCTGTTAATGTATGGCAAGAAAGATGTGATTATCCATGTCATGTGAAAGACCTTTTTTTCAGCTTTTGCACGGTAAATAATTTTTATACCTGCATAATTTGTTCATTGCATGTTATTTGCAAACTAACTAGGCTTGTTGTTATCAGTGCGAGATGCAGCATAACATCCTGGCCACGTTGAATGCTCCAAGAAACCACAAGTACATTTCTGTAAGAAATGTTATGTAAAAAGAGGCCTTTTACCTGATGACAATTGTGTAACTGTTGAAGTGTGCCACAGATAAAATAAAAGCTTGTGACTGATGCAGACATTATTATAGTTTCATTCAGATTAGCAGTCACAGTCATCAAAACATAATCCTGATGGATGAAATGATCATCAGACTCATGTTCACACAGTACGTAGATGTGCCAAAAATCTTCACAGGATACTTAACAGAATTGAGTGTTAGTACTGTGTTCCTATTCCTGCACTGTTTGTTGAACCTTTATTCATGCAAAATTTGTGCACAGGACAGCCAACCAATTTCATCAAATCTATTAAAAACTTGGGGAAAAGTAATTATTTGGAATTTGACTAGTCAAAAATGCTGATGGTATTCTTTAACAGATGAAGGAGCAGTGCCATCACAGAAGCTGTTAACATGCATTATGTTTAATTATCAGCAGTAGTGAAAACTATGTTTGTACTGTGTGTCTTGGCTGAGTTTCCATGTTTTATCACAATTATCTTCTTTTTTTAACCATACTAGCACTGTAGTAAAAACGTTGTAGGTGCTAACACTCCAGTTCTAGCACACCCTAAAGGATTTGAGAAAGCTATAAAATTACAAGGACAGAAAATGGCTGACCAGTACCTACCTTCAGTTGACAAAATTGAAAGACTGCTTATAGACATATTTGAAAGTACAAAAACTATCCTATCCTTTAGAACAGTTAATTCCTTCCTCAGGGAGGAAAGAGGGGTAGAAAGTAGGGGCAGGTCATTCAGACCTCAAGATTACCAGGAGCCACGTATTGGGAGGATGAGGGGAAACCATTGTCCTCACAACAGGGTGAACCATCTCATCGAAGGACCTGACTCATGTACCTCATCTCTCCAATCCTACACATTTCTAATTATTTGTAATCTTATATTCTATGTTTACACCTAACACTTCAGACTAGCATTCTTCTTTATGTTCTCTTCTGTCGTATTACTTTCATACTTAATAAAATATCTTTTTCCTTAGCTTAGGTACATGCTTACATTATTTCTTTCAGCTCTCGTTCTAGCCTCTCCATTTAGTCTGCTTCCTCTTCATAGTACAACCATGTCTCACCGTTTATTCTCTACACAGTGTGACTCTGTGTGTGTGTATGTGTGTGTGTGTGTGTGTGTGTGTGTGTGTGTGTTCTCTCTTTCTCATTTCTGTTTAAGTGAGAATTTCTATTTCTGTTTAAGTGAGAATTTCTGTTTTTAGACCATTGAAAATGTTACACCATCCATTATCCATTCATGCGAGGACAGGAATCCATTTCTCCTAACAGCTGAAAAATAACTGGGGAATTTGAAACTTGTACTATTGTAAATTTTGTGTGTGTGTGTGTGTGTGTGGGTGTGTGTGTGTGTGTGGGTGGGTGGGTGGGTGAGTGGATGGGTGATTAAACATTTATAATTCAAGAATTTTTGTTGTTACAGTAAAAGAGAATAAATGGCAAATAGTGGGGATTTTAGAAAGATCCCCTTGAATGAAGTTTCTCGTGTTCCTGAAATTCAGCCAAATCATCTCTCTGCTAGTCAAGATGAAAGAAGTGATGGAAATGAGGAAGAATTGTAAGTCTTAGTTTTACTGTAATTTGTCTGTTTAGTGTCATCACTTACATAATAGATAACTATTAATCTTTAATTAATGCACTAATTAGGTATTGAGTCATTTTGTGACAAAATTCAAGATAAGATGAGGCATATTATTTTCAGAATACAGAAGTGTATTATA
Organism: Schistocerca americana; assembly: GCF_021461395.2. Taxonomy (NCBI): domain Eukaryota; kingdom Metazoa; phylum Arthropoda; class Insecta; order Orthoptera; family Acrididae; genus Schistocerca; species Schistocerca americana. Next base: position 755,067,648 of record NC_060119.1, on the reverse strand, counting down.
AGAGTTGTAGCTGGTGTTAATTTTAGAACATCCTGCTAAGACCTCTCCAAAGAACTGGGTAGTTTGACAACTACTTTGCAATTATATTTGTTAATGTCCGTTGTCATTACCAATATTTCTCTTTTCATAAAAGATAGGGAAAGGCACTAAGACCAAAATTAACTTCTACAAAGTCTCCAAACATATAACATTGGTACAGAAACAAGCTAAATACGTGGGTACAGATATATTCAACAGTCTACTAGAATAAATTAAATTTTAGGTAGATAGCGTAGCAGAGTTTTGGGTTGACTTATGAACCTCCTTTTGTACAACTCCTACACTCCACTGAAGAGTATCTTCACAAAAACCGTAGATGTAATTGTCATTGTACTACAGTAATGTAATGTTATTTTATGGTTGTGCACCTTAATTAAATTAAATATTCATATTTGATTCCTTTCCTCGCCCCAGAGATTACTCTCCATGGGATCTGTGGAATATGACTTTCTTTTTTTTAGCAGTTTGTTTAACTCTCATCTTGGAAGTAACATCCTGATCAATACAGGGTGTCTCTCCCATGAGCTGTCAAACACATCTCCGGTTTTCGGCAGATATGTGCAATTTCATGTTTGCAATGCATAGCTGGAATCAGCCCAAACACACATGACTCATCTGTCTTTCATGCAACACCCAGTGTCAGTGGAAACCATCAGTTTGTTTCATGTCAAAAACAAAATTATTTTTAAAGACAAATTTTACACGCCCATTAGATACAGCAGTCCCACTTTAGTATAGTGTGGTACTTGTTTCATCAATATCTATTAGCAGGGCAGTAAAGCATAATGACTAATGATATAATGTAATTAGATGGATAAAAAAATCTGCTTACCAAGTGGCAGCAGGAGAATACACATATAAAAGAAAGATTTCATGTATGCAAATTTTTGGAGACAGTGGCTCCTTCTTCTGCTCAAAGGGCTGAAGAGGAAGGAATAGGGGTGAAGGTAAAAGACTGGAGATGTTTAGGAAAAAGGGGTGGAGTTCAGAAAAGACACTCAGAACCCTGGGTCAGGGGAGACTTACCAAAAGGGATGAGAAGGAAAGACTGATTGTTGGGGACTGCACAAGATGAGATTTGAAAACCTTATAGCTTAAAGTTGGAAGATAGGGTAAGATGCAAGAGAGAGATTACTTAGCTTTTCACTCTTATTAACTCATGCACAATATTTTAGTGCTACATTATCTTGTCAAAAAATGATTATTTTCGTTGTTATATTGAATAACCAGTACTCCAACAGTGACAAAGGAGCACTACTGCGTGATGGTAGCAGTCAGCATGGGCCAGAGTGGTGATTTTGCTGCTGGAGTACTGGTTAGTCTTTGTGTTTTACTGTCCCTGTTAATACATGTCAATAAAACACATATCGACCACTTTAAAAATAATTTTGTGTGTAATGGGAAACAAACAAACATTTTTTGTCAGCATTGTGTATTATATGAAAGGCGTGGTGAGCAATATTTGTTTGGACCAACACCAGCTACACATTAAAAAAGTGAAATTGCAAATATCACCTCAAACACCAAAGAAAACGCACCTGATGACTTAAGAGAGATGCCTGATATAACATTAATTATATATAGCATTAGTGTACATCACCTATTCAAAATACATATGCACTTTATGTTCTTTTTACACGACAATGCAGGTCCTAGAAATGTGTTGTTGATGATAATGACTCTGCCACCACCTCTTGAGTAATGACATTGTTGATGTTTCGTTTGTATTATGAACTAGTATTATTTGAGTGAAGGGTGATAATGTATTTGTGGAGATTTTTCTAATGTCTGATTAATGGAAGCAATGATGCAGCAAGAAGTTTTGCCTGGAAGTGGGGTAAACATTTATGAAAACATTTTAACTTTTGATGCAAGCTTTCAGAGAAGATACCCGTGGCTGAACTCTGTATTATAAGTGGTTCTAAACTAGTCATCAGTAAGTTAAATATTATGCTTGACCAAGAAGACTCTAGACCTCAGCTGGTGGTGCTCACGTACAGAAGACTGATCTCATGCATGCCAACTGTTGTGTATTAGTTTATAGCTTTAGATTGTGACTCAAAACCTGAACATGTTTCAGTTTTCAGCTAAGTTTGTTTCTCATTTGATGTCTAAAGACCAATAGGAACATCAAGTGGGCTGTGATAGGAATTGCTGGAAAAAGCTGCTGTTGTGGTCTTCAGTCTGAAAATTGGTCCGATGGAGCTCTCCATGCTTGTCTATCCTGTAGAAGCCTCTTCATGTATGCATAACTACCACAGCCTACATCCATTTGAATCTGATTACTGTATTCAAAGCTTGATCTTTCTCTGTGACTTTCAGTGTTGCAAGGTTGGACCAGTGAAACTTCCCGACTGTTGCCCTTGCAAGAACAGAAAAAGCAGCTGCCCCTCATCAGGGACCATGGGTTTGTCTGACCTCTCAGTGGATACACCGCCATTGTGGTTGCACTGACAATGCAACTATCTGTATTGTTGAGGCAAGCAAGCCACCACACCTTGGCAGGGACCATGGTTTAGTGCGGGGGTGGGGGGCAAGGGCAAGTTAATGACGATGAAACATTCATGTAAGGGGTCATTGCAAGAGATGAATGTTGAGTTTACAGTTAACACACTAACACAAAAGTCTAAGTATCTCACTGACTTGGTACATGTTTGACCCTGGGCAGCAGACTGGTCAGAAGATTTTGGTTATGTTTTGCAATGGTCTGTCTATTTTTTTATATAGTGTTTGAAGGTGACTCCTTGACATTGCAGAAAGAGAGAAAGCATAACCTTGCCCAAAGATGGTTGTGTCTTCCTTTAAGGAGGGGAACTGTGTAGTTTTCATTGTTTGTTGGTTTCTTTCATTTCTGGACCATAGCGAACAACCCAACATTCATCCACTGTAATCAGATGGCTGAAAACCTCATCTTTTTTGCCCTTGCACATTTTCAACATTTCTATTGTAGATACAATGTGAAGCTCCCTTTCAAAGAACACTAACGATCTTGGGGCCCATTGACAGACACTTTTGTTGTGTACAGTACCTCATGCACTAAAACCAACATTTCTGACAATTGTGTGAGTGATGATGCACATATCAGACAGCACTTTTATGATGGTCTTTGGTTTCTCCATTAGAGGAGGTCGGTTGCTTGCTGGTGCATCTTCCAGATCTGTGTGAGTACAGTGAAACAATATTTTTCAATCAGTCATTATTGGTTTTTCATCTTGAGCTTACTACAATTTAATTAAAGAGAACTTTACACCATACGCATTTTGCTTTTATTTGTAAAGCATCTTCCATGTTTATTCTGCAAATTGGGTACATATTTTGTACATTTTTGATTGTTTTAGATCAAAAACGGTGTTTAAGTTGGAGTGCAAGTTACTTACGGTGTTAGTTTACATCTTGTCCAAACCACTGCTTCTTCCCTCCTTGCTAGCAGTGGTTAACATCAAAATACTTATTTTCACCTATGCACCTGGCAGTTTTTGCCATTGTGCAGTATTTCTTGTGCTGCATTTGGGGTATTTGTGCTTCCCCTTTGTAAATTGAACTGAAGGTATGTGTGTTTCTCACTCTGGACAGTATTTATGTCTATTCATTTGTTTTCACGCAGGTTGTGAATGTTGCCAATCTATGAAACTACATCTTTTTTAAAATTTGTGTGTGTGAGAGTTAATGTAAATTAGTGAAAGTGTCTTGTATGTTTAGCAGAGATGTGAGAGGAGATTGGTGGGGGAGGGGCGGTGTTGAGTTTTTATTTTTTATTTTTGTGTGTGTGTGTGTGTGTGTGGGCCTGATTATAGGACAGAAGCTGGGAGGAGGAGGTGGTGGTAAATGGAGCCTGTGATTATGTGTATATCTTTAATGTTGTATTAAGTGATCTAACAGTTAAAAACACCTTTCACCCCTTGCCCCCTCACCCACCTCCCAAATTCCTCTCACATCTCTGCCAAGCTAACAAGACATTTTCACTAATTTCCACTAACTTACACACACACCCACACACTGCACACATTCATCCTGTGCCCACCCCCATCTTCTAATCTCTCTTTCTCTTTCTCCTTCTCTTTCTCTTTCTCTGTCTCTTTCTCTCTCACACACAAACACACATACACAGTACACAGATTAAAAGAAAAGAAATATGTAAATTCACTGGTTGGTAATGCTCACAACCTGCACGAAAACATATGAACAGACATAAACACTGTAATACTGTGCAGAGTGAGAAACACACATAACTTCAGTTCGATTTACAAAAGTGAAGTGTAAGTAACCTAAATACAGCACAAGAAACACTGCACAATGGCAAAAACTGCCAAGTGCATAAGTGAAATGAAGTCTTTTGACATTAACTAGTGTTAGCAAGGAGAGAAGAAGCAGAAACACCATAAGTAATTTGCACTCCAACTTTATACACAAAATGCTGTTTTTAATCCAAGACAGTCAAAAATGTACAAAAATATTTATCAAGTTTGCAAAATAACCACAGAAGATGCTTTATAAATAAAAGCAAAATGTGTCTGGTGTAAAATTCTCTTTAATTAAATTTCAGTAAGCTCAAGAAGGGAAACTGATAATAGCTGATTTAAACAGCTGCTGCAGAAGATGGCCATGCAAACAAACATAGTATTTTTCAGTTTTCCACAGCCTCACATGCTGGTGAATTATCCTTATATGCAATACTTTTTCACTGTAAAGTTCCTTCTCCATCTTCAGTTACAAATAAAAAATGACTAATCAATGCACTGGGGCAGCCATTTACGTACTACAGCAGCCATCCTTCTTTTCACCACTGCAGTGTTACCAAGTGATTCAAATCAGAAAGAACGGCATGGAACAAGAGAAAACAAGACACTCTCACATTGCGCGCACACACACACACACACACACACACACACACACACACACACAGTCCCCCCCCCTCCCCCCTCTCTCAGATGTGCATCCTACCTATTTTAAGGAAAGGTTAAAAATGCCATTTTATGTTCCAGGCATATAAAGCAATTCACAAAGCTTAAAATTTTCAAGTGTTGTATTTGTGTTGACAAGTGGGTCCAAATATGAATGGCTCTGTTGGCTGCACCTACGTAGATACCAAAAGTAAAAAGAATTGACAATTCCAACTACCGAAAGAGATGTCAGGTTACACAGTGGAACACTTAGCCATGGAAAGAGCTCTAAGTAACTATATGAAAATCCAAGATGAGCATGTTGTAGTAGTAATGGACTCACTCTCTGCTTTTCAAACACTATCATCAAGTGGCAAGGATGAAGGGAGCTGCTATTTGCCCTACTAAATAGTTGCTGTGTCAGAAGTATGAAGAAGGAATATCACTTGTATTGGCCAAGGGGCATGCTGAGACTATGGGGAATGTGAAGGCCAACTAACTGGCAGAGAACACGACAAAGAATAAAACAAAACAGAGAGGCATTCTTGATGGGGATCTCATTGTGGTAGTCTAAGACTGAAATTGTTGGAGACTGAGGATCTACACAAGAGCATCTGGTACAGACAAACAGACATACAGAGCATAAAAGATCTATCTATATAAAACTTCAGAATGTTTAGAAAACATAAAAAGAAACACTTTCTTTATCTGATAAAAATGTCACAGGTGCACCATTTCCACTCTAGGGTTCATGAATGTCTTAATGCTTGTGATGTTCAGAGATTGTCTTCAAACTCCCACATGATGGATACTGTATTAGAGATATTGCTGAAAATATCGTCCATTTACATTAATTACATATGTCATCTACTTGCTTGTCTAACATGCTTGAAAAAACCGGATGTTTCATAAATAATGGCTGCAGCTTCAGACAAGGGGCAATCAGTTCTTCTGGAGTGTCTATTGGTGCATCATACACCAAATGTTTTATCTACCTCCACAAAAAGAAATCCATAGGAGATCAACAACATCTGTTAAACAACATTCATCACACAGCAATTGGAACACCTTCTCTGAGTGTCACTAGCATCAAAACCTTTGTAGAACACGAACATGAAAATGATACCCTTGTGACATTTTTGTCATGTTAAAAAAATGTTTATTTTTATCTTCTCCAAATACTTTAAGATATGGTATAGCTAGTTTTTTTATACCCTGTATAATGAAGACACAATGATACAATGTAAAATGGAATACAAAATGTAACCACAGTAGCAAAGGGAAGAAGCAATGTTTTTTTTAATAACCATTGCTAGATTAAAATTCCACCACAGCTTCTATTGACAACAATTCCATAGAATTCTCATCATAACATCACCACACTGCAACTACTATGACTATGAGGAGATGCAGAATGTCAGCCACGTATCATTTGGCTTTCCTAGACACAGAAAGGAATCAGACTGGGTACTTATAAAAAGCTAGTTAAAATGAAACAAAAATTCCCCCTGAATGTGTTGATTCTCATGACATTAGTAAATTGCTCATGGAATTCATGCAAAATATTAAACTAATTTCTTAACCTAAGATATGTAGATGTATTGGCCACAGTACTCTTTTGAGTGTTATTGTTGAGGTCAGTGAAATATGATTTTTAATTATCTAGCAATTTGTGGAAAGGCAGCAAGTTTGAAGGGGACTCAAAAATAAAATGAGAATGAAAGCAATGTGCTGTGGTTAACTAATGTGTTCTAATCTCTACTTACACTCCATTCTAAGTGTCAAAAACAGTTGAACAGATGTAAAGAACAGAGGCAATCTGTGGGAAATCAGCATCTGAAAACATACCATATCATTTTTATAAATCTTCTTTAAACAGTGTCAACAACAACATAATATGTATATTTGAGCTATTTACCAACTACCCGTGGATCAGTCAGTTTATATGATATGTATATTTTTATATCTTTTACTTTTATATATCTTTACTTTATAAAGGGATAACAAAAACTGATCTCAGTGAAATTGTAGTATTTGTTGGCTTCACTGAAAGTTATTCCGAAACATCTTGTTGCCAACAAGATCATTAGAGAGACTGCTTGAATAGGGGAAAGGCAGAGGGGGAAATTGCTCATGTGTTTTCAAGGAATTGCCTTAAGTATTTCATGGAAATCAGAGAAAGCCTAAAAATGGATGGTAGGACAGGGATTTGAATTGCCAACTCCCCCAAGGAAAGTCCAGTGTGTTACAACTGTACAACCTTGCTCGATGCATTAGGGAACGCTTCCTATCACAGACTGGAATTTCTCTCTCTATAATATCTAGCCCATATTACTAAGCTTCAAATGGAGAAAAATTCACTGCTTTTAATGTAGCATTTAAATTCTTCATAATTTTCAGTACCAAAGATGGAAGAACTCTTTATAAATTGTCCCATAAAAGATAAATTGATTTAATTACACATGAGGGTGGAAGTTTGTTAATGTTCCATGTTTTTAATGGTGTAAATATTCTAATTTCCAATAAGAGTGAATTTCAAACATGTTCAGTTACTAGGTACTGTGAAATGAATGATGAGGTCAAAGTCACATAGGTGGAAACATTCCCTCGAAATGTGTGAGCTATTTTGTTGGACAGGGGTGACTGACTGAGAGAGCCTAGTGGTGGCAAATACTGTGGCATTGCAAGGATTTTAACAGTCTATGTGGGCTGATATTTCTTGCCTACATTAAAAACTATTGTGTGAGATGAAAAATCCTTAACATATACATGTAGAGGAATGCAGTATTATCCCTACTGTTTGTGTCTCATACCATTATGGACAGTAATGAATACTAACATTGAGATGAGTAGCAATGCATATTTCTATTGGCTCTTGAATGAGATATTTAATTTTGTTTTGGTACATTTTTGTGTTTTGTCAAATTTGCATTCTCCTCCTGATGTGCACTGTTAACAATGTCCTGTGGATGAAATTTCTGTCTTTCCACTTGGCCAAATGTTGGCATATTAGTAAATTTGCGAAAGTTTCTTCAGACAAAACCAACAGATAAAGTCACTGTTGAAGATATGAGAAGTTGCAAACATGTGTGCCAAGTCGTTTTGAACAGTAAGTACTGACAAATTCTCACCATAAGAAAAATATTGTTTACCAGAGTCCATTGATTGTTGTTCAACTGTTCAGTCATCACATTTAACAGTGTGAGGAAACCCCATTATAAAAGTTTCAAAGGTGTCATGTTTATTGAGAAAGTAAAGCTTCAATTCCTTTGTGGGGTGAGTGATGGTGGAGACGGGGCCAGAGGGCCCAGAGGAAACTTTGCTGACAGTAAAGAATGCATTTTCTTACATCTTGAATGGCGACAACCCGGTGCTGTTGTGCACTTTAGAGCTATACACTACTCTTTATGAAGGATAAAAACATATCCCAATCCAAATTTTGTGCATTCACATGATAACTAAGCACCTCCCCATGTGTCCAATGAACGCATTCTGTCCTTCCATTAGCTTGAGGATGAAGTAGACTTGGTTTAACTTTTTTACTTTTAATAACCTACACAGCTCTTCTATCAAGTCTGACATGAAGTTCATCTCTTGGTCCGTATTGTCTCCGGCACTCCAAACTTCGGTACTCACCTATTAACTGACGCTTGTGCAACTTGGTGTGGCATCAGCACCAGCTCAGTGTTAGGGGAAAAATGGTATATTTTGGTCAGCACAAAATGATCACCTTCTGTGCTTGGTTGTGTTCCTAACATGTCCACCCCAATGAAACTAAACAGTTCTGTTGTTTCTGGCAACTTCTGCAGTAGTACATGCTTCCCATTAAAATCTTCATGCTGCACGCATTCTATACAATTTATGAAGTACTGATCAACATCATTCTTCCTTCTCTTCCACCAGTACTTTACTGCCCCTCTCCGATTCATCACCCTGCTTCCCCATGGCCTGATGAGACGTGATTATGCATTTCACATAGTGCTTCTTGCTTCAGCTCTGCTGACAGAACCACCTGTGGTTCTAATTTTTTTCTCTACACAATAATCCATCATGTGTGCTAAACTATTGTTGCTTGGTATACTGTTTACACTCCTTGTTGGTTCTCTGTGCTGTATGCCATTTAGCAAGGCTCTGATACAGTGCTTGTACTACTGCTGTTTTCTTGCTTAAGCCGTCCGAATTTCAGTGCTTCTTTCCTAGTTTATGCATTACTTTGTATTCAAATTCACTGAGTTTTATTGCCAATCTGACCAGTCTACTAGATTGATCCTTCGAACTTAGTAACCACTTCAGACAAGCATGGCCTGTCACTACCTTGAATTTCCTTCCATTAACTTAAACCAGAAGTATGTTAATCCATACACCAACCTAAGCATATATCTCTCTCTGTGGTAGACTAATCCTTCTCCACTCTGTTCAGCTGTTTTGGCACAAAGGCAGTAGCATGTTCTTCACCTTCAATCTCCTGGCTCAAAACACACCCAAGAGCATGGTTTGATGCATCACATGACAATATGAACTCCTTCTGAAAGTACAGAAACACCAACACTGGACTCGATGTTAACACTTTCTTTAATTCAACAAACGCTCCCTGACATTCCTCTAGTTGCACAAACTTAACCACCTTCTTCAACAACTGCATAAGCAGTTCTGCAATATCCGCAAACCCCTTCATGAATTTTCTGTAATAATTTGCAAGATCCAGGAAAGATTATAAACCATTAGTTGTTTCTGGTATTGGAAAATCTTGCACTGCTTGCACTAATCTAGGATCAGTTTTTACACCATCCTTAGTTATCACAGGTCCTAAGTTATTGACTTCGTGTAGTGTAGAGTGACATTTCTCAGTACTTAGCGTCAAATAGCTGTCCATAATCTCTTGAATACTTCCCTCAGTTGTTGCCTATACTACTGCGTATCTCTCCAAAAGATGATTATTTCATCCAGCTACATCAGTATCTGATGTGTCTGATGACATAACTGTGTCAATCCTTTTAGTACCCCATCCAACAAATGTTGGAATGTTGCTGGTGCATTTTCTAATCCTTGCAGCATCCTTCATAATGATACTGTCCCCAAGGTTTTGCTCTGTCCACTTGAGCCACTTGTAACTGATAGTATCCACCCTTCAAGTCCATTGTCAAGAAGTACCACCATTGCCCAGGATTACAAATCGCTTCTGTGATGTTCGGAATTGGGTAGGCATCTGTCATAGTTTTACTATTTAAACAATGTTACTTGCAAAAGAATTGATATTTCTTTGAGCTATCTACATGTTTCTATGTTAAAATTGCAATTTACTTCCATATTCTGCCAGAGCTACTTCTCTCCTCTATTTTACTGTCAGCCAATTGTTGAGTAATAAATTCCACCAAAATTGGTTACAGAGATTGTGGTATTCAGATTGTGCTTCATCTCCTGTCAGAATCATACTGTATCCAATATTTCACTATCCTCCAGCAGTTCCACTGTACACAACACATCACTTGGTAAGTCAGGCTCCACATTCATCCATAGCAACTTTCTGGTGCCACTCAACACACTGTCATGCGAATTAATCATTAATGTCATTGTTCATAATTTAACTGGATTGCCCTGTAAACTAAGTGTTTCTTGTGACAGATCAACATTGACAACAGTTTCCCCTAGCTGGAATGTCTTCTCACTGGGCTCCACTACATCTCACCAAAGGTCAATTATGGCAATATGTTGATGCAGAAAGTCTAACCCTAGGATCATACAGTAGCCATCACTTAGATGAGGCACTGCTTCCACCCATTGTCTAAATTTGGTTGTCTCAAACAAAAAATTCATCATTACCTATCACAAGGGTCATATACCACTGTGCCTATTCCAAGTAACTTGTAACATGGTGGGTTCCAACATCTGCTACCTACAGCTCTCTTGAGGTCACTGACACATGGGCCCCTGTATCCAATAAAACTCTGTGTTTCCTGCCACTTTTCACACCCACTGTGGCACATTCCACCTCCACATTCATTTTTACTGCATTTGCTTTGTAGGCCCACAATTAAAGCATTTTGCTTTTGATATGAACACATTTCTCTGATCCCTCGTACCTGCTGATATCTCAATTTCTTCATAATCCAATGCTAATCTAATTACTGCATGGAGATCTCTCTAGATGCCTCTGGTACTAAACCTCTTAGGAAAGCATAAAGCACACAAGACTCAGCTTCCTGTAGCAACACTGTGTTTACCTCCTCATTCTGTGTTAACATATAAGTATTTACCGTATATTTCCTAATTCTGTCCGTTGTTGACTGCGGTGATGTCAACTCCCCTGATACCATTCTGAAGAGCACAGTTGCACTCAGTGGCATGAGTGGTGGTGGTGGCAAGCTGGAGGGTCCAGTGGAAACACTGCTGGCAGTAAAAAATGCTTTATTCAACTTCAGTACATGCTTTGTTATGGCTCAATGCAGCAGAACATGCCTCATTCTGTTGACAATGGCCAAAGCTGACGTACGGATGGCGGCTTCCACCTGCTGAGAGAATCCTGCCTAGGCACTTTGTGTTGATTACAGCAGGTCTGCAGCCTCTGTAGGCCACAAGCGTGATGTCAACAGCACACTACTTTTCTGTCAAGAATAGCACTTCGAGCAGCCCCACGGCCCTGCTTGCCTTCAGTGTGGTGGCATGTGGAGACATCTGTACATAGGATCGACTATGCCCTCTGGCAGGAGTTAGACGGTAGATGGTGTTGAAGGCGCTAAGTCCTGTGGGGAACTCGGTGCAGGCAGCAGCAGATGCAGATGGCAGGTATGATGCTGTGGCACTGAGTCCCATGACGAACTCATTGCTGGCGGCTAAAGGCGCAATGTGATCTCGAACCCATGGCTGCTGTTGATGAGGCCCAGTTATCTCACTGTCCAGCAATAGGAATGCCTTTGCTTCAAAATTCAGACACATTTATATCACCCTGAGGCACATTTGCTTCACTAAACATGGCACCTGGGCTCGTCACCTGTAAAAGGAGATGTGCCCCAGTTACGATGACACTGACCCACCTGCTAAGGCCATTACCACTGCACGGTGCAGTTTACACCTGATTGTGGCTAGCCTCACCTTAAAGTCCCATTACATACATGTTATTCTGACTTACATGTTATCACACTGTGGCCACTAGTAGCCTGCGCCTACTAATGCAATAAAAAAGAGAACTGGCATAAAGAAAATCTAAACAACCACCAGTCAAGAACATTTAATGACAAATTTTCTGTGTTTGAGAATCACTCCCTGAACTTAGGTTATGGTAGACATATATTATATGAAAAATAGCTCATATTTTATCAAACAGTTGTCTCTATGAAAACCACTAATCTTTTTTTGTTAAAGGCTCAAAGGCAGGAGGGACAGTTCCTTACAACGTAGCCCTTATCGTGCATATGTAAATACCACTCCACAATATATGACAAATCATGGAATGTCAAGGTATCAGCCTGCCCTCAAAAATCTTATTCCAGTTCGAAGAAATATCAAGTAAGTATTTTGAATGATTCCAAAGCATTTTATTCACAGAGATTAGTAGAAACTAACTCTGTTTAACATTTATTTGTAATGTGCATTACTAATTTTTCTGATAAAGTATAGTTGTGTAGGGCTATTGATTAATATGGAACAGATTAATGAAAATAAAAGGTGTTCATCATTCCTAGATGCCAACACAGCAGGGGGGGGGGGGGGGGGGGGGCAAAAATATTGTTACACTAGGTGAAAATGGTAATGACATTGATTGTGATTTATATAGAAAGCTTTATGAATTGGGGGACTAACGTAAGAAGACACTACTAGCTAACAACTATTTGTATTTCAGTGAAATGTATTTTTACTTTATTCAAATATTTCTGTACTTCCCACCGTTTTCGAACACTTGGGTGGCTACAATTCAACTTATGCTACTTGAGAAGACCCCCATGAAAAAAAAGTGATTATAGGACAATGAATGTTTGTGGAAAAATTTGTTCAGGACATGCAAAAGAAAAATAATGACTAAACCATTGAAGGAAACACATTTTAATTTTCATGTGAAAGGGTAAGATTTGTTAATTGCTTTACCAGGTTTATGTTCTAGGTTACAAATATTGCTCAGTGTAATGGCCATCTGTATATGTGACAGCTTGGAACTATACAAGAGATAGCATTTCACATTTGTTCGGAGCTTATTTCAAATGGTGTACCATGTAATGTTCAGCTGCTTGAAGATTGCACAGTGCATCCAGCATTCTCAGCCATGGCAATAGTAACTTCTTCAACAATTTGTAGCATAATGCGCTGTATGTCTGTCCAAGGAGTAATTCCCAAATTGACAGTTAATTTGACGTTTCAAATCATGTTCTTCAACCCTGGTGCAGAACAAGGACTTCTATGTATTCCTCTAATGTGTCAATCTTTTAAAGAGCAGCAGCAGTGTTGCTGATGTTTTGATAAAACAGCTTTCTGAGTTTAGCGCTGCTCATGTTGTACAGACTCATGTTGACTGTCTGCAGCTGTAATGCATACTGATGCTTGTGTTTCACCTCTGTGGCTCCATATCAGTACTGGTATCTAATGGCAAGTCATGACAATAACACTACTAACAACACAAATCCTGCAGCACATAGTCTGTGCATAATTCCTATAAATTTGAGTACCCATACAGTAAATAGTTTCCATCTGCACTGCCTCAAGTAATTAAAGTTTAATTGTAAGTACCTGGTATAAATGAATCAAGACTGCGATGCTCCATTCATAAAGTGGGCAATGAGAGTCCATTCCAACAACAAGTTTCAAACTGTGTATATTAATATCTTAAAGTTAATTTATTTTTGTTAATAAAATGTTTTGATTTGCTTTTAGGAACAAAAAGGCTTTGGGTATTGATAGTGCTGGCCTTTTTTCATATATTTATTATTCATGGGTTTCACCTTACATGTATCATGCTCACAAAAAAGGCTTCACTTTAGAAGATCTACCTCAAGGGTCACATCTTGAATCATGTGATCTAAATTCTCAAAGGTAAGAGAGTAGTCTGTAATCTGCACATAAAATTTTATACATAAAGTATCAGACATAAAAGAGACAAACAATGGAAAATCTAGGATGGAATGTATCAATATTTTATATATTGAGACATTTTTATACACACATTTTTGCTCCATTCCTTTGTGTTATCTCTACTTATAAAATTTTAAATGAGATAGTGGAATGAGGTATTTCAAATTCTATTTCTACTTTTCCTTAGGTTGCAGCTTATTTGGCAGGATGAAGTGGCACGAGTGGGACTTAATGATGCATCTTTGTCCAGAGTAGTGAGGAAGTTTATACAGACACGTATGATTGTTTCATGCATGCTGTATGCTGCAAGCCTTGTTATGGGATTTGTAAGTCCTGTAAGTATTAGGTAGAATGACTACCTCCATATGTGTAGGTTTATACCCAGATGAATGAATCAACTGTAATTACATTACATGTGCTGGTACTGTGAACTGCCTAAGGTGAGGAGCATCTGTAACCATAATTTTCCCCGAGCACATCTAACTTTACTTTATGGTTAAATGATGATGGCACCCTCTTGGATAAAATATTCTGGAGGTAAAATAGCCCCCATTTGGATCTCTGGGTGGCGACTACTCAGGAGGATGTCGTTATCAGGAGAAATAAAACAGACGTTCAATGGATCGGAACGTGGAATGTCAGATCCCTTAATCAGCCAGGTAGGTTAGAAAATTTAAAAAGGGAAATGGATAGGTTAATGTTAGATGTTGTGGGAATTAGCGAAGTTTGGTGGCAGGAGGAACAAGACATCTGGTCAAGTGAATCCAGGGTTATAAATACAAAATCAAATAACACTAATACAAGAGTATGTTTAACAGTGAATAAAAAAAATAGGAAGCCGTATAAGCTACTATGAACAGCATAGTGAACACATTATTGTAGCCAAGATAGATACAAAGCCCACGCCTACCACAGCAGTACAAGTTTGTATGCCAACTAGCTCCTCAGATGACAAAGAGATTGAAGAAATGTATGATGTGATAAAAGAAATTATTCAAATAGTTAAGTGAGACCAAAATTTAATAGTCATGATGGAATTCGATAGTGGGAAAAGGAAGAGAAGGGAAAGTAATAGGTGAGTATGGACTGTGGGTAAGGAACAAAAGAGGAAGTCGCCTGGTAGAATTTTGCACAGAACATAACTTAATCGTAGCTAACACTAGGTTTAAGAATCATGAAATAAGGTTGTATATGTGGAAGAGGCCTGGAGACACAAGAAGGTTTCAGATAAGTTATATAATCGTAAGACGGAGATTTAGGAACGAGGTTTTAAATTGTAAGACATTTCCAGGAGCAGATGTGGACTCTGACCACAATTTATTGGTTATGAACTGTAAATTAAAATTGAAGAAACTGCAAAAAGGTAGGAATTTAAGAAGATGGGATCTGGATAAACTGAAAGAACTGGAGGTTGTTGAGGGTTTCAGAGGGAGCATTAGGGACTGATTGACAAGAACAGGGGTAAGAAATACAATACAAGAAGAATTGCTAGCTTCGAGAGATGAAATAGTGAAGACAGCAGAGGATCAGGTAGGTAAAAGGAAAAGAACTAGTAGAAAACATTGGGTAACAGAAGAGATAACGAATTTAATTGATGAAATGAGAATATATGAAAATGCAGTAAATGAAGCAGACGAAAAGGAATGCAAATGTCTCAAAACAGATTCACAGGAAGTGCAAAATAGCTAAGCAAGGATGGCTAGAGGACAAATGTAAGGATGTAGAAGCATATATCACTAGGGGTAAGATAGATACTGCATACAGGAAAATTAAAGGACCTTTGGAGAGCTCAGATGGAAAACCAGTCCTAAGCAAAGAAGGGAAAGCAGAAAGGTGGTAGGAGTATATAGAGGGTGTATACAAGGGCAATGTACTTGAGGGCAATATTATGGAAATGGAAGAGGACATAGATGAAGATGAAGTGGGAGATATGGTATGATGTGAAGACTTTGACAGAGCACTGAAAGACCTATTTTGAAACAAAGACACAGGAGTAGATAACATTCCATTAGAACTACTTATAGCCGTAGGTGAGTGAGACATGACAAAACTCTTCCATTTGGTGAGCAAGATGTATGAGACAGATGAAATACCCTCAGACTTCAAGAAGAATATAATAATTCCAATCCCAAAGAAAGCAGGTGTTAACAGGTGTCAAAATTACCGATCTATCAGTTTAATAAGTCACAGTTGCAAAATACTAACACAAATTCTTTACAAACAACTTGAACAACTTGTAGAAGTCATTTTTGGGGAAGATCAGTTTGGATTCCATAGAAATGTTGGAACACGTGAGGCAATACTGACCCTACAACTTATCTTACAAGATAGATTTAGGAAAGGCAAACCTACATTTCTAGCATTTGCAGACTTAGAGAAAGCTTTTGACCACGTTGACTGGAATACTCTCTTTGATATTCTAGGGGCAGCAGGGGTAAAATTCAGGGAGTGAAGGGCTATTTACAATTTGTGCAGAAACCAGGTGGCAGTTATAAGAGTTGAGGGGCACAAAAGGGAAGCAGTGGCTGAGAAGGGAGTGTGACAGGGTTATATTGAGCAAGCAGTAAAGGAAATGAAGAGGTTTGCCGATGACATTGTAATTCTGTCAGAAACAGCAAACAACCTGGAAGAGCAGTTGAATGGAATGAACAATGCCTTGAAAGGAGGAGATACGATGAACAGCAACAAAAGGAAAATGATTATAATGGAATGTAGTCGAATTAAATCAGGTGATGCTGAGGGTATTAGATTAGGAAATGAGACACATAAGGTATTAAATGAGTTTTGCTATTTGGGAAGCAAAGTAACTGATGGTGGTTGAAGTAGGGAGGATATAAATGCAGACTGGCAATGGTAAGAAAAGTGTTCCTGAAGAAGAGATATTTGTTAACATCGAGTATAGATTTAAGTGTAAATATTTGTATGGAGTGTAGCCACGTATGGAAGTGAAACGTGGATGATAAACGTTTTAGATAAATAATTTGGAATGTGGTGCTACAGAAGACTGCTGAAGATTAGATGGCAGATCATGTAACTAATGAGGAGGTACTGAATAGAATTGAGGAGAAGAGGAATTTGTGGCACAACTTGACTAGAAGAAGGGATCAGTTGGTGGACATGTTCTGAGGCATCAAGGGATCATCGCTTTAGTATTGGAGGGAAGCGTGGAGGGTAAAAATCGTAGAGGTAGAGCAAGAGATGAGTACACTAAGCAGATTCAGAAGGCTGTAGTAGTTACTTGGAGACGGAGAGGCTTGCACAAGATAGAGTAGCATGGAGAGCTGCATCCAACCAGTCTCTGGACTAAAGACCACAACAACGACAAGAAGTCGGTTTTCATACCAGTCTCCAGACTAAAGACCACAACAACGACAAGAAGTCAGTTTTAGCTGCTTGAAATGCTGTGTAGTTTTCATGCAATTGTAGGAACAGTTCTATAATACAAATGAGCTAGGCAGCCAGCTAGCATGTTAATATTTGCGAACCACCAAATGTATGCCAGAAATCCAGAAAATTTCAACAAATTGAGTTTTTTGTTAGTTTAAGTTGTTGATGCTTTGCCTCCTAACCAGCATTATTCTTGTTGCTGTGTAAGCATCACTCACATGAGTTTCCTCTTGTGTACTTGCAAATTGGTCCTTGTCATTTGCAGTTGCAGCAGAAACACTCATCTTTAGTAGTGCACTATATCATAATGTGAAAGTGCTAAAACAGGACCAGAGAGAGAGAGAAAATTGTAATTTTGATACTGGGCCTCTGTTGTGTCTTACATAGTAAATTAAAAATTCTCAGTACAGTGCATTTTCTTTTTAATTTATGTTGTTGTGGTCTTCAGTCCAGAGACTGGTTTGATGCAGCTCTCCATGCTACTCCATCCTGTGCAAACTTCTTCATCTCCCAGTATCTACTGCAACTTACGTCCTTCTAAATCTGTTTAGTGTATTCATCTCTTGGCCTCCCTCTACAATTTTTACCCTCAGCACTGCCCTCCAATACTAAATTGGTGATCCCTTGATGCCTCAGAATATGTCCTACCAACCGTTCCCTTCTTCTAGTCAAGTTGTGCCACAAATTTCTCTTCTCCCCAATTCTATTCAATACCTCCTCATTAGTTATGTGATCTACCCATCTAATCTTCAGCATTCTTCTGTAGCACCACATTTCAAAAGCTTCTATTCTCTTCTTGTCCAAACTATTTATCGTCCATGTTTCACTTCCATACTTGGCTACACTCCATACAAATACTTTCAGAAACGACTTCCTTACATTTAAATCTATACTCGATGTTAACAAATTTCTCTTCTTCAGAAACGCTTTCCTTGCCATTGACAGTCTACATTTTATATCCTCTCTACTTTGACCATCATCAGTTATTTTGCTCCCAAAATAGCAAAACTCCTTTACTACTTTAAGTGTCTCATTTCCTAATCTAATTCCCTCAGCATCACCCGACTTAATTCGACTACATTCCATTATCGTCGTTTTGCTTTTGTTGGTGTTCATCTTATATCCTCCTTTCAAGACACTGTCCATTCCGTTCAACTGCTCTTCCAAGTCCTTTGCTGTCTCTGACAGAATTACAATGTCATCGGCGAACCTCAACATTTTTATTTCTTCTCCATGGATTTTAATTCCTACTCCAAATTTTTCTTTTGTTTCCTTTGCTGCTTGCTCAGTATACAGATTGAATAACATCGAGGATAGGCTACAACCCTATCTCACTCCCTTCCCAACCACTGCTTCCCTTTCATGCCCCTTGACTCTTGTAACTGCCATCTGGTTTCTGTACAAATTGTAAATAGCCTTTCGCTCCCTGTATTTTACCCCTGCCACCTTCAGAATTTGAAAGAGAGTATTCCAGTCAACATTGCCAAAAACTTTCTCTAAGTCTATAAATGCTAGAAACGTATGTTTGCCTTTCCTTAATCTATTTTCTAAGATAAGTCGTAGGGTCAGTATTGCCTCATGTGTTCCAGCATTTCTACAGAATCCAAACTTATCTTCCCCAAGGTCAGCTTCTACCAGTTTTTCCATTCGTCTGCAAAGAATTCGTGTTAGTATTTTGCAGCCGTGGCTTATTAAACTGATAGTTCAGTCATTTTCACATCTGTCATCCGCTGCTTTCTTTGGGACTGGAATTATTATATTCTTCTTGAAGTCTGGGGGTATTTCGCCTGTCTCATACATCTTGCTCACCATTAATTTATGTAATACAAGGAAAATATTTGTAATAAAGAGGATGTTAAGTGTATTTGTAGGCAGTTTGAAACAAATGAAAAGTTGATAGGAAAGTTCTAAATTTGCATTCATCTTGAATTTTATTTAGTACATGCAGGTACATTTGATTTTATGAACAAAATAAAAGTTTTCTACAAACTTTCATACAAATTTTCACTTGAGAATTGTATGGCAGTATACACAGTTTTTACTTCTGACAGTGTACTTGTTCATAATCAAAATAAATGCTTAGATTTAAGCTACCATGAAAGAAGAATAAACAATATTAGAACATGATCCTCTTTTTTCAACCAGTTAAATGAAGCATTAACAATACCTAGTGTCTGCTTTCAGAGCTGTTAATTGACAATTTGTTATGTTTCAGCATTTTCACACAATGATTTGGTGCTTTAACTACAAATAACTGGGGTCATTTTGCAGATATGCAGGAGTGCACTCATGTCTGAGTAACTATTTGGCCTAAAAATCTCAGAAATTTTAGGCAATTATCTGACACTGTTAGTGAAGTCTTGGCAAAATTAATCCTCAGATTTTCACCCCAAATTTTCACTGGTGACATAGATGTGGAAATAAATATGGGATGATTACGGACAATAGTGTACGAAGGGTCTGAGCCAGGGAGAGGGGGAGGTGGGAACTTCTATTAGTTTCATAGTTTTGATGAGAAATTATTCTTGGCCTATTCTCTACTGATTAGTATCCAGTGTCCTTTTTTTATTAGTAAATGCTGCAAACTGTTACAAAACCAATTACTGCAACATCATAATTTATGTAGAAATTGAAAACATCACTTCAGTTGTAAAGGTTCTCATTTTTTAAGTTTTCAATGCTTAGACCACAACCAGTTTTAGGCAGTTACATGCCCATCATCGAGTGTGATAATTTTGTGCAGTGACCCCAAGCACCACAATAGAGAGCGCGGGTGTACCACCCGTGAGCACAGAACATGGAGCTTACCATGCTCTGCACTCGCTGGTGGTACACCGCATCCTATGCTCTCCTGCAGCACAAAATTATCGCAGTTGATGATGGGCATGTAATAGCCTAAAACCAGTCAGGGTGTAAGCATTGGAAAATTAAAAAACTGTGCAACTGAATCGGTACTTTCAATCCCTACTATAATGCTCAGTTACGAATGTTCCTCCAGCAGGATTGTTTTAATAATTTATGTATTATCATTTGAACAACATATTCTTACCAGTCTTTAGTTTTTACTGAGAAGGGAATTAGACAGAGCTATTGGGTGGCAGATTGCGGGGCAGGAGGGAGGGCGGGGGGGGGGGGGGGGGGGGGGGAAGGTGGAGAGAGAGAGAGAGAGAGAGAGAGAGAGAGATTTGGGTCATACGTTGGAGGCAGGAGGGGGGGCAGTGGCAAATTGAGGGAACTAAAGATGTTACTTGACTAGGGAGTCAAAATATGTGGAGTCAGTCCTGCACATTATTATTATTCATGAAAAGATGATTACTGAACAAAAATTTTACTTAACAGGTTAGACATGGCTAATAAGGCAAGCTGTAGAAATTATATATGATGCAGCATTTACAAGCAATGCTGTTGGGTGTGAGATGAAGTATCTGTTATTTGGTTAGACATTTGCATTTCTTTGTTGTGATACTGTGTACAACAAGTCTCTGTGGAGTACTGTTGAATATAATTGCAATGTGCTGTCGGTTGTATGATGAACTCTCATTTATTGTATTACTGTGAGAATATATGTAAGCCTCAAAAAACACGATGGCACCCATGCACAGTGGTAAGGTGGGGGGGGGGGGGGGGGGGGGGAGCCATCAGGGAAAGGAAAATGATTTAAATGTCTTTATTATGTTCATTCTTAAGAGGGTCAGAACTTTTTATGGCTACTTACAAGCTGCCATTCATCTCCCAAAATATTAAAAATACTCCATACCACAAGGTTGTGGTGAAGGTGCATGATCTATCTGAGTTTGACTGAGGGCATATTGTGAAGGTCCGGAGGCTCAGCACGAGCATTTCAGAAACTGCACAACTTGTTGGGTGCTTGAGGAGTGATGTGGCGAGTGTCTACAATACATGGAAAAACCAAACTGAACATCATGAGGTTGGGCGGCCACCTCTCATTGCAGATGTCGGACATCGTAGGCTGGACAGACAGGTAAAACGGGACAGGCAGTGAACTGTGGTGGAACTAACATCAGAGGTAAATGCTAGGCAGAGCACAAGTGTGTCTGAACATACAGTATACCAAACACTCCTAATGATGGGCTTCTGCATTGACAACCAGTGCATGTGCTAATTGTGGGGAAGGCAAACCAAAGACTGCATTTTATTGGCAGGATGCTTAGAAAATATAACAGATCTACTAAAGACACTGCCTGCACTATGTTTGTCCGTCTTCTTTTAGAGTACTTCTGTGCAGTGTGGGATCCTTATCAGATAGGGTTAATGGAGTACATCAAGAAAGTTTAATGGATGGCAGCATGATTTGTATTATCATGAAGTAGGGGAGAGAGTGTCTCTGACATGATACAGGGTTTTTGGTGGACTTCATTAAAACAAAGTCATTTTTCATTGCCGTGGAATCTTCTCACAAATTTCAATCACCAACTGTCTCTGAATGCGAAAATATTTTGTTGATGCCAACCAGTACAGGGGGGAAAAAAAGGAAATCAGAGCTCACACAGAAAGATATAGGTGTTTGTTTTTTCACACACTGTTCGGCATTGGAATAATAAAGAATTATTGTGAAGGTAGTTCACTGCACTGTCTGGAAGACACTTACATATGATTTACAATGTATCCATGTAGATGTAGATGTAGATGTTGAACGTGGCATCAGAGCACATCGCCCCCCTTGCCAGAATTTACAGGATTTAAGTGACTTGTATGTGCATATGTAGTTCCAACTCCCTCCGGTGACCTACTAAGGCCTCATTGCTTTCATCTCATGATGCATTGCTGCTGTTATCCATTCCAAAGGTGAACATACTGGCTGTTAGGAAGGTGGTCATAATATTCTCTCTTACCAGTGCATATAAAAATAAAAAATAAATTGTTCAGCAGAAAATAACTCTGAATAGATCAAACATTAATGCCTTTAAACACAAAGTAGCAGAGGGGAAATGGGATTCTGTGTACCAGGTGAAAAGGTCTGACAACAAATGGAATGAGTTCTGTTCGATTGATATAAGATGCAAAAATTGTAGTGTGTAACATATTTTGTAAGTATAATTATTGTTGTATTAGTATTTCTAATGCAAAGCCATTATTATGATGTAAAGAAAATATAAATAAATAAATGCTCCCTCTTGTGACAGCCATTGAGTGGGTAGATACATGACTGGTTTATAATTAATTTTGAGTCTGGAAGGACAGGGGAGAAACTTGTGAAAAGTTAAATATTTCAGGTGATTTGGAAGTGTCTTCACGTGGTTTAATTTGGAGTGTAGTGTTCACAAAGATATAGCTATTCATTGCTGAATCCGAGTCTGGCAGAATGTTTTAACCTGAAACATACAGTCACCTTATTTTTTGATTTCATTTTTGTCACCATTATGAAACATTCTGCATGCAGTAGCCTACATTTTTCGATTGGCTTCAAAAGAGCAGTGCATAATTGTGATGACATTGCAGTCTTATTCTTTTTACAGCATGTCTTAAACATTGGTTAAAAAAAGTTTTAAGGGAAATAAAAAGTAAGAATAAGAGGTAAACAGAAAAAGTCTTTTACAGTATTTATGAAAAGCACATTTGATAGATTTTTTTAGTAACTTCTAAAGATAATATAACCAAAATTGTGGTCATCACTGATAACTAACACTTGAGCCATTTGCACCTGTTCTCCATTGCTTTGTTACTCATTGTGGCCTGAATGATGGTAGCTGTTGCTACATTTCTTTCCTTAGCTGTTCAGTATCATTTGATATCAAATCAGGTGACTGGGCAGGCCAACTGGTCGTACTAAAAAAATGTGTTGGATGACCAGGGAATATTCTTCTTAGAGTTGACAATAAATGATGAAAACTATGAATGGTGACATTATCTTGTTGAAATGACACAGCACTTTTTGTTATGTTGGTCATTCTGGAAAGGTTGTTGCTGGTTTCCTTTCCCAATCCTTGTTCTAGTTTGTGCTACATCTTCAATTACCTTATTGTCAACTGGACATTCAACCTAAAACTTTCTTCTTCTATTTGTTTTTAACATTGCAAGGGGAGAATCTACTGATTTATGGTAACATATAGAAATTAAAATATCTGCTAAAATTCTACTGCTGTTGGAACAGAGTGTTTGTGAAAGTAATTTCTACACTTTTCTTATTACTGATGAATTTCAGTATCATGAATATGTAAATAAACAAGGTGGAGAGAAATTGTGTCACAAAATTTTAACTCTGGATAGCTGATGCCAGTAGGAACCAAAATTACTAATGTTGTGTAGGTCGACAATGCACCATTTTTAAACTACGGAAACTTGGAGCCAAGAGTTCCGATTGGCCATGGGATTGCTCTGTTGCTGGTCGTCAGTTGATGGGCAGTGCTGTGGTTGCTGGTTCACACATACAAATGTCCATCACCCTGTCACTGCCCCAACGTGATACACACACGTGTTGAATAGGTCTTGCTGTTTGTCCCCACTTCATGTCAGAGACATTCACACGTAAGCTTTGCTTCAGAGCACACACACGTCACCTGTGATTTGGTCATACAGTAAGCTTGGCATCACAGTATTTGTTTGAAGAACAATGGGATGTGGTTTTTGTTTATGGACTAGCTGACAGTAATGCGCATGAAGCTTGACAGTTGTGTGAGGAATGGTACCCAATAAGACGCCACCCACACCTGCAAACATTTGCAGCAATACACCGGCGACTTGGCAAAGCAGGCTCATTATGGGATATCAGGGTGATGCTGGAAGACCTCGAACATGACAGGATGCTGCATTTGAAGAGATTGTTGTCAAGCACTTTGAGGAACCATGTACGACAAGTAATTGAGTAGTTGGACATGACATAGGGTCACTCATCTGTTAGTCTGGGAGGTTTTGAGCAATGACGACCAGCATCCTTCTAGTTTCCACCCTGTCCAAGACCTAAGTTCTGTGGCGGACCATGAACACAGGCTAGGGTTTTGCCGGTGGTTTCTGTGATGTGTTGCGCGAGATCCCAACCTCCCCGCCATTGTGTTGTTTACTGATGAGTGCACCTTCCATCAGGATGGCCTTTACAACACTCGAAACGTTCATTACTGGGCAAGGGGAAATCCTCACATCACGTATGTCCATGGACATGAGGAACGATTTATGCTCAACATTTGGGTAGACAATGTGAGTGAACATCTGATTGGGCTGGTCCATCTACCTCCTCGACTTATTGGGGCAAATTACCATCACTTTTTGCAGGAAACTCTACCCGACCTTATGGAAGATGTTCCCCTGGACATACGGCTATGCATGTGGTTGCAGCATGATGGGCTACCCGCACATAACAGTCAAGCTGTGCGCATATATTTAGATGAACTCTTTGACAGCTGGGTAATTGGCGGAGTGCTCGTACGATATGGCCCCAGCAATCACCAGACCTCACACCACCGGACTTTTTCCTGTGCTGATTCTTCAAGGTTCTAGTTCATCCACCCAGACATGAACCACCTAGAAACGAAAAGGAATTAATAGGTTGCATTCAACATGCTGCCAATCACATTGGGGAAATGTCAGGAATCTTTGAAAGAGTTTGGCAAAACACCATTCGACGTTATCAAGCTTGTGTCGCATCAGAGGGTTGCCAGTTTGAGCACCTGCTGTAAGTAAACAATGTCCTAGCTACAAAAAAGGCCCTTTTCAGGTCTGACACAATTTGTAAAAGACTTTCTGTATGTGAACTAACAACTGTTGATTGGTTTGTTCCCAGTATGTCATATCATCTAACTACAATGGATGTGTCGGGACCCCATCAGATTTGCCCCCAGCCCCCCTCCAAGAGGGGAAGGCTGGTGCACTATCACCGAGCATGTGGGCCGCCTTCAGTACATCGTGATCTCTGGCAGGCAAAGCATTTGTGGTCATGTGTTGTCCAGAACATCCGGCAACAGGGCAACCCTGTGTCCAATTGGAGCACCTGGCATCAAGTTTCAGTAGCTTAAAAATTATGCTTTGTCGACCCACACAACATTAGTAATTTTGGTTCCTACTGGCATCAGCTATCTAGGGTTAAAATTTTATGACACAATTTTTCTCCACCCTGTATATTAACATAATTTATTTTGTACTTAGATCTTTGATGTTGTTTGTTGTCGTGGTCTTCAGTCCAAAGACTGGTTTGATGCAGCTCTCCGTCCTACTCTATCCTGCACAAGCCTCTTCATCTCCAAGTAACTACTGCAACCTACATCCTTCTGAATCTGCCTACTGTATTCATCTCTTGGTCTCCCTCGATGATTTTTATCCCCCACACTTCCCTCCAGTACTAAATTGGTGATCCCTTGATGCCTCAGAATGTGTCCTACCAACCAACCCCTTCTCTTCTCCCCAATTCTCTTCAGTACATCCTCATTAGCTACATGATCTACCCATCTAATCTTCAACATTCTTCTGCAGCTTCACGTCTCAAAACCTTCTATTATCTTTTTGTCTAAACTGTGTATCATCCATGTTTCACTTCCATACATGGCTATACTCAAGACAAATGCTTTCAGAAAGGTTTTCCTGACACTTAAATCTGTATTTGATGTTAACAAATTTCTCTTCTTCAGAAACACTTTTCTTGCCATTGCCAGTCTACATTTTATATCCTCCATACTTTTCCCATCATCAGTTGTTTTACTTCCCAAATAGCAAAACTCCTTTACTACTTCAAGTGTCTAATTTCATAATCTAATTCCCTCAGCATCACCTGATTTAATTCGATTACATTCCATTATCCTCATTTTGATTTTGTTTGTGTTCACCTTATATCCTCCTTTCAAGACACTATCCAGTCTGTTCAACTGCTCTTCCAAGTCCTTTGCTGTCCCTGACAGAATTACAGTGTCATCGGTGTACTCAAAGTTTTTATTTCTTCTCCTTGGACTTTAATTCCTAGTCCAAATTTTTCTTTTGTTTCCTTTACTGCTTGCTCAATATGCAGAGTAAATAAGATTGGGGATAGGCGACCGACTCTTACATCTGTCATCTGGTTCCTGTGTGAACTGTAAATATGCCTTTCGCTCCCTGTAGTTTACCCTAGCCACCTTTAGAATTTGAAAGAGAGTATTCCAGTCAACATTGTCAAAAACTTTCTCCAACTCTACAAATGCTATAAACATAGATTTGCCTTTCCTTAACCTATCTTCTATGAGACGTCTTCGTGTTGGTATTGCTTTGCATGTTTCCATATTTCTCCATAATCCAAACTGATGTTCCCAAGGCTGGCTTCTACAAGTTTTTCCAGTCTTCTGTAAAGGATTTATGTTAGTATTTTGCAACTGTGACTTATCAAACTGATAGTTCTGTAATTTTCATACCTGTCTGTACACCTGATCTTTGATGCCACTTCTTTATGGCAGGTTCAGCGATTTGAGTAGTTTATATTATGAGACATTTCACATTTCAGGCTGCAAGCTGTCTAATTTTTGGACAATATTTTGTTTTAATTTTTATTTTAAATGTGTTAATGTATGATTTCATTTCATTTTCATTCAGCGCAGAATAATTTTGATAATTAACATGAACTTTGTTTTCAGACCATATTCATGCGCAATTTGCTGCAATATGCTGAGGGTAGTGAAGAAAGTGTTTGGAATGGTATAAAATGGGCAGCATTCCTTACATTGGCTGAATTCTTTAGAATCTTACTCTTTTCTTGGCACTGGGCTGTTTCATACAGGTAACTGTTTCAGCTTTAAAAGAAGATCTCTCTTTCTTTTTGTCATTTGGATAATATTTGTGACATTATATGAATGCTTTTAAATGCAGTTGCAATGGGTGTTTAAGAGCAATACAGGATAATTTCAGTGGTACTATTTATGGCTGTGGTTTAATTCAGTGCTATAATTCATTGTCATCATCATCATCATACAGCAGTCACAGATCCTGAAGATTAAGCATTGCCTCAAGAAATTACCTTTATCTCCTTTGGTGTTGTGTTGTCTCCTTCCAGTCTCTTAAGCACTCATCTGGGTTAATTCATTTAGCTCATCCTGCCACTGCATTCTGGTGTACAAAAGTGTGATTATCTGCTGTGGTTTTGTGTCCATCGCAGGTTTGTCAACCGAGCTGTCAAATTTCTTGCCACACAGCTAGTCTCCTGAATCTACTTGATTCTCACAGTATTTGTAAGCAGTTAGCCATCCAACTTACTTATACTTCTTTGCATGCCCATTGTCTCCTCCCTCCTCAGTCTTTTATGTATGTAAAAATCCTTCTCACCCTTGTTTAAAATATGTAAAGATTTTTTCCTTCCACCTTTCTGTCAATGTTTTTAATCATTAGAATACCACTGCAAAAATTATTATTTAGTGAATCTCAGTATCTGTTCTGTACATCAAGCCTTTGAGTCTCAGAGGATTATGTTGATTCAAAAACAGTCTGTCACCTATTTGCATCATCTCTTCTACATTGAATAGTAATTCACTGAGTGTTGTCGACGTTAAGTATATTAGATTACATATATTACTAGCAGATAGGCAGCAAAGATTTGCATTTTTTTATTTATTTGACTATATTATGAAGGGGATAGATTGCTATTCACCACATAATGAGGTACTGAGTTCACAGACAGGCACAACAGAAAGACTGCTAGACAAGTTAGCTTTCAGCCGTAAGGCCTCTTTCCGAATTAGACAATGTGCACACAAATGCACTCTCTCTCTCTCTCTCTCTCTCTCTCTCTCTCTCTCTCACACACACACACACACACACACACACACACACACACACACACGGCCACTGTCGGTAGTTACTGAGTCAAGACTGCAAGCAACAGTGCATGATGGAAAAAGCAGTCTGGTTGTTGGGGTTAAGGAAAAGGCTGGGCCAGGGAGGGAGAGGGATGGCAGGGTAGGGGTGGCAGATGGTAAAGTGCTGCTTGTGGGAGCAGGTAGGGCAGCTAGTTGCAGTCTGGTGGAAAGGGGAGGGGGTGGAGGGGGACGTAAATGGCGATAAATAAAAAGACTGTGGGTGCATTGGTGGAATAGACAGCATTATAGTGATGGAGTGGAAACTGGGAAGGGGAGAGGTGGGTGAAGAACCGTGACTAATGGAGGTTGAGGACTGGAGGGTTACGATGGGAACATAGGATACATTGCAAGGAGATTTCCCACTGGGCAGTTCAGAAAAGCTGGTGTTGGTGTGAAAGATCCAGATGGCACAGGTTGTGAAGCAGTCATTGAAGTGAAGAATGTTGTAATTGACAACATGCTCGGCAATTGGGCAGTCCAACTGTTTCTTGGCCACAGTATGTTCGTGGCCATTCACGTGGAGAAACTGCTTGTTGCTTGCGTTCCCACATAGAATGCAGCACAGTGACTGCAGCTTAGGTTGTAAAAAATATGAATGGTTTCACAGGTAGCCCTGCTTTGATGGGATAGATAATGCTTATGACTGGACTGGAATCAGTGGTGTGGTGGAAGGATGTATGGGACAGGTCTTACATGTAGGTCTATTACAAGGATATGAGGCAGGGTTTATGAGCAGGGGTTGAGTGGGAATGAATGAGGATATTGTGTAAGTTTGGTGGGTGGTGGAATACCGATGTGGGAGGGGGGGGGGGGGAGGATAGTGGGTAGGACATTCCTCAATTCAGGGCACAAAAAGAGGCAGTCCCAAGGGAATGCTCCTCTGTGGCTGGAAGGTGGGACTTGGGTTGGGGAAGTGATGGGTGAATGGAGGGATACGGCACAGGAGATCTGTTTCTGTTCAAGGGAGGGTAATTATTGTCTGTTAATACTTCAGTGAAACCTTTAACATATTTCGAGAGAGAATGCACATCACTACAGGTGCGATGGCCACTGGAGGCTAGGCTGTGCGGGAGGGGCTTCTTGGAATGGATTGGTTGGCAGCTGTCAAAGTTGAGGTATTGCTGGTGATTGGTAGGTTTGGTATGGGCAGTTACTGATGTGGCCATCTTTGAGGTGGAGGTCAACATTGAGGATGGTGGCTTGTTGAGGAGGACCAGATGAAGTGAACGGGGAAGCATGTGTTGAGGTTCTAGAGGAATATAGACTGTGTGTCCTCACCCTTGATCCAGATCATGAAGAAGTGATCAGTGAATCTGAACAGGTGAGGGATTTGGGATTCTGGGTCGTTAGGAAGGATTCTTCTAGATGGCCCATAAATAGTTGGCATAGGATGATTCCATGCTAGCACCATAGGGTAGTGCCATGGTGGTACCTATTTCTGTACCTTTGATTTGTTTGTAGGTGAGACCTTCAAAAGAAGAAGTAATTGTGGGTGAGGATATAGTTGATCATGGTGACCAGGAAGGAGTTTGTACATTTGGAATCCATCTGGAGTTGGGAAAGGTAGTGTCTGATAGTGGCAGTGCAGCAGGGCACCATGTGGTAAAGGAACAGGAACTGTGGAGAGTCAGTTGAGGAAATGGTTGGTGTCTTTTGTGTAGGAGGGTATGTTGCAGGTAATATGCTGAAGGTGTTGGTCTGCAAGAGCAGAGATTGTCTCAGTGGAAGCACAGTAACCAGACACAGACTCTGGGGAGAGGCTCTGGGATGGGCCTAAGAATTTGAGGAGAGACTGGAGATCCTGCTGGCTTTCTGGAATGGGATCGCTGTGGCAGGGTTTTTGATTGTACTAATCTGACAGTTGGTGGAATCCTTCTGCCAGGTAATCCTTTTGGTTCAAAACCACAGTGGTGGAGCCTTTGTCAGCAGATAGATTATAAGGTCGGGACAAGTTTGTAACAAGTAGATTGCAGTTCTCTCTGTGGATGTAAGGTCAACTTGCATGTTAAAGGATTTGGGGAATGATGGTAAGGCAATATTCAAGGGTAAGAAATTCTGGAAAGTTAACAGGAGGTGATTTGAGAGAAGTGTGTATGGATCACGTTTGGATGGAGGAGTGAACTGAGACAGGTGAGGTTCAGTGTTGGGCTTTGGTTGAATCTGATTGGTGGCAAAATAGTGTTTCCATGGTAGGGGCTGGGAGAAGGTGTGAAGGTCAGTCCAGCATTATTGAATTTGGGAATGAGGAAAAAGGTAAGGCACTTGGAAATTGCTTGAATGTGTATGTGTATGTTGTCTAAATCAGAAAAAGGCCCCTTGGCTGAAAGCTTAGTTGTCTTGCGGTCTTTTTGTTGTGCCTGTCTGTGACTCATGTGACTCAACATTTCCATTATATGCTGACTAGCAATCTATCCTTTTCATAATTTTTGTTATTATTCCAGCCTGGCTTTTCCATTGGTTTATTTACGTGAATGTTTTAAATAATTTTCCACTCCTGGTTTGCTGTTAACTTATTACTGTGATATTGTGTGAATGAGGCTTAGTGGCATTTTTCACAGATTGTAAGAGTTAATAGTTCTCAGTTTTACAGACAATATACTGTAATTAAATTAAACTTACCCTTATTGCAAATGAAAATAGCTGATGTTGTCATCTGTCATATGATAAACTGGCTGGAAAGCCAAGTGTTTTACCATGCTGCTTTTGGGGTTAAAGGAGGCGAACCTATCCTGGATCAAGTCTGCCTCGCATATTAACAACATGGGCTGTTGAGCCAGATGGCTCCCACAGAGGGAGTGGTATTTATTTTATTTATTTATATACTTGTTCCATAGATCTGTACATGTGAGCAAGTCACTCAGATGTGGAACGTGTCAATGTACATAATAAAATACATAGAATAAAGACATTGTTATAGTATTAATAACAGTGCATAAAAGTCACTTATTAGCTTAAAAACTAGTCAACATAAATGTGAAGATAGCAGTTTCATATTTAGGGCATTATTGCATCTATTTTAACCTTGAACAGTAATCAAAACTCCCCACTTTGGGTTTAAAAGTGACCCAAAAATGGAAATGAGAAAAACAGGAATTTTTACATTAGGGCATTATTACGTTAGTTTAACAGTAAACAGTGTCAAAAAATTTAAAAACATCTTTCCAATCTGGGTTTTACTTATTTCTCTGAAAGAATTCCTCTAGTGAATAAAGTGAGGTCTCAAGTAAATAATTTCTCAAGCTACGTTTAAATACTGATGTACTACTCCTTATACTTTTGATGCTGTTGGGTAGGGAATTGAAAATTTTCGTTCCAGCGTACTTTACCCCTTTCTGAATAAGTGTCAAGTTCTTTGACTCACAGTGGAAATCCTCTTTTCTTCTGGTGTTATGTTCATGATGTAGGCAATTCGTTTCATACAGAGTGGGGTTATTTATTATGAAGCACATCAGTGAATATATGTACTGAGATGTTGCTGTCAGTATTTCAAGTCGTTTAAAAAGATTTCGACATGAGGTTCGTGGGGGTACACCACAAATGATTCTTATTGCTCTTTTTTGTGCTGTGAGGATTTTCTTTGCGGCAGGTGTATTGCCCCAGAAGATGATGCCATAACACATGACTGAATGAAAATAGCCAAAGTAAGCTGACTTTGAGATGGTAATGTCATTGAAGCATGACAAAATTCGTAAAGCAAATGTTGCCGACGTCAGCCGTTTTAGTGTTTGTAGAACGTGATGTTCCCAGTTCAGCCTACTGTCCACGTATACGCCTAGGAATTTTGATAAGTACACTTGCTTTATCATCTGATCATTCTATGTGATAACTATTTCTTTTGGGTTTTTGTGGGTTGTCTGGAACTGGATAAAATTGTTTTTTTTTTTTTTTTTTCAGGTTTATTGAAAGGGAGTTAATACTAAACCAACCCAGAACTTCTTTAAGGATATCATTGACCTCGGATTCTAAGTCAGTAGCTGACACATTATCCACCACAATGCTCGTATCATCAGCGAACATTGTAAATTTACACTTCTTATTGATGGATAAAGGCAGGTCATTAACATATATGAGGAACAGCAAGGGCCCAAGCACTGATCCCTGTGGCACTCCATGCTGCACAATTCCCCACTCAGAGTCCACTGTATATTGTGATACACTATCTGAAACATCTAGAATAATCTTCTGCTTCCTATTTTCGAGGTACGATTTTAACCAGTTCCCTACAGGTCCTGTAATTCCATAATGACAGGCCTTCTTGAAGAGTATCTGGTGATCTACACAGTCGAACGCCTTTGATAGGTCGCATAAGACACCAATTGGCAGCCTCTTGCTGTTTATAGACTCTAGAACACCATTTGTGAATGAGAAAATTGTGTTATCAATTGAAACTCCCTTTTGAAAACCAAACTGCTGTTCAGGTTACCAAGGTGTGCCACAATCCTGTTGTACAGAGCTTTTTCTAGGACTTTTGAAAATGTTGTTAATAGAGAGATAGGGCGATAGTTTGACACATTTGTAGCATCCCCTGCTTTGTACAGGGGCCTGACAACAGAGTATTTCATTCTATCTGGAAAAACTCCTTGTTGCGTGGATGTGTTGCAGATGTGAGACAAAACTTCGGTCACTTCACTACAGCAAGCCTTCAACAGCTTGCTTGAAATATCGTTGATACCAGCAGAATGTTTATTTCTCAAAGACTGTATGATTTTTTTGATTTCATTGGCAGTAATGGGAAGCACACTTATTTGACTGAAAGGTTCTGGAAAATTATTTTTCGTTATACAGGCAGCTTTATCTACAGAACCATGGCAACCTATCTGTGTTGGGACAGTTAAAAAATGTTGGTTAAAGATTTCAGCAATTTCCTCACTATTAGTTATCTCTGAGTTGTCAACAGTTAAAACAATATTTTTGTCTTTGGTGTAGTTTACAGTCCCTGTTTCTCTCTTTATCACATTCCAGATTGTTTTAATTTTATTTTCAGAATTAGTAATTTCAGTTGCTATACACATACTTTTAGAGTTTTTAATTACTTTGGCAAGAATTTTACCAGGGAGGGCATCCAGCCACCAACTGTCACTAATATTGCCAAAACCCAATAAGAAAGCAGACTTTGTGGGGAAATGGGAACAGGCAAAGAAGAAGAAGAAGAAGAAGAAGAAGAAAATTCAGATCATCTGTCTTACAATATTCACAAAAATACATGATTTTTTGCTCCAGTGACATTTGATGTACCAAACTAATTTGATAGACAAGTCATGTCTTCAAATGCATACAGGACAATTGTTTCTGTATAACCAGACAATATTCTCTAACATCAAATGGGTAAGTTGGCAGGTTGCTGCCCAAAAACATTGTGGCTGATGCTCCGTAAACTTTACTGGCATCATAATTGGTTGTATTCATGTCAGGTCTCCGGCTGTAACGTATCTTCATCTGGACACAATATTTCAGCGGTCCACCTGGCCACCATCTTTAGGTGAGTAAGCCGTCTTAATAAGTCTCTGGAACTGAAATGAAATATGCTGTGGTGGCTCCTTTATACATGACTGTGGGTCCATAGTGCGTGCGTGAACATAAATGCCCTCTAGCGCAAGGCACAACAGTGCACCGATGGTGAAAGAACATGGAAATGATAAATCAATATCAAACACTATTGACAGCTTTTGATGACTGAAACAAGTACCATTGTTTCTTAATGTCCGACAGGCCAGGGTTTCAACTTTTAATTAAAGGATACCTCTTATCTCTGTTTATAATATTGTCAGATAGCCAGATTTCAATGGCTTCTTTTACTACACAGTCCCAATACCACGACACAGGGGAGAGCACTTGTGTCTCATTGTACAACATTTTATGTCCTTCAGTAAGACAGTGATCAACCGCTGCCGATTTTTCCTGCTACAGTGATCCTGGACTGTACGAATCATTTGTCCAATGTAGGCTTTCTCACAATGGCAGGGAATCTTGCAGACCCCGGGCTTTCTCAAACCCAAATCATCCTTCACTGAGCCCAGCAGAGCTGTAGTCCTAGCTGGCGGATGGAATACACTTTTAATATCAAATTTCCTTAAAATTCTTCCTATTTTTGAAGATATGCTCCCCTCAAAAGGTACGAATGTCACCAATTTGCATGTATGTTCTGTTGGTTTCCACAAAGGTCCAATCAGTAGAGCACGATGGATCTGATTGTCAGTATAGCCATTCTGCTTGAACACAGATTTTAGATGATCCAGTTCTTGTGTCAAACTATCTGCATCTGAAATGACATAAGCTCTTTTTACCAATGTACATAGGACCCCATTGTGATGGTACGATGGATGAAAACTTGATGCATGAAGATATCAGTCCATATGCAAGGGCTTGTCATGAACACTATGTCCTAATATCCCATCATCCCTCCTGTAGACCAAGACATCTAAAGACAGAAGCTTTCCATCCTTTTTAAATCCCATTGTGAACTTAATATTGGGTTGCAGACAATTAAAATGATCTAGGAAACAATCCAGAGCATCCCTCCCATGTGGCCATACCATAAACGTATCGTCAACGTATCTCCAGAAACAAGTTGGTTTTAAGAATGCCGTCTTCAGTGCCATGTCCTCAAAATCTTCCATAAACAAAATGGTGACTATGGAGGATAAAGGACTCCCCATAGCCACTCCATCTGTTTGTTCAAAGTATTTGTCAATTTTTGTTTAATGACAAATACTTTGAACAAACTGACAGAGTGGCTATGGGGAGTCCATTATCCCCCATAGTCACCAGTTTGTTTATGGGTGATTTTGAGGATGTGGCACTGAAGACGGTGTTCTTAGATTAGATTAAGTTTTCATTCCATAGACCCAAAAAATGAGATGATTCTCATGGGTGTGGAAAAGTCAGAAAGTATAACATAAAAACATAAAACATTTGAATATAATACTTACTACCTGATTATTTGTCAGGAGATCATCAAAATAGGTGAATACAATACAGTAAACTGTATACTGGAACCGCTAATATTTAAAGAATTTGAGGGAGAAGTTTGGGTCAGTTACACCAAACAACACTCCCATTTTGCTGTAGTTCGTTTATTCACCTCTTTACAAAAGCAAGGCTTACAAAGAACTAACATGGCGGTTTCACCCAAAGATAATTTTAGATTAGTTCAAAGACGATACTCAGATCGATACTGGTGTTGACCTCATTGGCGCCACAGATTAATACGCTGTCGGAATGAAACATTGTTATGCCCTATTAATAAATTTATCATACACAAAATACTTAATCTTGACTGTTGTGACCAAATGCTGTCAAAACTGAAATCTAACAGATATTTTTACTTAAGCTGGCCTAGAAGTCCCTGTTAAGATGTTCATGTATAGAGTAGAAGGACTTGCCTATCAAAAAGTTTTTCAAACTCTGTTTAAACCATGCTTTATTTGAAACCAAGTTTTTAATGGTTGCTGGCGATTTATTGAAAATATGTGATCCTGAATATTGGAACCCTTTTTGGACTAAGGTAAGTGATTTTAGGTCGTTATGTAGATTGTTCGTATTCCTAGTATTGGTACTATGTATTGAACTGTTGATTGCAAATACAGATATATTACTTGCAACAAATTTCATTAAGGAATAAATATACTGAGAAGCAGTGATGAGAATACAAAGTTCCTTGAACAGGTTTCTACATGATGTTCTTGAATTTACACCACAAATGATTCTTATTACATGCTTTTGCGTACTAAAAACTTTTGCTCGGTTTGATGAGTTACCCCAGAATATGATTCTGTATGACGTACTAGAATGAAAGTAAGCAAATTATGCAAGTTTTTTAATATTTATATCTCCTACATTTGACACCATTCTCATTGCAAATACAGACTTGTTTAAGCACTTAAGCAATTCTGTGGTGTGCCCTTCCCAACCTCTTCAATCTGCATGTCTTCATATGTTAGACACATGCTGGAAGAAAATCTCTTACAGGTTCTGAACTACATGTAGTGGGTCATTTTAAAGTTTAATGAGAGTGAATTAGCTTTAAACCATTCATTAATGTCAGTGAAAATTTGATTAGCAGCTATTTCTAAATCTGTACTTGACTTGCTACTTATTGCATGTTTGTATCATCTGCAGACAAAACAAACTTAGCTTCTGACAGGGTAACAGACGAGAGGTCATTAATGTACACAAGAAAAAGCGATGGACGAAAGATGGAACCTTTGTGAACACAACGTGTAATTAATTCCCAGTCAGATGAAGACTGCTCCTGCACAGGTATTTCGCAAGGACACCCTTTGTTTCCTGTTGGATAAGAATCAAACCATTTCGCAGTACTGCCAGTGACACCATAATATTCTAATTTACTTCTGAGAATAGTGTGTTTCACACAGTCAAAAGCTTTTGACAGCTCACTGAAAATGTTAGTAGCCTCTAATTTATTATCTAATAAATCAAGTACAATCTCACTGTAGGCATAAATAGCTTTTTCTATATCACAACCATTAAGAAATCCAAACTGTGACTTGGACGATATATTATTTGCAGTCAGATGCTTAAGGAGATGCTTGAACACAACCTCTTCAAATATTTTTGAGAAAGCCGGCAAAAGAGGCAAAAGAGGCTTACCTTCAACATGTTTTAGCCAATGTGGAAGTATTCTGCTGATAAGATATTACTTACACAAATAACTTAAGATAGAAGTCAACTCACATGATGATTCTGATTAACTTTGTTGATATGTTATCATACCCACTAGACTACTTAGATTTTAAGGATTTTATGATGGATGCTACTTCTTTGGGAGATGTGATGTCATTTCCATTTTACTGAAGTTATTTTTAAAGACTGGTCTCAGATACACCATTGCACTGTTCACTGAACCTGATAACCCCAAGCTGTCAGCAACAGAAATGAAATACTTGTTTAAGAGGATTGCAGCACTACATGCCCTTGAATGAAAATTTCACTCTACAGCGGACTGAAACTTCCTGGCAGATTAAAACTGTGTGGCGGACCGAGACTCGAACTTCGGACCTTTGCCTTTCGTGGGCAACTGCTCTACCAACTGAGCTACCCAAGCATGACTCACGCCCCGTCCTCAGAGCTTTAATTCCACCCGTTCCTCAGCTCCTACGTTCCAAACTTCACAGAAGTTCTCCTGCAAACCTTGCAGAACTAGCACTCCTGGAAGAAAGGATATTGCGGAGACATGGCTTGGGTCCCGAGTTCGAGTCTCGGTCCGCACACAGTTTTAATCTTTCAGGAAGTTTCATATCAGTGCACACTCCACTGTAGAGTGAAAATTTCATTCTAGAAACGTCCCCCAGGCTGTGGCTAAGCCATGCCTCCGCAATATCCTTTCTTCCAGGAGTGCTAGTTCTGCAAGGTTCGCTGGAGAGCTTCTGTGAAGTTTGGAAGGTAGGGGACCAGGTACTAGCGGAATTAAAAGCTGTGAGGATGGGGCGTGAGTTGTGCTTGGGTAGCTCAGTTGGTAGAGGAGTTGCCTGTGAGAGGCAAAGGTCCAGAGTTCGAGTCTCGATCCGGCACACAGTTTTCATCTGCCAGGAAGTTTCACTACATGCACTTGTTACCAATGTCTCATGTATTTTTAGAGCTATCTGTTCCTCTTCCTTTTTAGCCCCACCTGTCTCTGTCTTCACAATATTCCATACAGTTTTTATTTTGTTGCCCAATGTAATCATCTTTTTCTTGAACATACATACATACATTAATACATTTATAGCTGTTCCATAGATCATGAATACAACATTTCGTAATGATGTGGAACGTGTCACTTTAACATAAGTTTTCTTTAGACAAAATAATTCATTTCTTGCTTTCTTCCTTTTTTACAGTTACTACTTCATATCTAAAAATTCATCTATTGAGTTGTCATCCAGAAATTCTTTTAATTTACTTTTAGATTTTGGTTGGCTATCTGTCAGACTTTTAATGCTATTTGGCAAATGGCAAAAGAATTTTGTGGCAGCATAATTCACCCGTTTCTGTGCCAAAGTGAGATTTAATGCAGAATCATGAAAAATCATCCTTTCTTCTTGTGTTGTAGCTATGCACTTTGCTGTTATTTTTTAATTGAGATGGGTTATTAATAACAAATTTCATAAGTGAATATATGTATTGTGAAGGTACTGTGAATATACTGAATTCCTTAAATAAATGTCTGCAAGGTGATCTTGGGTGGGCTCCAGCTATTATTCTGATTCCACACTTTTGTGTGTCAGAAGTATTGTAAACATCTATACAGTTCATGTCTTTGAGAAGAAAATGGCTCTGATCACTATGGGACTTAACATCAGAGGTCATCAGTCCTCTAGAACTTAGAACTACTTAAACCTAACTAACCTAAGGACATCACACGCATCCATGCCTGAGGCAGGATTCTAACCTGCGACCATAGTGGTCACGCTGTTCCAGACTGAAGCACCTAGAACCGCTCGGCCACCATGGCCGGCTATCTTTGAGCAATTTAATGTCGAATTGCCCAAAATATTATGCCATATAAAAGCAGTGAATGAAAATAGGTATAGTAAGCTAATTTACTGATATGTTAATCACCAAAATTTGCAATAACCCTAACCATTTCAGCAGATCATTGATGTGTTTCTTCCAATTCAATTTGTCATCAATGCACACACCCAGAAGCTTGGAATATTCTGCTTTAGCAACAGACTTCTGTTCATAGACTATATTTATCAATGGTGTTATGCCATTTACTGTACAGAACTGTAAGTACTGTGTTTTCTAAAATTTAATGAAAGTCCATTTGCAGAGAAACACTTAATAATTTTCTGAGAGCCATTATTTACAATTTCCTCAGCTGCTATGATTACTGGATTACCTGCTTCAATATTTTGCAGTATTCTTCATAATGCATTACAATGCTAACATCAGAGCTGTTCCTAGATAATAGGTTCAGTTTCCTTTTTGTCCCACATGATATCTTTATTCCTAGTGTAATCCATGGTTTGTTCTTTGACTTCTGTGTGATTTGAGTTACCTTTAGGGGAAAACAATTTTCAAAAGTGTAGGTAACTTTAATTAAAATAATGTTTTGTATTTTCAATTTGAGTCAGAAGTATTGTAAACATCTATACAGTTCATGTCTTTGAGCAATTTCCTGAATTTCTCAATTTTTGACTTATTACCCTCTTGTACTCAGATTTAATAGATTTTTTATCCTGACAAGTTTTAACATTTAACACAGCATGCTGCTTGTCATGATCAGATAGCCTATTTACTATTGGTTGTGTGATATGACTTTTTTCTCTAGATTTGTTTAAAAAGGTATTATCAATAGCAGTAACAGAGCATTTACATATCCTAGTTGCAAAGTCCACAATAGAAACTAAACTGAATGATAGTGTGACTGACTGCAATAATTGTTCACTGACAGAGCTTTTCAATAAATCCAAAACCAACTTGTTTCTGGAGATATGCCGACAATACGTATCTGGTATGGCCACATGGGAGGGATGCTCTGGATTGTTTCCTAGATCATTTTAATTGTCTGCATCCCAATATTAAGTTTACAATGGAATTTGGAAAGGATGGAAAGCTTCCATCTTTAGATGTCTTGGTCTACAGGAGGGATGATGGGACATTAGGACATAGTGTTTATCTGAAAGCCCATGCATACAGACTGATATCTTCGTGCATCAAGTTGCCATCCATCATACCAACGCAGTGGAGTCCTAAGTACATTGGTTAAAAGAGCTTATGCCACCTCAGATGCAGATAGTTGACAGAAGAACTGGATCATCTAAAATCTGTGTTCAAGCAGAATGGCTATACTGACAATTAGATCTGTCGTGCTGTACAGATTGGACCTTTGTGGGAACCAACAGAAAATACTAGCAAATCAGTGGCATTCCTACCTTTTGTGAGGAGCATATCTTCAAAAATAGGAAGAATTTTAAAGAAATTTGATATTAAAAGTGTACTCTGTCTGCCAGCTAATACAAGAGCTCTGCTTGGCTCAGTGAAGGATGATTTGTGTGTGAGAAAGCCCAGGGT
The DNA here is from genome assembly GCF_021461395.2 of Schistocerca americana. Lineage (NCBI taxonomy): Eukaryota > Metazoa > Arthropoda > Insecta > Orthoptera > Acrididae > Schistocerca > Schistocerca americana. Next base: position 755,027,507 of record NC_060119.1, on the reverse strand, counting down.
CTGCAAGATTCCTTGCCATTGCGGGAAAACGTATATTCGGCAAACGATTTGTACGGTCCAGGATAATTGCATGGAGCATCATCGCCACACGTGTTTATTTCAGCCGGAAAAATCTGCAGTGGCGGAACATTGTCTCACTGAAGAACAAAAAATGTTGTATGAAGAGACACAATTGGTTACCCCTGTGTCTTGGTAATGGGACTGTGTAGTAAAAGAAGCCATTGAACTCTGGCTATCTGACAATATTATAAATAGAGATAAGGGGTATCCTTTAAGTAAGAGTTGAAAACTTGTTCTGTTTGACGTTAGGAAACAACGGTCCTTGTTTTGGTCATCAAAAGCTGTCAATAGTGTTTGATATCGATTTATCATTTCCATGTTCTTTCACCACCGATGCACCGTTGTGCCTTGCGCGAGAGGGCAGTTATGTTCGTGCATGTGCGGAGGACCCATGTTTGTGTATAAAGGAGCTGCTGTGGCATGTTTGACAGAGATTAAAAACTGTGTGTTACTTCAGTTAAAATTTTTAAGAAAATGGGATTATGTACCATACAAAAATATCACTGTAACAGTACTTGTAGTCTATGGGAGATGATAGCCACGTGCAAGTAAGCCTGATCTCTTGGCTGCATTGTTACAAAGCTGATCAAGAAGTAGAAAGTCTCATTACCACATATAGCAATGTCACACCTACTGCCTTGTGTTCTCTAAGTTTGGGGTTTTCTCTCCAAAGTTTCGATACCTGTCCAAAGAAGCAGAAAAAATGGGACAACAAAAGGCACTCCCTGTTGCCAAATTCCAGTACTCTATTTTGAGTAGTATAGTGTAAAGCAAGTTCAGACACTATAAAGCATGGAACTTGACAAGAACAATTGCGTGTATGTCTCTGTGCAAGCTCTTATTATTATTCTCATGTTATTCATACAGCCTGTGTGGGATCAATACATATAAGGAATGTTTATATTAATATGTGTAGCTTGGAAATGAGTTTTCAGAATTTTCTAAGCAGTTTGCAGAAGAGTTACAGTGTTTTGCTTTGAATGTTAACTATTTAAAATTTGTCAGCATTTCTATTACACTTTCGAATTTGTGAGACAATTGTTTTACCAATTATATCACCCTTCTTTGTTAACAGTTAGTGTCTCTTGTTAGTTTGAACTAATATATTTCTCACACAATTGAGAAATAGTCTAGTATGAACTATACAAGTGTTTTGTAAGTTGTCTCTTTTGTGCACATACTACAGTTTTGTAATATCCTGTTTGCTTGCCAGAGCATGATGTTTGCTACAGTTTAACTGAACTCATTTGATTATTTCTTTTAATATCTGTACACACTGTTACATCTATACATCTGTGTACATCCATTTCGGTGTGTGGTCAGGGTAAAAACCGATGTGGGCTTGTAAATAATGTTTGGTGTTCATGTGCAGAAAAAGAAACAGTATCAGTTTATTTGCCCATGGGGATTACATGATGTGGATTGTGAAAAGGGTGAGAGAAGGTAGTTGCAGTTTCAAGACCCGTCTCAGAGGAAAAGGGAAGTGCAGTGGTAAAGAAACTAAGCCATTTAGTGTCTTCTCTCGGTGGTGGCTCAGAACAGACGAGCAATACATTTTTCGGCTGTGGCTCTGAAAGCATCTCAGTCTTTGATTTATTGATTAATCCTATGAATCTTTCCAGATTGTGGAATACAGAACACACACACACACACACACACACACACACACACATGTCAGCAGTTACATGAATTTTAGCTTCCTCCACAAAGGTTCTTGCAGTAGCTGCACTGTCTTGTTTCATGTCTTTTGTATCTTAAATCATCTAGAAATTCTGCTATTGAATAGAAGCAATGATCCAATAAGAATGCCCTTAGGGTTTTACAAAATAATAAGAATGATGGTATGTCTTTTGCTTTATACAGAAGACTATTGTAAATTTGTAAAGTGCTGTTTACTGTGTAGGTTTTATAGGCTGATGTCCTTATTGACTGGACATAAAACTATTCCTTTTGTCTTGTATCATGTTCATGGATATTAAAATTTTTATTTACATCTTTTAAACTCTTTCTGTTGTGTTTACAGATTTCTAGTATATACATACGGGGAAGAGGGAGAATTGATGACTTTTGAAAGAGGGGTTTGCAGGAATCTGTTTGTCGAGCATGTTGCATTGCTCTTACAGTTCTTTTTTGAGTTAAGAAGATGACTGAAGTAGGTGGTGTATTACCCCAGAATATAATTCCATACAGTAAGATGCTGTGGAACTGGGTAAAGTAGGCAGTTCAGACAGTGCTATAACTTGCTTTGACAGAGAGTAAACACAGACTTAACATATTTTATTTGGTGTTCCATTAAGTTTGTTTATATGTGTGTGACATTTGAAGCTATTTTGAAGCAATAAGCCTAAGAACATTGTTTCTGGAGAAGATGAAGTTTTGTTGGAGTTTATTGTCACACTGGGGCAGCATACATCACCTTTTTTTTTGTGTGTTTATTATAAGTTTATTCCCCTCAGACCATGTATTTAGCTGTTCTGTAGTCTTATTAACAGCTGTTTGAAACTGACTTGGGGTATTTCCTGTATTCAGGATGCTTGTGTCATCTGCAAAAAGAGTGTATGTTTGTGTGACTTAATGTTCAGGTCTAGATCATTTATATACAGGAGAAAGACGATTGGCCCAAGAATGGGTCCCTGAGGGAATCCTTTATTTAGAACTTCTGCATCTGAGAAACATGTCCTGGTGTTTTCCTTTAGTTCATGTTTTATTTATTTTTTGTTTTCTGTATGTTAAGGAGGAAGTGAACCATTTTAGTGCAGTGCCTCGAACACCATATACTTGGAGCTTCTCCAACTGTAGTTTGTGGTCCAGTATGTCAAAGGCTTTACTTAAGTCTAAAAAAATGCCAGTGGGTCTTTGTTTTTTTTGTCTATTGCTTGTAGGGCATTTTCTATAAAATTATAGATTGCACTGGTTGTTGCTTTATTTTTCTTGAATCCATGCTCAGAATCAGTGAGAATTTTGTTTTTCTCTAAGAATTTCATTTACGTGTTACTTTTTCTATGATTTTACTAAAGCCTGATAATAATGGAACTGGCCTATAGTTTTCAATATTTGTTTTGTCTCCTTTCTTGTGAATAGGGACCACTTTAGCAATTTTTAAACTGTCTGGAAATGTGCCTGTCAGAAAAGGTGAATTTACTACAGTATGTCTGCAAGAGGAAGTGAAATGTTTTTAATACATTGCTTTATGATGTAATCAGGAATACCATCAATCCTTGATGACATTTTCCTATGAACTGATGCACCACTGATGGTTTCATCTGGGGTTGTTCCATCAATGTAGATTGAAGAGGAACATGAGTGCACTTTGTTTTTCTCTTTCTTTCTAGTATCTGTTCTGTCACTGACTATTAAATTATTTGTGATCTCTGCAAAGTAACATTTAAAAAGATTTGCAATATGTTGGGGATCAGTTATATTCTTGTTCTCATGTTTAAGAGTGATATTTCCCGTTTTATGGGACACTTTATTTGCTTCTTCCTTTTCGTACTGCTTGGCTTTTATTTGCAGATTCTGTTATGAACTTATCATCGGCCTTTTTTTCCCCCTGTTGTATCACTCTTCTGTAGATTTGAATTCATTCCTGTATGTAACTGTTTAGAAGAGGGGGTATGTTATTGTTTTTCCCGCATTTGAGTAATTGTCTTTTCCTCGCACTTAATATTTTGATCCCTGTTGTTATCCACAGCTTTGCTTTTTTAGTTGTGCCTCTTATTTTTTGTGTTTTGAGAGGGAATGTAGTTTCAAAGTAATTAATGAAGATGCTAGAGAATTTCTCAAACTTTTTGCTGGTGTCATCTATTTGCAAAACGTCTTCCCATCTTTCTCCTGATAACAGGGAGTTGAATGTTTCTATATTGTGTGTATTAAACTGTCTTGCTGTTATAGTTCTTTTATAGTTCTGGTAGGGCTGCAAGTGGCTTGAATGGTGACAATTTGAGCTTCGTGATCGCTAAGGCTTGTACTTATACGTTTTGCAGTACAATTTATATTCACAAATATGTGATCCAAGGCAGTAGCAGTAGTTTTTGTAATTCTTGTTGGCATTGTTATAGTCTGTTTTAAGTTGAAAGTATCTGTGAGGTTGAGCAGTAGTTCTTTTCTTTTGCTGGTTCCAAGAAAATTGATGTTGGAGTCCGTAAAAAGCACTCTTGATTTTTTGTGTAGATGAATCCTGTTTTGTACATATTCAAGCTTATTTAGATATGAGTCAGAATTTCCATTTGGGGAGTGATGAATACATACTACAACTGTATTTCCGTCACTGACTTCAGTGAGAGCCAGCTCAAAATCTCTTTCTGCACTGAGATGTTGAAACTTATTGATTGATTTATATTTTAACCCATGCTTGGTGAAAATTGCAGTACCTCCATTTTTATAGCTGCTTCTACAGAAATAATTTGCTAGTGTGTATTCTGATATAGGAAAAGAGTCAATTTGGTCATTATTTAGCCAGTGTTCTGTAATGCACAGAACATTAAGAAAGTTAAGTTCTGTATTTGGTAAGATCTCTACATCTAAAACTGTTTCTTATTGACTGAATATTTTGATGGCAAACAGAAAGGTGTTTGTTGCAGTAATTTATTTGATTACCAGTACCAGGGTTTACATGAATATTTGAGATTCCTAAGGGCATTTTTATTATATCACTGACCTCATTCTTGTGTGGTAAGGATCTGTCCATAAAAAAATCATCTGTGTGAGAGCCTGGAGTCTTTTCTGCATTGATGGAGTCTGCTTCTTTTCTTCCAATGTGCTGTGCACCACTTCTGCATAACAGGGAGATGAGAGCAGAGATGATGTGATGATGTATCTGTTGTATTTGATGCTGTATGTCTTATCTCTGATTTCTTGACAACACATATGTCTATTTTTTTTCCACAACAAGCTGCTTCCCTAGCCCATTTAGTTGTAGTCCATGTCCAGTGTGCAATGTATGTCCTATACCACTCAGATCAATGGGTTCTATTTTTTCATATTGTGTGTATATTTTTGAGAGTAACATGTTGGCAGCACTTATCTCTCGGTTTACACATGACCACGGTGGTAGGTCGTATTGGTATGGAATGGTCATTAACAGGACATTTGTATGAGTCAAGTGTCCTAAACACTTCTTTAATTCATCAATAGCTTTTGGAGTTTCGTTTTTAAATACATCACTTGCTCCTCCAAACAATGCAATAAAATCATTATGAGTTAATTTGCCAACTTCAGGCAGGTGGACATTTGCTATTTCAGACATGGAAGCACCAGGCTTAACAAATGCTGTTGCTTTTTCAGATATTCTGTCACTGATCTGTGTAGCAATCTCACAACTATGACTGTCAGCAAGGGCAATAAACTTTATGTTACTTTTTCATGTTTTGTCACACTGGAGCTGTGCATTTTTATGACAGCAGATAGCTGTGAATCTTCATTAAACATTGCAGAGACACATTTCTGTGAGTTCTTTTGTTTTTTGTGTACACTTTGAAGCTCAATATGTTTCATTGTATCAATTAGGACATCCTGGTTTCTGTTTCCTCATCTCTGTATGCCTGAATTGTTTATAATGTCGGAGTTATTTTTGAAATTAGTAACAGAGTAATTCATCTTGTCTTGTGAAATCACACTACACACTGTTGGGCTTTCCTGGTGAATAGTGTGCACTTTAACTGTCTTATCTAATTCTGTCTTATATTTTGAGGCACTTTATGAGTACAGGTAATCCTGTGACATTATTTGATTGTCAGAGTGGTTTTGCTGACAACAGTTTAGCCTATTCTGCTGTGAACTGGTCATTTAATGTCATATCAGCAGATAAGCAACAGATGAAAAGGCAACATGTTTGTAAAATTTAGATAATAAAAATTTCTTGTGTTTGGAGCTTGGGGGCATCTTTTATATTTCCTCCCCTGTCCTTACGTGAATTTACTGGGCGTGAATTCAACAATCTCAATGGGACGTTAAATCTAAGGGTAACAATATTTTAATTTAATTTTACAATTCAATGTTTTATTTTTATTTAACAGTTCAAATCTTGGAAATGAGCATAACCATTACATTACTATGTGGTGACACAGGACTGTGACAGTAGTAGTGTCAAAAAGGTAGCTGAAGCTGGTTTTAGAGACAATTTTCAGGATTACAAGCAACTGAAACACTCAAATGACAAGCACTGGAACATATCATAAAAAAATCAATACAAGTTTAAAGCTCAGTTTTAAAGACTAATAAAGAATGTAATTGACTGATTGCAACTTCATTAGAGAAAGTAATGGACCTGGTGTGATTTGTAATAGAATAGGGGCAACATTATCTTGAATGGCCTCCTCGTCAAATTGCAGTCTGCAGTCTTTTTTCTTCTTCTTCCCTCTCTTTTTTTTTTTTTTTTTTTTTTTTTTTTTTTTTTTTTTTTTTTTTTTTTTAAGAAAAAGTTACATAGGCCTACATTGTCCAATATCCTTACAGTGACCGTGTAACCACCAAGGTGTCACCAATCGGTTAACAACCTGATAACTGTAATCAGGATGGACTGAAGCAGTGTTAAATAAAATTTATTTTGGGTTTGTTAGTATCACCAAATAAGGCCTATAAGTAAAACCACAGCTATTTAATTAACCAGAGAAAAATTAAAAAATTGAAAATATAATAATAAGCACAAGCAACAAGTCAGCTACTTCATTAAATCTTTCTGTATGTCACTAAGTATGACTTACAAAATTAAGTAGATATAACTACCAAATGTGTTGAATGGCATAAGTTGCAAAACATGACACTTCATATTACATTAACATGTCTTACAAATAAATCATTTGCAATAAACACCTGAAGGGCAATTTCTTTAACCCCAATTTATATGATAGCAACTGCAAGGTAATTAAGTTTAGTTAAACTCAATAGCAGGATTGTAAAAATAACTCATGACAATAAATATTAAATGAGCAAACAAGTGTAATAATAAAAAACTATTGTTTGATGCAGTCACAAAGTAAGCAATTCATAAGACAAATAAAACATAGTTTGAATTAAAGAAGACAATCCCTGGCGGGATCACAACCTTGGTAAAATCCAATGGAACCGGTAAAAGACACGTGATCAGTTGGAGTGGCTGTACGTACTCTACACTTGTGAGTGTAACAGCAGAATATAGTCATGCTCAATGTCAGAATAGCAAGCAGGGTGGATAACACTCCAGGAACAATTATGTTAAGATATCATACTGGCAGAATGTCGTAATATGGGTGGCAGCTAGATCTAGAGTGATTTGTTGTTGCTCCTGTGTCATCAACTTATCCAGGGACTCAAGCAATTAGGTGTTGTAAGTATCTGGAAGAAGTGATAAGACAGGATGTATACTGAGAAAGGACTTGTATTCTGGAATGAATAACAGGAATGATGTGGTAGTGGCGTTTGAAGTTTCTTTCAGTTGTGAAGAGAATTGAAATTCAGGTCCCAGGGTACAGCAATGGGATGCTTTGAACAGAAGTCTGCTATTCTTTAGCAATACTCAATACGTGCGTGGAATGAAATTCTGATTGAAGCACACAAATGAAATCAGAATGGGCTATGGGGCTGCATATTCCCAACTTGTTCGTACCCAGTAGAACAGAGGTTGTATTAATTTGACTTTCAGTTGGGGACACAGCAGTTGTTTAGTTACAGCTAATAATCGAGGAATTTTGCAAAGAGAAGTGTCAGGGTATATAGTTAACTCAGTACAAATATAGTTTCAGCTATACAGGGCAGTTCTGCAATTCTCTAGCAGACAAAGCTGTATGTGTCAGTCGATTGTAGCTGGCAGGTAGTCTTTTGTTTGCCAAACTATGTACAAATGAGTAGATTTCCAGGGAACAGGAAAAGTATAAAGCCTACATCCTTCCAATTCAAAATTCAGACAAGATGTGGGTAACTGCATGTGAAGAATGAGTTGGGAGTAATCTTGAGTCAACTTCACAGTAATATCGTTGTAATGCATTGGCTTAGAGTTAGAAATGAGGGGTTATATCCTTTGAAGAGGGGGGCATGGTAATGTATATTCATGAGGGTATGAAGCAAGATTTGAGAGAAACTAAAATCGAACTGAGTTTATTTTGGAAGACTGTCTGTGTGGCCAACACACTTGGCCAACACACGTGGGCCTGAATGGAGTCTATGTTGAAACATGGTTTGTAGTACACAGAATATTGTTAAAGCTGTAGATACACTGATCAGCCAGTACAGTATGATCACTAACCTACTACTGATATAAACCCGTCCAGGCATTAGCAGCATCAGCTGGTGAGGAATGAATGATTGTCAGATACATGCATGGTGCATGTAGTATCTGTGAGTTTGCTCTCCGTGTGTAAAATGAGAAAGGCACACAATCTATCTGAGTTTGACCGAGACCATATTGTGATGACCTGGAGGCTTGGCATGAGCATTTCAGAAAATGCATGATTTGTTGGGTATTCGAAGAGTGCTGTGTTGAGTGTCTTCAACAAGTGGCGAAACCAAGGTGAAACCACATCCACTCATTGTGGGGTTGGGCAGCAACCACTTATTACAGATGTCAGATGTCATAGGCTGGGCAGACAGGTAAAACTGGACGGGTGGCAAACTGTAGTGGAACTAACATCAGACATTAATTCTGCGCACAATGCAAGTGTGTCTGAACACACAGTGTATCGAACACTGCTAACGATGGGCTTCCACAGCTGATGATCCATGCATGTGCCAATGCTAGTACCATGACACTGGCAACTATAACTGAAATGGGCACACGACCATTGTCACTGGACATTGGCGCAGTGGCAGAGCATTGCACGGTATGATGAATCCCACTACCTTCTTCATCATACCAATGGAAGTGCACCAATCAGTAGTCTTCTATGGGAACAGCTACATGACACCTGTACTTCAGTGATACAAGTGATGTTCCCTATACCACCCAATATTTTCTCAGCTTTGTTTAACATCAACACTATGATATATGATTTAGTGGGTTGTTGGAATGTAGCAAATTCATTCTGGACTTGACTTGTGTCTTCTCAAACAAAACTCTTAATTCTACACATGTGTCAATGATAAAAATAGACAATGTACCATTGATTTTACCTTTTAAAGTTATGTTTCCTATCGCTCTTGATGGATGCACTTTGTGGGTGGGGAGTGATGGGCAGTGGCAGAACTGCTCCCATTCACGTTTCTGTATTCACATTTATTCAAGCCTGTTTGGTTAGCTGAACTATGTTGTAAAGACACGCAATTTGCTCTCTTATGAATGATCTTTCTAAAGTAAGCACATTACAGTGCCGATCACTCAGGAACCTTGTAGCCTGGGGGTTTGCAACAAGCGCAGTGCAATTTGGCAATGAATGCACCTCTAGTGGGCTTTACCTTAGTGGAAGACTGAATGGCCTCCTTGCACAGAAATGTGAATTGTACAGTCTTCCATAGTGTAATCGGCGAAACATAATTCACTTTAGCATCTATGTGTGGTCATTGCTGCAAACAGATATGTCCAAATGGTAAGTTTCCACTTTGCTGTCTAGTACTTTTTCCTTTCATTGCTTTCCCCCAGTACAGATCCACAACTTGACACAGCCCTTATTTGGCCAGCAAAGTGCTGTAAATCCTTACCAAACTTTTGTCTCTGTAGTGGTCAACCCTTTGCTTATCTCGATACCTGTCCACTAGCCCTTTTACAAGGATGCCAAATGCTGTATTATTTCTCATCCGTTCCATGAAATTTACATAAACATGAGCCACCCCTTGCAACTTAGGCTGGTGATTACTATCAACATTCCATCACTCCCTGTGGACATTTTCCCAGTGTCAGTGTAACTTTATGTGAAAATGTGGACATTTTCGCATGGTGGGAACCAGTGAACCCATTGCAACATCAATGCAGATCAGGAGAGAACTGCCTATGGGATACTCAGGAATTGGAAAGTGAGGCTAACTGATGGCACAGTGCTGCACTACAGTGTTGCATTCAGTAATGGCTGTTACATTCAATAATGCCTCATTAAAGCACCTCTGCAGATCTCCATTCCTCACCCAGAGTTGCTCCTTCCTAGCTTGTAATTGTGGATCAACCTCCAGCTGTCTAGGTGACCTGGTTGTTGGCATTCCTTTAAACTAAACACATCAAAACAAACAAAGCAAATTCAGTGGCATAGGTACCGGTGGCATCTTCTCCCTAAAAGCAAAGCTCACAATTTACATCTGCAGATTGATCAACTACATGGCAGTGTTTGGCAGCAACATGGCGGTGGTGCCTAGAGTTGGGCCAGCACTCTGTTGTTTACCACGATATGGCCTTGTGCTCATGTAGCAGAGGAGTGGGTGAGGTTGCACAACCTTGTGAAGTTGCAGCAGCAGTGGTGGCAGTGCAGGTTAGGCCGTGGTGGCAGCTGGGAGTGACTATGCAAAGCACTCATCCACAGCACGGAGTTGGGCAGCCCTCACAGTTGTTTCACGCATCTGCTAATGTCTTAGTAATTTGTATGCAGCACCTCATGGCCAAAGACAGGGTGAATTTGGCATCCTGATAGTGATGTGAGTTTGTAAACCCACTTTGGAGTGTAATCATGATCAAAAAGTGAAATGGGCTTGTAAATAATATATTGTACTCATGTTCAGAAAAAGAAACCGTATCAGTTATTTACTTGCCCATGAGGACTGTGTGGTAAGGATTGCCAGGGGAATGAGAGAAGGTAGGTCCAGTAGCCCAGAGGCACATCAGAGGAGAATGGAAATGCAAAGGTAAAGAAACTAAGCTGCTTAGGATCTGCTCTAGGCAGCCGAGAGCCTCTGTCTCAGAAGTCAGCTGAGCATGTGACATCATTTGATTGACAGAGTAGCTTTGCTGACAATGATTTGGCCTATTCTGGCATGAACTGGCCAGTTGTTGTATCAGCTAAAATCAATGACCTCTTTGTAAAATTTAATAATAAAAATTTCTTGCATTTGAGGCCTGTGAATACCTTGAACATTTATGTGATGTGACTAATTATGAACAAATTATTTTACCCTCTATGGCTTCTATGCCACTGCATCATGCTGATTTAACTGGATATAAAAGAAAAATTTTGGTTGAGAAAACTAATAAATAGAGACATAGCTCTGCTGGCCAGTATTTACCTTCAGGGGGTACCTATGCCCAGACTCATACAGAAGAAAAAGGAACACACTACCTAGCTTTTGGAAGTAATAGTTCCTTTGTTGAGTAGAAGCCATAGACAGGCTGATGAAGGTTAAAAAGGAAGGGCAGGTGACTCAGATATCAGGATAGGAGAGAGTGGATGTGAGTGTAGGCAAAGATGAATGGGGAGGCATCAGGAAAAGTAGGTCAGAGATGGTACAATGGTGAACACTGTGCCAGCTTCTGTCCAGACAAGATAAGGACATAGTGAGCAGTAAAGATAGATTTGGGGAAGGAGAGGCAAACAGTGTAGTTAAGAAGTACCTAATTTGCCAATGCTCATCTTGTATCTTTAATTCATTTATTTATTAACAATATTCAGTAAGTCCCCCTATAAAGGAGAGCTTTCATGAAAGTGGAACAAATCAAGCTATATATTAGAAAGGAGAAGCAGCCACAGCATACAACTGTAAAGCATACTAACAACAAACTTCCTTGCAGTACCTTCTCTCCATCTGCAAAATTATCCTACTGTGCAATCCCTAATTCCTGGAACCCATAACACACACTGAAACTCTTGCCCTCCGGGAACTAGAGCAACATGCACAGTGCCACCTCAAAAAACTCTCCACCCTTCTCACTTCCTACTCCCTCCTTGGAGTACCACTGATCACCACCTGTACAACAACCTCCACACCTCCCCCACATCCCCACATAGCTAACAAACCCTGTCTCCAGATCTACTACACCTACCCCACCCTCCAAAACTCCCTCCCACCGCCATATAGAATCCAGAATCTAAACAGACTCAAAACACAGTCTTCAACTTTTCCTCCAGAAGCCATATCCCCTCAGAAATATTAGTCTTTTCCATAGGTGTCACCTTTTACTCCACTCACAGATTCAGTCATGCAGGACTTGTTAAAGACCTTCTCTCCTTTTCCTGGACCCTACAGTGGAAACAGTTTTTCACCAGCAACCCAACCAATCAGACCCAACCAAAGACCAATGTTGAACCCTGTCTGACTCAGTTCACTCCTCCGTCCAACCATGATCCACCCCCACTGCCCCCAAATCAACCCCTGCTAACTTTCCAGAGTTCTTAATCTTGAACCTTGCCTCACCATCATTCCCCAAATCCCTCAACATGCAAACTAACCTTACATCTTCAGAAAGAACCGCAGTCTGCCATCTAAAAACTGATCCTAACCTACCTGCGGACAAAAGCTAAACCATGGTTGTTTTGAACTGCGAGGATTACCCAGCAGAAGGACTCCGTCAGTTGTCAGATACATCCACCTACAAACCTTGTCACAGTGACTCCATTCCAGAAATCCAGTAGAATTTCCAGTCACTCCTTAAACCCTTACACCCATGCTAGAAACCTCCCCTCGGAGTCCATCTCTTTGCTCACCCCTACCACTCCTTGCACTCCTCCCTTCTACATGCTTCCTAAAGTCCATAAACCAAACCACCCAGGACACCCCATTGTGGCTAGTTACTGTGCCCCCACTGACAGGATCTCTGCTTTCTTAGACCAACACCTTCTACCAATTACCCAGAACTTGCTCTCCTATATAAAAGATGCCAACCATTTTCTCCACCGACTCTCCACAGTTACTGTCCCTTTACCACATGGTGCCCTGCTTGTCACAATTGATGCCACCTTCCTTTACACTAACATCCCTAGTGCCCATGGCCTTACCGCTGTTGAACACAACTTTCCAAACCAACAACTTCCTTCCTAGTCACCATGACGAACTATGTCCTCACCCACATTACTTCTCCTTTGAAGGCATTACCTACAAACAAATCCAGAGTACAGCTATGGGCGCCCGCATAGCACCATCCTATGTCACCTTATTCATGGACCATCTAGAGGAATCCTCTCTAAACACTTAGAATCCAAAACTGATCTCCTGGTTCAGATTCATTGATGACATCTTTGCGATCTGAATTGTGGATGAGGACATCCTATCCACATTCCTCCAGAACATCAATAGCTTCTCCCCCATTTGCTTCACCTGGTTCTCTTCAACCCAACAAGCCAACTTCTTAGATGTTGACCTCCACCTCAAAGTTGGCTACATCTGTACATCTGTCCATATCAAACCTACTAATCACCTGCAATACCTCCATTTTGACAGCTGCCACCCATTCCATGCCAAGAAGTTTCTTCCATGCAGCCTAGCCATCCGTGATTGTTGCATCTGCAATGACAAGTGGTCCCTCTCAAAATATATTGAGGGTCTCATTGAAGTCTTCATAGACTGTAATTATCCTCCCAACCTTGTACAAAAACAGATCTGTCTTGCCTTATCTTTCCAGTCTCCCATCATCTCCCAAAGTCTCACCGTCCGGCCACAGAGGAGCATTCCCCTCGTAACTCAATACCACCCAGGACTGGAGCAACTGAATTACGTTCTCTGTCAGGGTTGCAACTACCAATCGTTGTCTCCTGAAATGAGAAATGTCCTACCCACTATCCTTCCCTCCCCTCCCACAGTGGTATTCCACCGTCCACTAAACAATATACTTGTCCATCCCTACACAAGCCCTGCTCCCAACCCATTACCTCATGGCACACATCCCTGTAATAGATTTAGATGCAAGACCTGTCCCATTGAGAAAGAGTATTCAAAAGAGTAATTTTATGTAAGTAATGTTTAAATGTCGTGAGAAATTTTTAGTTCAGGCCATACAAGCGGTTATGTTTTGAGGATCGTCATTATTGAACTACTGAATTTAGAATGCCAGTACACTGAAAGGAGATGGTATGTTATGAATACTGCTGGTACTCTTAAATGCTAGTTATATCACCTTGGAAAATTGAACCATAATACATATACACTCTTGGAAAACGAAAAAAAAGGTGCATCTAGAAGCAAGTGACTAGTGCATGTCGTACTTGCACGAGACACCAATAGATGGCAGTTAATGCAATGATCAGTCACACAGCACTGCTGACAAACTAGGAACTGCATTATCAGACATGCAATGTTGCAAGCTTTGCAGCAGTTGTTCACTTCCAGAGTCAGTAGCAGCCAGTTTGTTGTGTCATACGGACATACAGCTGTGTCTGCAACATTGTTAACATGCTGTGACAGTGTGGATGTGAATCATTTGTGCAAGTGATGGGGTCTGAGCAAGGGTATATAGTCGATCTGTGGGAGGTGGGGTGGTCATACAGCAGAATTGAATTACACCTGGTACGAGAGGTCTCCACAGTGTATGGTTGTTCTTACCAGTGGTCCGCAGGAGGTGCACATGGCCGTCAGCTTGGGTCTGAATCGCGGCGATGCACAGATGCACACCATGGCTGTTGGCATCTTACTGTATGCCGTTAGGGCACCTTCTGCTCACACGCCAACATCGTGCAGCCTGCCGCCAGTGGTGTTGTGATGGGTGCTTAAGGAAGAAGAAAAGCAGACTTGTTGCCACCAGTAATGAGAGTCTCTTCTTCTGCCTTGGTTCCAATGGTGGTCATACACTTGTGTGTTGTCGTGCAGGTGAGCACCAGCATCTGGAATGTATAAGACAGAGGAACACAGGGCCAATACCTGGTATCAATGTGTGGGGAGCTGTATCTTACAATAACTGTTCTCCTCTGGTGATTGTAAACATTGCACAGTGCACAGTACATCCAAAACATCATTCAACCTTTCATGCTACCGTTTGTGCACCAATAAGGCAATGTGCTTTTTCAACAGAATAACGCAGATCCACATCTATTCCGTGCCACCCAGCTTCCTCCCCAAGATGCATGTCATGTACCATGGCCAGCATGGTCCCCAGATCTGTCGCACATTGAGCATGTTTGGGACTGGTTGAAACATCATGTTCCATGGTCTGCAACACAGGCAGGAAATCTGGCCCAGTTGAGACAGCAGGTAGAAACAGCATGGCAGGTCAGTCTACAAGAGTACATTCGTCACCTCTGCATTAGTCTCCATGGGAGAATTGCAGCCTGCATCGCTGAAGGAAGGTATATAGGGTAATAGTTCTGACATTTTACATGCACTGTCAGCTATATTCAGGTGCATATGGCTCTGTCGGTGGGATCATTTGTTGTATACATCCTCAAGAGTATATCAATAAAATTGCCTTCTACTGGGTCAATGAATTCATGGTGTTCTTTTTTCATTTTCTGGTAGTGTAGATTCAACTCTTGCACAAACCTGTTGACCCTACATATGTTACCTATTGTGGCATTTGTCAGCACAGATTGACCATATCAAAATCTAAACACATTGCTACAATACAGTTACAATATATCTAACACAATGATGTGTGTAACATTGCTATTTCATCAGTTAATTGATTTGATCTTTTTTGTTTAGGACAGGCATTAGGTTACGGGCAGCTTGCCTTGCTTTACTGTACAGAAAATTATTTCGGCTCAATAATTTGGGAGACAGCTCTACTGGCCAGGTAAGTGCATGGCAAGTTATCTAATTTGTGTGCCTTCATGAAAAAATAAAATGTTGTATGTAGCTGTGTAGTGAAGAAGTACTGAAAATAAAATAAAATTCCAGTCCTGAACATTATGATTAGTTTGCTTGCTTTACACTTAACAAATTGAGTCATGCCATCTCCCATTATCTATAGTTCATTACTGTACTCTTCTGTGACTCGTAACTCATAACATTATATTGATCTGACATTCTCACTAACTCTGGATCTTTATTTTGATAGAATCTTGCTATTTTTGCAAAACATTCAGATACTATTCATCATGGAATAAAAGTAATATATTTTACCACATCTTGTGAAAGTGGTCACGTACTTTGCTGTATCATTTTGCTTTAATTGTAATAAATTAGTTAACTTCTATTATAATCAAAATAAGGGAAAGACAGCCACTTGCCTATAGCAGCCTAATGAGTAGAACACAGAAATGTGTAACAAGAAACAGCATTCACACTAGCCTTTGAGCTCTTGCTCTTTTTATAGTAAAATTACATACATTCATACACACAACCACAGAAACTTCCAAATGTACACTCTCTTAGGTGCAGCAATACTCATTACTGATTATCAGTTATTGAAAGCATTTGCTTGGGCTATTGGATGTAGGAAGGAGGTTGGGGAAGGCCACATAAGTTAAGGAGGGGATTACGGGATAGAGTGAGGTGGGTCTTTTGACAGATGACTTAGTGGATGCATAAAAGGACAAAAGGAATTGATAGGGTAGAGATATAGAGTGACAAAGACCGATGCAGGGGAGAGACAGAGATGGAAAGGGGGAGGGGAAGAGAGAGAGAGAGAGAGAGAGAGAGAGAGAGAGAGAGAGAATGGTCACTTGGGGAGGGGAGGGGGGGGGGGGGTAAGATTTTGACAGGGAAGGAAACAGAAGAGAGAAACAAAAAGATAGGGGGGGGGGGGGCAGTGAGAAACAAGTTAGCCTCCATCACTCTATATCTCCTTTGTGCTCTACACTGTAAACTCCTTTTGTCTTGTGCAACCACTGAGTTATTTGTCATAACTCCTGCTTTGCTCTATCCTGTTGCCCCCTCCTTGTGTCGTGCATTCTTCCCTGTCACCTCCTGCCTCCATGAGCCTGGGCAACTCGACTGCTTTCAGTTATTGATCATCAGTAATTAGTTTCACTGCAGCCATGGGAGTGTACACACACGTGTCTGTGTGGTTGTGTTTGTGAATGGGTGTAACTAGAAAAAGAGCAAGAGCTCAAAACCTAGTAAGAATGCTGTTTTCTGATATGTGTCAGTTATGTATCTGTTATGTATCAGCCCACTTAGTTTATATATTGCTCCATCCAAGAATTTCCATTATTGTTTAGCTTCTGTTATAATAATTTTCTTTGAAATAAGTACCATCAGTTTAAAACAATGAAAATACAAGTTTTACATTAATTTAAGTTTTAAATATTTGTTATTGTTAACTGGCTCCTCCATGGTTTTTCGTAGAACAGAGTATTCTGAGATCCTCCTTGGCTGCCTGCGCAGTGTTGGTAGCTCCTTGCAACCCTAAGCTGTGACTTAGGGATGTCTACTGCAAAACTTCATTCTCTGAAAGGCGTCCAAGGAGCATCTCAAACAAATAATAGAATACAGCATAAAACAAATATTTGAACTTATAATACGATATCGTCTACATAAAAATACATACTACAGCACTACTTAGGCTCCATTTCATTATTATTAGAACTATAACCAAACTACTTGTATGCATGCTTATCCATTTGTAGATGACTAGTGTACAGAAACTTTCACAACTATTAATATTCATGATAAAATTTTTTAATTCAATTTACCAGAATTCTGTGGCTTCACATTTGGTCTCTTACTGTTTAGCTAGTTTTTCTTAGTTACAGTACGTGTTAATATCGAACAGTTTATATTCTCCTTGTACAAAGCAAATCATCTGCCATTTCTTTCATACACAGTACCATGAAATGGAAATTGTTTTTACTTACTTTACACATTTTATTCCTTCACGGCAAACTTTAAGGTGCAATTAAAAATTCAACCAAATATTTTCTGCCATTGTATAAATCAGCAAATATTTCTGGTGGACAAACCTATACATGGTAAACAAGAGTCATAAACATAGATGCATCAAAATAAGCTTGTAAGAATGTATCTACCTATCTACCTACAAAGCAGCATCAGACTGGAAGATACTTATACTAAAAACTGACATATTCATTGCTTTATACTTCTGAGGTTCCTTTGTTGGGCAAAAGAGAAAGAAGAGGAAGAAAGATGACAGTGCAATACAAGGGTTAGGGAAGAACACGAGCTTGCATCTAGGTTACGGCAGACATAGTCACTGATTTGTCAAGCAATAGATGCAGGAAGAAAATATTGCAAGTAGGGACAGAGGTGGAGAGAGAGAGAGAGAGAGAGAGAGAGAGAGAGAGAGAGAGAGAATGGGGAAAATAAAATAAATGCAGAGTGGGAAGAATGAAACAAGAAAGAACAGTAATCACAGTTTATAAGGAGAGTGAGTAGATGCTTTAGTGGTATGGCAAATAAAAGTGTGTATAATATCAATATAATAGAGGGAAACATTCCACGCGGAAAAAATATATTTAAAAACAAAGATGATGTGACTTACCATCCGAAAGCGCTGGCAGGTCGATAGAAACACAAACAGGCACATACATACACACAAAATTCAAGCTTTCGCAACAAACTGTTGCCTCATCAGGAAAGAGGGAAGGAGAGGGAAAGACAAAAGGAAGTGGGTTTTAAGGGAGAGGGTAAGGAGTCATTCCAATCCCGGGAGCGGAAAGACTTACCTTAGGGGGAAAAAAGGAAGGGTATACACTCGCGCACACAACACATATTGTATAATATCATATATATTATTTCTCAAGTCAAAATCCCTTTTTCTCAACAAGTGTGTGCAAGCAGAGTATAGGTGCTGTAGGTCACTGCGACAAGAACCGAGGTGGAAGGTATGAGACTGAAGGTGTCCAGCACAGCAGAAGCAATTGGTGTGACCGAAAATCCATGCAAGTGGGAGGCAGGTTGTGTAGAAGGTGCAAGAGCGAAGGTGTCTGTCATTTCAGAAGTGACTAGTGTTGCCGAAAATTCATGCAGGTGGGAGAGATGCACAGAGATGCAGGTGTCTGACACAGCAGAGGCGACTGGCATCACCGAATAAGTGGGTGGTAGAGCTGAGCAGAAAAGGTGAATTGCAACACCTGGTGAGCATGCAGGCAAACTGAAGCAGCAGAGGCAACCGGTATTGCCAAATAAGCATGCAAAAATGAAACCGTGTGAGTGGAGCCTGCCACAGCATGGGGGATTTGTGGGGGGTGGGGTGGTGGTGGCGGTGGTGGTGGTGGGGGGGGGGGGGGGGGCTGGCTTCATCAACGCAAATTGAGAGAACACTGCAGAATGAGAAGCTGTGTGGAGTGAGGCAGCATGCTGTGGACTCACCAAATGGGCCGTGTAGCTCCAACTTCGTCTCTGTGCCAGCAGAGTGTTGTGGAATGGCGTGGTGATGTCCGTTACAGGGACAAGGTTGGTGAGCAGGCCACTTGGTGTGGTGTGGTTGCCATGCAGGGAACAGGTGAGGTTGGCCATATTGTGCCAGGTGAGGCTGGCTAGGTAGCACTGAAAACCTGTGAAACAAAGTCATGCCATTCCACCATAGCCATGCGTGATGAGGTAGATATGTTAGCAAACTCATGGTCAAACCTCACTGTTGGTATGGAGATGTCCGAACGTGAAGGACTAATATGGTCCTTGTCGGTGGTGAACAATGGGAACCGAAGCACTCGAAATAAAGGTGATAAAAACTTGCAGTTTTGTAATGTTGCTAACGGTTGTCGAGTCACCTCTGTGGCTATTCATGCAGTTAAGGTAATGTATGGCATTAATAACATACATTTCAATGGAACTACATTTATTAAACACTGAATAACAAGACGCAATACAGCAGAAAACATGAGTGTTACAGCATGTGAGAAATCCAGCATTGGGCAGCTCCAAAGAAAGTCACTCACAGATAAAACATGCTTTTCACTTATCAATAATCACCACAAATTCTTGAAATTGTGTGCATGTTCACTTATTACGATGTCCTCTTATTCACCTCTGCATCCACCATTTCTTGAATTCATTATCTAGCTATGCGCTGTATGGAGGAATAAATACTGTCCAAGAATTCATGCACTAAGAATATGTTTTACCTGACTCTGAATTTATAAACTGAATTGTACAACTTGCATATTACCTCCGTCACTGATCGTCCTTTTCGGTTGTCATAGCTTCTTTCGTTTGTTGTTGGTTTTTTTAATAAAATTCTCATCATTTATCTTTGAGGTCGAATACATGAAAAAGAAATATGTTCAGGTTAAATTTTACTTAAATAAATTATAGTTAATTATTATTTCACATTAATTCAGTATAAAATGCTCAATCCAAAGGTTCAGAGTTTGGTCCTGGAGCATCATACCATGTCTCAAATAATTTTATCTTCTCTGCAAATTGTTGAAGAAATCTTTTGGTTACTTTTTTCAATATGCTGTCTTTCTTTGTCCTTTTTAAACATAAGTAAAATAACTGAACAGTCTGATAATCTTGCAGTCCACACCAACTGATCTTAAGACACTTTATTTATTTTAGCAAATATGTTACAAGAATGTGAATGTGAGTGTGCCACTCTTTGCACCTGCTCAGCTTCACAACTCCCAGGAAAAGACAAATTATGCCTGACTTTCTTCATTTATTTTAAGACAATAGAAAACTGGATGAAATAAAGATAAAATTTCTCAAGTGAGTGACTAATCGATTATGAAGAATACGTGATAAGAAAAATAAGATTAAAATGATAGATAAAACCACAAAACTGAACAGAAAGATTTATGTCACAACCAGGAGGTGTGATATATTGCAAATGGATCAACTGCTCATGTCAAGGTTATGATTTTCTGATTTTATAATGTAAAAGAACACCTCTATCCACTGTTCTCCCTTGATGCACATTTTCTCTCTCCTGCTAAACATACTTTTCCAATGTTCTGATCAGATCTTGTTCTCTT
Source organism: Schistocerca americana (assembly GCF_021461395.2). NCBI lineage: Eukaryota > Metazoa > Arthropoda > Insecta > Orthoptera > Acrididae > Schistocerca > Schistocerca americana. The sequence continues at coordinate 755,006,817 of NC_060119.1, read as the reverse complement.
CTTCATCCAGTTTCCTTGCCATATGGTTTGTATCCTTCTGAACAGCTTCACAAAATTTGCGCTTTGCATTCTTCTGCAGGTACATACTCCAGTCCCATTAAGTCTAAGACCTTCTTCATCAGACAGCTGCTTGTGAAATGAACTGATTCATATACCAAATGATGTGCACCACTTTTGGGACTTCTGTGCCAATAAAGATCAGTTTCTATCACTGATATGTACAAAACAAAGTTACTTATTTAAAGTGATAGTGTCATAAGTCAGTTGACAAGGATGCACTGATTTTGAGTTCTCATTCATGTGGAAATTATTAGTGAGCGAATCAAGCATCATAAAGAGAAAATGTGATGCACATTTTCTTACACATTATCAAAGTAAAAATGGTTAAGCCAGCATTTTCTTCCTACAGAATTATTGTGAATGATCCTATAGGAATAGTTCCTAAATGTGCACCTAGGTGTTCTGTAACGCTCAGGCTGTGTTGTGTGAAGGCACTTTGTTCTTTTAAATAATAAGTAAAATTTATAGTCTTCTTTTGCTCTTTAGGTGTAGCTGACCTATAATAATATTGAAATTACCTATGTCTTGTGTAGCTTGCTTCATTCATGGACTAAGAAGTGATACTGTGGAATTATAACTGTGTGCAATTTGTGCTTCCTCCTATATCAATATTTTTAAACTTAAATCAGTGGGTGGTAGACTCCAATCTGTCAAGGGGCACAAGTTTTCCATTCCTCATTTCTTTGAATTTACAAAACTGATAACTTCAACTAGCATTTTATAAACATTTTGCTGTTCTGTCCTGCTGGAGCATTATGTCAACCCAAATGAAAGTGCAATAGTCCATCTTTGACATGGTAACAGTACCAGTTCTTCTAATGAGGTGCCTACTAATTGTTGCTACAACACCAATCGTAGATGGTGCCAAATATTCATGCACAGGTCACACAATTCTTGCATATTATTGGCAAATGGGTTATGAACTCTAACTGGCATTCTTCATCCATACAATACTGATATAGTCTATATCTTTCATGAGAGCTTTTAAACCCAAGTGAATGTACTCCTTAGATTGTACTGTGGAAATGCAATCAGTCAACAAAGAAGACTGCTTACTAAACACTTTGGCATTTCATAGTAGGATATTGTTCATGTGTGTAGGACACATGCTCAATAGAACTGACAGGGGTACTGAATATATTAAAAGACAGGCAGCACGAATGGTCACAGGTTTGTTTCACTCACAGGAAAGTGTCAGGGAAATTCTGAAAACCTGAATTGACAGACGCTTGAAGATGGACACCAGTTACCCTGCTAAAGCCTATTGACAAAGTTGCAAAAATGAGTATTAAGGGAAGAATCTACAAGAATATACTTCAACTCTCACATCGAGACACAAAAATATACTTCGACCCTCCAATGGAGACAGCACAGCCGAGGCTAGGCCGATTACAGTGCACACAGAGGCGTTTAAGCAGTCATTCTTCCCATCCTCTGTACATGATTTCAACAGAAACTTTTAACATGTAGTACAATGTAAGCACATTCTCCCATGCACTTCCCAGTGTTTTGCAGAGTATATCTGTAGATATACAGTCATGAGTGGCTGGTGTATGTTTAGTTGTGTATGTGTTGAGTAGGCAGTTCATTAGTAGGCAGTGTTTTCTGGCCTGACCACTGACATTATGTAACAGAAAACATGATTCAATTGTAGAGCAATTCTTTCTAATTATTCTAATGTCGAATCACAGTATCAGTTCAACAAGCACGCATGTTATAAATGTCTACTGTGGGTACGTTGTCCAACAATAGTTATTTTGATGACACTCATTTTCAAGTGGATGGTTTGTCACACTCTACCTTTTGTCACAATCATTAAAATCAGCAGTTTTATCCTTTTTTCTGTACAGTGAGTCAAACTGTTGATTCTCCTATGTTGCAAAAGTCTGTAACTTAATTTTTGTAACATATCACACTTGTTGTAAAAATTAAAAAAAAAAGCATTTCATAGTGAACAAAGTGATTGTAATCTGATGAGGAATTGGAAGACCATAATGAAGAGTCACAGAAATGGACAAAATGCTACAGGTTCCAGCACACGGTGATAATGCAACTAGAAACTAGTTATGAATGTTCAAGAAAATTTCATTAACTTCTCTGTTTAATACTGTACTTGAGTTGTTGTTTATTGCAGTTGTTGTATCACACTGGGGAGAGGGGGGGGGGGGGGGAGGACTTTAGTGTCTGATAATGTTGCTAACAAAAGTATGTTAATATAAAGAAGAAAGTGTAAGAATTCTAAGGCGGAACCTTGTTGAATGCTACATGCTGATTGCTCTTTCCTATTGATTTTTTTTTTTTTTTTTTTTTTTTTTTTTTTTTTTTTTTTTTTTTTTTTTTTTTTTTTTTTTGACATCACATGGACAGTTTTACAGAATTTTCTGTGGCACCATGATATACTAAGTTATTGAAACTGATATTATGTTTTGTGCTGTCAAATGCTTTCTACAAAACACAGCATATACTGCTAGTCTGCAATTCTGTAATTTAGTGCCCAGTGTATGTGAATTCTCACTGTAAGTATAAGTAACCTTTGCAACATCAAAACTAGACATTTTCCTGGTTTATATTTTTTGATATTTCTGTTATCTAACTTATATAGAGGCTTCACTTTTGCATATTTTAACTTGCCAGGAAATGTTCAGAGTTTATGTGTAATAACGTTTCAAGTTATATGTTTGATTAAATATTTTTTATGAAAAAAGACTTTCTTTGCAGAAACTGGACAGATAAATAATTGACTTTGAAGAGCAGTGTCCACTGTTTTGAAACTTCTTCACTTATTAATGTTGTGTGGTGGTAACGGACTCTAACATGGAACTTTGTCTTTCACAGGCAATGCTCTTGCCAATTCAGGGAATGCTCAAGCAGCTGCAATTCTGCCAGAACTTCTCACTCAATTTCAAGATTTCACTGAAACATTTCTTACTGGACTAGCATTCCTTGAAGAAATGATAGCTCAAATAAAATGGCTTAGTGACATCCCAGACATTATTTCTAAAATGAATCTTTCACTCTGCAGTAGGGCATACACTTTCTAGCTGATGAAAACTGTGTGTTAGGCCAGAAACCTTAAATTTCCAAGCTCAGGTACTGGTCTGGCACACTGTTTCAATCTTCCAGGAAGTTTCAAAACCGCAAACACTCTATTGCAGACTGAAAGGTTAATTCTGGAAACAAACCCTAGGTTGTGGCTAAGTCTCTTTGGGTCAGGCAACAACCAAGTAGGCACACTTTTCAGTGGTGTCGCTTTGGACAGCCATGTACCCTTTTTTTTTTTCTGGCACACCTTTTTCTGTCAGAGACAGCAAAGGACTTGGAAGAGCAGTTGAATGGAATGGACATTGTCTTGAAAGGAGGATATAAGATGAACATCAACAAAAGCAAAACAAGGATAATGGACTGTAGTCTAATTAAGTCAGGTGATGCTGAAGGAATTAGATTAGGAAATGAGACACTTAAAGTAGTAAAGGAGTTTTGCTATTTGGGGAGCAAAATAACTGATGATGGTCGAAGTAGAGAGGATATAAAATGTAAACTGGCAATGGCAAGGAAAGCGTTTCTGAAGAAGAGAAATTTGTTAACATCGAGTATAGATTTAAGTGTCAGGAAGTCGTTTCTGAAAGTGTAGCCATGTATGGAAGTGAAACATGGACGATAAATAGTTTGGACAAGAAGAGAATAGAAGCTTTCGAAATGTGGTGCTACAGAAGAATGCTGAAGATTAGATGGGTAGATCACATAACTAATGAGGAAGTATTGAATAGGATTGGGGAGAAGAGAAGTTTGTGGCACAACTTGACCAGAAGAAGGGATCGGTTGGTAGGACATGTTCTGAGGCATCAAGGGATCACCAATTTAGTATTGGAGGGCAGCGTGGAGGGTAAAAATCGTAGAGGGAGACCAAGAGATGAATACACTAAGCAGATTCAGAAGGATGTAGGTTGCAGTAGGTACTGGGAGATGAAAAAACTTGCACAGGACAGAGTAGCATGGAGAGCTGCATCAAACCAGTCTCAGGACTGAAGACCACAACAGCAAAAACCTTTTCCTGAGTGTGTATCAATGATTATCCAATACACTGCACTCCAAATCAATCGAGGATCATAGTGTTGGTAGGTGAAATTTGGTTTAAGATAAAAAGTTGTAGCAGACATATTTTGTTATGGTGAACACATTATTGAGCATTACATTTCCCTGAAGGGCCATGCCAATGCCTGTGGTATATGAGTATATCTTTAGATGGACATAGAGACATCCCTTTCTTTTTGTGTGAACAGTGACTGTGTAAGCCTATACAAGTGACATCCGTGATGATAATATGCATCCTCATGCTAATGCAATAAGTGATAATGCATCCTATTAAACCACAATGCTCTGTCACCCTGGGATCATTTCAGAGACAACAACATTCCATAGCTTAAATTTGGGGTATGTCATTCATCCAACTTGATGTCCCGACCCGAATCCCATAAAGCATATTTATGAAACTCACGAGCCTTTCCTTAAGACCCTTGCTGTGCTGAGAGAAACTTTGCAAGGAGGTTGAAAGTCACTTCCTGAGGAGCTCACCAACTCTCTCAGTAACCACATTACCTATAACTGCATGTATTGTATTCCTGCTTGAGGTGGTAATTAGAGTCTGTATTGATGCTGCTTCCTCTATATCATTGTGTGTGTTTCACTGGTATTCTAACATGGAGCATATATTGTTTTATGCCAGCTTTTCAGGTTTATACTTTGCTCAAATTTCAATACATTTAACAAACAATGTTTCGAGTTATTATTTTTTGTGTATTACTATGATTTGTGAAAACCAGTATATTTCAATGCGACTAAAGTTGAGTGCAATTTTGTATTATATTTCAATGAAAAGTTACATATCTTTAATTATTTGTTTTGCCATCCTTTAGCTCATAAATATATTTTCCAACGATGGACAGAAGATAATGGATATGGCTTTGTTTGTACCAATGATAATTGGAGGGCCAATTGTAATAATTTGTGGCGTGAGTTACATATTGTGGCTGTTGGGTCCGTGGGCAGTCCTTGGTATGACATCATTCTTGTTGTTTTATCCACTTCAGGTGAGCTATGAATTTTATTGTTTTACTGCGTAGCCTCAAGATTACAGGTTTTTAATCAGTACAATAATTATACATAACTATTAACCATAAATAAAAATTGTAAAAGTTTATTTATTTATTTATTTTTAAGTTCCATGGTTCCTTGACATGAGTGTACTGCTAGGGTGTATGATGTGTCAGATTATTACAATAATAATCCTATGTAAATGGTCATGAGACGTACAATCTAAATCATATATAAACAGATACTTGAGGAAAAAAAGAAAAATATGTATGGAAGAAAAAGTTCTATTTGCCCATTGACAGTAAATTGATATACACCTCCCAAGGTTATAATTCAGTAGCTTTTTGAGTCCAATAAAAAGTAAGGAAGAAATAATGGTTTACAGAACAGTATAAAGGACAGACATGATGGCTGCTCAGGAACCAAGATTGAAGGAGATACAACAGTAAAGTATGAGGCTGTGTTCCTTTGTAGCTGGTATCAATCATTTCACCTTCGCATACCTACTGTACTAGCCAATACTCTTGATTGTATGTTTTACATGCTCTAGTCTTTGACTACTTCTAATTACCATAGCACAACTTTGATCAGTGGATCACCTTTTCCTCTGTGTATTCTCTAGTACTTTACCTGCCCACTCAGTTTTTACAATTTTCCTCCACCCCACAATTCAGATGCTTCCAGAGCTCTGTGGGTCTAATTTTCCTTACAAATGCACTCCTGGCATGTTAGGTATCCTCCAAGTTACCTGCTCTTCAGTTTAGAGATGTTCCCGCAATCCAACAATTTCTCAACAATAATGCCATTTCATTTCCCATTTCGCATTCTCTATATGGCTATTACACCTGACTCTTCCCCTCTGCAAGTGCTGAACCATGCACCTAGGATGTTGTTGTCATTATTGCTGAAATTCTGTTTGCATTCATATACTTAATGCACTAAAATAAATACCACCCCCCCCCCCCCCCGCCCCTTCTGGTCCCTCTGTGCCATCTGTATACATGGTATCCTTTGGAAAAAAGTTCCCTGTCCCCATATCCGCTGCCAGCCAGGAATCTACAGCTACCACAATAACAGCCTCAGTTCCTCCAATTAATGTACAAAATTTTGTTTCGTTCCCGATTGTGTTCCTGCAGTTTACCAGGAGACACATCAGTGTCCTTCTAGATGCTCTCTCATTTGAGATGTATTCTGACTCCTTTTATTGTACCCCTTTTTCCTCACAATCATTTAAATTTTCAGCCCTTTCACTGAATGTCTGTTTTTTTTTTGTAATTGCATTTACATTTGTAAAATTGTTACTACAATATGTATATTGCATTCTATTTGTGAAGGTGCTAAGCACTTATCAGTAATGAACTTACTTAGGTCTATGAACACTGCACTCACAGCTTATATACACTCCTGGAAATGGAAAAAAGAACACATTGACACCGGTGTGTCAGACCCACCATACTTGCTCCGGACACTGCGAGAGGGCTGTACAAGCAATGATCACACACACGGCACAGCGGACACACCAGGAACCGCGGTGTTGGCCGTGGAATGGCGCTAGCTGCGCAGCATTTGTGCACCGCCGCCGTCAGTGTCAGCCAGTTTGCCGTGGCATACGGAGCTCCATCGCAGTCTTTAACACTGGTAGCATGCCGCGACAGCGTGGACGTGAACCGTATGTGCAGTTGACGGACTTTGAGCGAGGGCGTATAGTGGGCATGCGGGAGGCCGGGTGGACGTACCGCCGAATTGCTCAACACGTGGGGCGTGAGGTCTCCGCAGTACATCGATGTTGTCGCCAGTGGTCGGCGGAAGGTGCACGTGCCCATCGACCTGGGACCGGACCGCAGCGACGCACGGATGCACGCCAAGACCGTAGGATCCTATGCAGTGCCGTAGGGGACCGCACCACCACTTCCCAGCAAATTAGGGACACTGTTGCTCCTGGGGTATCGGCGAGGACCATTCGCAACCGTCTCCATGAAGCTGGGCTACGGTCCCGCACACCGTTAGGCCGTCTTCCGCTCACGCCCCAACATCGTGCAGCCCGCCTCCAGTGGTGTCGCGACAGGCATGAATGGAGGGACGAATGGAGACGTGTCGTCTTCAGCGATGAGAGTCGCTTCTGCCTTGGTGCCAATGATGGTCGTATGCGTGTTTGGCGCCGTACAGGTGAGCGCCACAATCAGGACTGCATACGACCGAGGCACACAGGGCCAACACCCGGCATCATGGTGTGGGGAGCGATCTCCTACACTGGCCGTACACCACTGGTGATCGTCGAGGGGACACTGAATAGTGCACGGTACATCCAAACCGTCATCGAACCCATCGTTCTACCATTCCTAGACCGGCAAGGGAACTTGCTGTTCCAACAGGACAATGCACGTCCGCATGTATCCCGTGCCACCCAACGTGCTCTAGAAGGTGTAAGTCAACTACCCTGGCCAGCAAGATCTCCGGATCTGTCCCCCATTGAGCATGTTTGGGACTGGATGAAGCGTCGTCTCACGCGGTCTGCACGTCCAGCACGAACGCTGGTCCATCTGTTGCACCAGGTGGAAATGGCATGGCAAGCCATTCCACAGGACTACATCCAGCATCTCTACGATCGTCTCCATGGGAGAATAGCAGCCTGCATTGCTGCGAAAGGTGGATATACACTGTACTAGTGCCGACATTGTGCATGCTCTGTTGCCTGTGTCTATGTGCCTGTGGTTCTGTCAGTGTGATCATGTGATGTATCTGACCCCAGGAATGTGTCAATAAAGTTTCCCCTTCCTGGGACAATGAATTCACGGTGTTCTTATTTCAATTTCCAGGGGTGTATCTGCCACTCACTATATATCCAGATACCATGTCCTTAATATGCTATCTATCTGTAATTTTTTCAGGCTTAGTCTACAGTTCATTAACAATAAATTATGGCCAGGAGATTCATCTACCCACAGAAATGTTCTGCAGCTTAAAATCTGGTTGCAAGATCTCTGTGAGACCATTACATAATCCATTTGAAATCTTTTGGTGTCTCCGGATCTCTTCCGTATATACAACCTCCCTTCATGATTCGTAAACCACGTGTTAGCAGTTATTAAATTGTGATTTCTGCAAAATACTGTCACACGATTTCCCCATTCATTCCTTTCCAGCAATCCATGCTCTCCTACCAGTTTTCCTTTCCTTACTTTTCCTACAATTGGCTTCCAATCTCCCATCACACTTAAACTTTCACCTCCCTTAAAGATCTGAATAATTTATTTTAAGTCATCATAAAATTTTTCAATCTCTTTAGTACCTGCAGAGCTAGCTCATGTATGGACTTGTACTACTGTGATAGGTCTTGGCTTTATATCTGTCTTGGCTTCCAGAATGCATTCACTACACTGTTCATTCCTGTTGCCTTATTTATTAGTAGACTTTCTCCTGCAATACCCTGTTTCATTTTGTATTTATAACCCTGTATTCATCTGATGAAAAATTTTTCTCTTCTTGCCACCAGTCCCTTCTTTTAGTCAAGTTGTGCCACAAATTCCTATTTTACTCTGATCTATTCAGTACCTCCTCATTATTCATTCAATATACCCATAAAATCTTCAGCATCCTTCTATACCACCACATTTCAAAACCTTCTACTGTCTTCTTGGCTAATTTTTTTTCTTCTATAGACTCCAGACAAATACCTTAACAAAAGACTTCCTATTACATAAAATTATATTAGATGTTAACAAATTCCTCTTTTTTAGAAATGCATTTCTTGCTGTTACCAGCCTCTGCTTCTGCATCCTCAGTTATTTTGCTGCCAAGATAGCAAATGTGATCTACTAATTTTAATGCCTCATTTCCTAATCTAATTCCCTCAGCATTGCCTGATTTAATTCGACTATGTTCCATTACCCTTGTTTTGCTTTTGTTAATGTTCATCTTATAATATCTTCTGAGGACACTGTCCATTCTGTTCAGCTGCTCTTCCAAGTCCTTTGTCACCTCTGTCAGTATCCCAATGTCACCAGGAAATGTCATTTTTTAAATTTCTCCTGCCTGACCTTTAATTACTTTTCCAGTTTTCTCCCGTATAGACTGAATAAAAACAGGCATAAGTTACAACACTGTCTAACTCCATTCTCAAATATTGCTTTCCTTTCATGACCTTCAACTCTTATAATGAAGTCTGGTTTCTTCTTCACTTGAAAAAATTAAAAAAATTGTGAGACAAGACTGTTGGCCTGTTCTCACTTTCAGGAGACAACATTTTAACTATTGCTAGTAGAAACACATAAAAGTACACACACTATCCTAGCTGTCAGAGATATTAGTTTTTTCCTTGGGAAAGAGAGATGTTTGGGTTGGGGTAGGTTAAAAAGAAAGTGCAGGTCACTCAGACCCCAGGATGAGAGGTGGATCCTCAAGAATCTCCTCACTGTGGATCTAAGGGACAAAAAAAGGAGTGATCAAAAAATTTCCATTTGATGGGCATACAGTGGAGAATCAGGATGCCAGTCAGGCAAAACTGCCGTGAGCACTGAGGAAATCATCACACTGATGCACAAGGCTAAAGATACCCATTTGGTAAAACACAATGTCCTGCTGTGTGAAGAAGTCTGTAACTGCCTGCTGCACATTGTCATCCAACATGAATCAATTATTCATTCAAGGCCTTTTTTAAGGGACCAAAGGTGTTATGATTGCATGGGGAGAGATCAAACCTGTAGGGTGGGTGCTTGTGAGTCTCCAGCTTGAATTGGTGTAACTTCTGTGTTACAACATTTGTGATGTGGGTTCATCTTGTGTTTAATCGTGACTAATGTGGAAAGTGGAATAGCATTCTGCAATGGTGGTTTTCAATTGACATGGTGCCCCATACACATTTTTCATTCTCTGATGGTTTTCTACATGTATTTATCCTCCAGCAGCTAAGAAAAGAAAATCAGCATGTTCATTATTTTTGGATGCATCTGGTAATAACATCGCCATAGTTCGTGTTTCCGCATATAATTTATATGTAACTAGCTGAAAAAGAACCACATCACTTGATCTTTGTTTTCTGAGAACATTCTAGATCACTCGAGGACATTCAAGAAGATTGTAATAATGGACACTTGCAAAAATCGTAAAAATTATTTCATACTCAAAGATAGTCTTGAAGGATCAAAAATATTCTTTAAGTAAAAAAATACTCTTTAAGTACTCCTATATCCATTTAAGTATTTCACAATAGCCTAATTTGAAATGAAGTACTCTGTCACTTGTTTATTCATTTCTTTATAGAACATCAAGAACATACTAAAACATCTGAGAACTTATTTATGAATAATAGTGTGCTACATTGCTATGTAAGTTGTTTATGTTTTAGCTCATTCTCAATGAGCCCATTTCAGCAAATTGCCACCGTCAGGTGCTCTGTACATACATAGATAAGCGATGGTCTTAATATAATGGTTTCGTAATTATACATGGAAAACAAGTAACATCTGATACACAGCTCCACTGTACACCTGGGAGAAAGTAATAATTCCAAAACAGATAGGACATGACAGCAACGATGTTACTTGTAAGGTAAAACACCTAATGACGTTTTATAAATTTTCAGATCATAGTTACAACCCCATTATATTAAGACCATCAAAAATGGGCTCATTTTGAATGAAATAAAACAAAAACAACTTACATAGTAGTGTAGCTCACTATTATTCATAAATAATCATGTCATTAAAAGACACATTTTACACTGTGGGCCCCAAAGAACAAAAAAAATCTGAGAACATTCCACAACATTTATAAATATTTATAAAAGGAAAATTCTGGAACCTTCTAGATCATTTTTTAACCTCCTGTAGCATTCCATAACATTCTCAAACCTTTCAAAAAATTCTGTAACATTCTGGAACACTCTCCAATGCTCTCAAACATTTAAAATGCACATTCTGGCCAGTCTCGGCCATTTTGGTGCTTAGTTCTCAGCTGCTTCACTGACTTCCCATAAGAAGTCCATGCCTCTTTTGACACCCATGTCTTTGAAACCAACCCCCCGCAGTTCCAAACCGAAACCTGCATCATAGAAGGGGCTTGGAGGGCTTCCACACTATATAACCTTCATGGGGCTGTGGGTGTAGATTGCAGAGTTATAGTGGCACACACAAGCAAACCACTCTTTTTATTATATGGATGCCAAGACAAAAAAAGTGATGAACCACAAAGGAGTTATCCAAAAAGAATGGCAATTGGTAGATGTGATGTACATATACAGACAAAAAAGGATTACAATTCCAGAAAAATTGGATATTTTATTCAAGAGGAGGAACTTCAAAATTGAAGAAGTCATTAATGTATTGGTTCACCACTGGCCCTTACACAAGCAGTTACTTGGCATGACATTGATTGATAGAGTTGTTGGATGTCCTCCTGAGGGATGTCATGCCACGTTCTGTACAAATGGCGTGTTAGATCATCAAAATCCCAGAATGGTTGAAGGGCCGTACCCATAATGCTCCAAACATTCTCAATTGGGGAGAAATCTAGCTAAATTACTGGCCAAGGTAGGATTTGGCAAGCATGAAGACAAGCACAGTAGAAACTCTCACTTTGTGCTGGTGGGCATTATCTTGCTCAAATGTAAGACCAGGATGGATTGCCATGAAGAACAACAAAACAGGCATAGAATACTGTCGATGTACCACTGTACTGTAAGGGTGCAGAAGATGACAACCAAACGGGTCCTATTATGAAAAGAAATGGCACCACCAATCATCACTTCTGGCTGTCAGGCTGTATGGTGGGCAATAGTCAGATTGGTATCCCATTGCTTTCTGTGGCATCTCCAGAGCCTGCAAACCTGTTGACTGGAGTGGAATTATTGTCAGTGATAAGTCCGGCTTCAAACTGAGTGCTGATGACCAGTGAAGATGTTTTTAGAGATGCACTGGACAGTGGTTGTATACCAGACTGACTGTTGCAAGCTATGCGGCCCAACAACCAGGAGTGATTGTCTGGGGTGTCGTTTCTTTTCATAGCAGTGGTCATTTGGCTGTCATTCACAACACCCTTGCAGCACAGTGGAATACTGATGATATTCTACACCCTTTTTTGTTGCTGTTTGTGGCGAGCTGTCCTTGTCTTACATTTCAGCAAGATAATGCCTGCCCACCCACAGTGAAAGTTTCTGCTGCTTGTCTTCATGCTTGCCAAACTCTACCTTGGACAGGAAGGTTGTCAGATCTCTCCCCAGTTGAGAATGTTTGGAGTATTATGAGTAGGGCCCCCAACAATCTCAGGATTTTGACGATGTAACGCACCAGTTGAACAGAATTTGGCATAATATCCCTTAGGAGGACATCCAACAAGTCTGTCAGGCAATATCAAGCTGAGTAACTGCTTTGATAGTGGCCATCTTACACTGAATGTTTTTGGAATTAACTGTGGGACACATACAGGTGCTCTTACTTTGTGATATATGGCATGTAACCACTCGTCAGCCTTATAGATTGGTTTTTGTAAGATTTACTGTCCTACACTCGTACTCTCTGCTGGAAGTAGTTAACCTTTCCTCCAAACCTCTCTCCCAATCCGAAACCTCTGTCCTATCCAAAGGCCTCACCTTCAGCCCCGCTCCCAGATTCAACCAAACAGCCCTCGTCAAAGATTTACTGTCCTACACTCGTACTCTCTGCTGGAAGTAGTTAACCTTTCCTCCAAACCTCTCTCCCAATCCGAAACCTCTGTCCTATCCAAAGGCCTCACCTTCAGCCCCGCTCCCAGATTCAACCAAACAGCCCTCGTCAAAGATTTACTGTCCTACACTCGTACTCTCTGCTGGAAGTAGTTAACCTTTCCTCCAAACCTCTCTCCCAATCCGAAACCTCTGTCCTATCCAAAGGCCTCACCTTCAGCCCCACTCCCAGATTCAACCAAACAGCCCTCGTCAAAGATTTACTGTCCTACACTCGTACTCTCTGCTGGAAGTAGTTAACCTTCCCTCCAAACCTCTCTCCCAATCCGAAACCTCTGTCCTATCCAAAGGCCTCACCTTCAGCCCCACTCCCAGATTCAACCAAACAGCCCTCGTCAAAGATTTACTGTCCTACACTCGTACTCTCTGCTGGAAGTAGTTAACCTTTCCTCCAAACCTCTCTCCCAATCCGAAACCTCTGTCCTATCCAAAGGCCTCACCTTCAGCCCCACTCCCAGATTCAACCAAACAGCCCTCGTCAAAGATTTACTGTCCTACACTCGTACTCTCTGCTGGAAGTAGTTAACCTTTCCTCCAAACCTCTCTCCCAATCCGAAACCTCTGTCCTATCCAAAGGCCTCACCTTCAGCCCCACTCCCAGATTCAACCAAACAGCCCTCGTCAAAGATTTACTGTCCTACACTCGTACTCTCTGCTGGAAGTATCACTTTGCCACGAAGAAAAATGATCCTAATCCTACTCCTAATGATCCGACTCCTCAAGACACCATCCAAATTGAACCCTGCCTGGAACAGTTCCGTCCTCCGTCACAGCGGGACCCACCTCCTCTTCCTCAAAATCACCCTCTCCAAACCTTCCAGGAATTTCTGACTTCCAGCCTTGCATCTCAATCCTTCTTAAAAAACCTTAATCCTACACCCAACATCACCACTGCTGAAGCCCAGGCTATCCGTGATCTGAAGGCTGACCGATCCATCGTCATTCTTCCGGCGGACAAGGGTTCCACGACCGTGGTACTTGATCGTCGGGAGTATGTGGCTGAGGGACTGCGTCAGCTTTCAGACAACACCACATACAAAGTTTGCCAAGGTAACCCCATTCCCGATGTCCAGGCGGAGCTTCAAGGAATCCTCAGAACCTTAGGCCCCCTGCAAAACCTTTCACCTGACTCCATCAACCTCCTGACCCCACCGACACCCCGCACCCCTACCTTCACCTTCTTCCTAAAATCCACAAACCCAATTATCCCGGCCGCCCCATTGTAGCTGGTTACCAAGCCCCCACAGAACGTATCTCTGCCTACGTAGACCAACACCTTCAACCCATTACATGCAGTCTCCCATCCTTCATCAAGGACACCAACCACTTCCTTGAACGCCTGGAATCCTTACCCAATCTGTTACCCCCGGAAACCATCCTTGTAACCATTGATGCCACGTCCTTATACACAAATATTCCGCACGTCCAGGGCCTCGCTGCGATGGAGCATTTCCTTTCACGCCGATCACCTGCCACCCTACCTAAAACCTCTTTCCTCATCGCCTTAGCCAGCTTCATCCTGACCCACAACTTCTTCACTTTTGAGGGCCAGACATACCAGCAATTAAAGGGAACAGCCATGGGCACCAGGATGGCCCCCTCGTACGCCAACCTATTCATGGGTCGCTTAGAGGAAGCCTTCTTGGTTACCCAAGTCTGCCAACCCAAAGTTTGGTACAGATTTATTGATGACATCTTCATGATCTGGACTCACAGTGAAGAAGAACTCCAGAATTTCCTCTCCAACCTCAACTCCTTTGGTTCCATCAGTTTCACCTGGGCCTACTCCAAATCCCATGCCACTTTCCTTGACGTTGACCTCCACCTGTCCAATGGCCAACTTCACACGGCCGTCCACATCAAACCCACCAACAAGCAACAGTACCTCCATTATGACAGCTGCCACCCATTCCACATCAAACGGTCCCTTCCCTACAGCCTAGGTCTTCGTGGCAAACGAATCTGCTCCAGTCCGGAATCCCTGAATCATTACACCAACAACCTGAAAACAGCTTTCGCATCCCGCAACTACCCTCCCGACCTGGTACAGAAGCAAATAACCAGAGCCACTTCCTCGTCCCCTCAAACCCAGAATCCCCCACAGAAGAACCACAAAAGTGCCCCACTTGTGACAGGATACTTTCCGGGACTGGACCAGACTCTGAATGTGGCTCTCCAGCAGGGATACGACTTCCTCAAATCCTGCCCTGAAATGAGATCCATCCTTCATGAAATCCTCCCCACTCCGCCAAGAGTGTCTTTCCGCCGTCCACCTAACCTTCGTAACCTGTTAGTTCATCCCTATGAAATCCCCAAACCACCTTCCCTACCCTCTGGCTCCTATCCTTGTAACCGCCCCCGATGCAAAACCTGTCCCATGCACCCTCCCACCACCACCTACTCCAGTCCTGTAACCCGGAAGGTGTACACGATCAGAGGCAGAGCCACGTGTGAAAGCACCCACGTGATTTACCAACTGACCTGCCTACACTGTGATGCATTCTATGTGGGAATGACCAGCAACAAACTGTCCATTCGCATGAATGGACACAGGCAGACAGTGTTTGTTGGTAATGAGGATCACCCTGTGGCTAAACATGCCTTGGTGCACAGCCAGCACATCTTGGCACAGTGTTACACCGTCCGGGTTATCTGGATACTTCCCACCAACACCAACCTATCCGAACTCCGGAGATGGGAACTTGCCCTTCAGTATATCCTCTCTTCTCGTCATCCGCCAGGCCTCAATCTCCGCTAATTTCAAGTTGCCGCCACTCATACCTCACCTGTCTTTCAACAACTTCTTTGCCTCTACACTTCTGCCTCGACTGACATCTCTGCCCAAACTCTTTGTCTTTAAATATGTCTGCTTGTGTCTGTATGTGTGGATGGATATGTGCGTGTGTGCGAGTGTAAACCTGTCCTTTTTTCCCCCTAGGGTAAGTCTTTCCGCTCCCGGGATTGGAATGACTCCTTACCCTCTCCCTTAAAACCCACTTCCTTTCGTCTTCCCCTCTCCTTCCCTCTTTCCTGATGAGGCAACAGTTTGTTGCGAAAGCTTGAATTTTGTGTGTATGTTTGTGTTTGTTTGTGTGTCTATCGACCTGCCAGCGCTTTTGTTCGGTAAGTCACCTCATCTTTGTTTTTATATATAATTTTTCCCACGTGGAATGTTTCCTTCCATTATATCAAAATACCTTCATTTGTACACAACATCCACTACCTCTGTAGCTAAAACTTATGTGTGCCTGAACTACTCAGAAACTTCGCAAGTCTTCACCCAGTAGTGTACATTAAGAAATCCACATCTGTCGTGTCCTGACATCGGTGGGAGAGGAAGAAAAGGAGTTACTGGTCAGTCTGTGCTCCTGAGCGGTACAGAGCAGAAGGCAGAAGCATAATTCACATTGAAGGCATTTGATTGTTTTCTTCTATCTGAGCCAACACTGGTACAGGCATTTACTAGAAATGCAGGTGGTGAGACTTGGTAGGGAACTGGTTGTGGAGACTCCTGGACAAACAGGGTTTTGAAATAGTTGTTTATTCCAGACAGGACTAACTAATACACTGGAGGCTAGTTCTAGGGTTAGAAAATGCGTGAATAATACTATTACAAAAGAAGACAGTGTAGAAGTCCAAGGAGTGGATGCTAACCACAGTAGCAAACACTAGCAGCATCTTAAGGCAACAACTAAGTTGCAAAACAAAATACAATAAACGTGACAGTGTTCACTGAGGCACTCCAAGTGAGAGAGCAGACTTACATGGAGCTGGACCAAGGCTGGAGTTGATGGACGTGGATTCGGCACCCAGATTGTCTGACTGAGAACTCCGCAAAAAAGCAGAATCTAGGGGTTTTAAAGAGTCATGTCGGGGCACTGTTTTTCCCACTTAAAGCCACCCAGCCAATCCCGCAGGTCTCTTGCAGGCCCCTGCCAGTCACAGTTTAGTTAGGTCCCATCTACTGCTCCTAAGGTGGGGATGTTAATGCTGTTGCACTAACTAAGTCTGTATTTGGTATCAACATTGTTCAGCTGAAAGGTAAATGTAACTGCTCTGCCAAATAAGGCTTGCATCATTATTGTTATACGTAATTTAGCCCAGCCCCTTGGGCTCCCCGGAGTAGGGACTGCTAGGTCAACAGTTTTTTGGCGTTTTTGCTCTCTTTGTAACCCTTGTGAGCCTACTGATGTTGCTGTTCTCAGGGCTGGTATCAAGCTGGCTTTATCGCTAATACGTGCCTTTTGGTTACAAAGTTCTACAATGGCAACATATCAGTGTCTAGATGACATATGAAGTTACATGTTAATTCCTTGAAGAGTGGCTAGCACCCTGGGACCATGTCTGAGGGCGTCTGCATTTTCGCAAGGCTCTCCCCTTACAGTTTACTTCATGTAACGATATCTCTCCTAGTTTCGTCTGCCCTCAGCATCGTCTCTGCTTCCGCGCCTTGGAGCGCCTGTCCTCCTTTCTCACAGCTTCAAGATAACACTACAGTAGCAAGGAATAATCAGTATATTACACATCTAATATTGTTGCAGAATTGACCGTGCCTTAGGTTTAATCTTTACAGAAAGCTCCAAACTTGAAGACTACAGTTATTCCTGAGGGTGAAAGCAAAAATTATAATTTGTGCCTCCATATCATGAGGGAGGAGGGTAGAGGTGGGCAGGAGGGGGGGGGGGGGGCAGAAGCAGCCACCTTACCTATCTAGGCAGCCATTTTGAGTACAAAAATCTTTTAATGTTAAAATTTGTGCATCATGGTCTGAAAGCCATTCACCCTTTTACTAATGGAGTGCCCATCTGGCAACGAAGAATGAATAAAACTATTGTCTGTGGTTGTGCTACTGTTCCCCTGCACCCTGGCTAGAAAAAGCACAGTCTGCATCAGCTCATATGGATTTAGGAGATCTTCCAACATCCTTTTTCTTGCACAACGACATACAAAATTATTGTTGAAGTCACCACATGTAACTAATTTTTGGTACTTCCTAAAAAAAGTGAACCAAGATATCTCTCTAATTTGAACATAAATGCACTGATGTCAAAGTTAGGGGACCTATAAACAACAACAATTTGAAGTTTAGTTTCACAAAATTCAACTGCCTCTGTACAATATTCAGTGCATTCTGTTCAGTGCAGTGCCATGATACGTCTACAGACTGAAATGGAATACTGTTTTCTACGTATGTGGCCACTCCCCCACTCCACAAAAAAAGCTCCTTGAAAGCAGCCAGCTACTCTGTATCCTGTAAAGGAAGCCTCTGAATTGTCAGATTATTTAATTTGTGCTCTGATATACCGGTAAAGTCAGAGTCAACATCTATAAGCAGTTCACTATCTTTATCTCTAATACCTCTTATATTTTGATAAAATATGCTAATTCCTTCTCTACGTGGATACCTGACCTCCTCTGGAGGTGACTCCTTTGTTAGAGGGAGTTCCTTTAAGCAGGGACACCTATCAGCTGACGTCAATCTAAAAAAGGTGCTGCTCTAACACCAAATACTATAGGAATTTTTCCATGAGTGATCCCACCAACGTGCACTACACTGTCACCTATAAGCTTTGCCAGCCTTCCCTTCCCATACCTATTGAGGTGCAGGCCATGCCTAGTGAAACCCGATCTACTGATAAATTCAGCTGACATCGCTGCGATGTAAGCTGTGCCCTCTTCCATCGGTGCTATCTCCAGCTCCACATTAACACGCTTAACAGAAACATTAAGATGAGGTCAATCATGACGTTGAAACAGTTGCACAAAGTTCACACTAGTGGCACTAGTTTGAGTAGCTATCTTTACCATGTCACCATGTACATCATACTCCCCATCCCTATCAAGACTATTTCCTGCCGCACCCACAATCACTAACAAATCTTCTTTTGGAAAATCGTACATAACTCTCCTGTGTTAACAGTCACTTGAGCCAATCCTGCACTAGGCTTCACGATGCTGGTGAAGCAGTACCCACTTCCCAACACTTCCTGCAACTGCTGACCTACACCTCTGCCATGTGAACTACCTAACAGTAGAACTTTCTTCTTTCTGTTAGAATTTACAACTGACTTAGTCTCCCTAATTGCTGCATGTTTCCTACACCCACAGCTACAAGAGGCTCCTCTCCACTCAACTCTGACAGTTGGTCAAATCTATTGGTTATATGCAATGTACAACTATCTGAATATGTCCTCCTCCTAGCTGCCTGCTTACCAACTGCCAGCTCCCACACCCCAGTGCCCTTCACCCTCCTCAACCTGTCTAGTTCCTCTTTTGTGCATTGTAACTGCACCTGAAGGGCACAGATCTCATGCTCCTGCTCCCATATCAACTAATTTCTGCTACAAATACTGCATTTTCCACAAGAGGATCTTGCTAGAATGCCCACTGGCTTCCTCACTGCACCCCCTCCCCCTCACCCCCTCCCCCTTTTGAAAATACTTTGTACAAATCTCACACCATAACCAAACCTACAACAACTACTGTTAATGCATACAGTCCATTGCTCACTGGCCACATTTGATTTTCATCTGTAGCTCTGAAATTCAAACATTGTCCACTGTTCACCTTCATGTGAAGATGAACAAGCAATATTGAGCATGTCACTGTCAGGGACTTGATGTGACTCCAGACACACCTGAAGTGTCACAGTTATCACCCTAAGGACTCTAAAGCTGTTGCAGCCTATGGCAGAAACCTGGCCCCTATCAACCATAGCCAACATAGCTTCTAGATGTTTGCAGACAGTGACCATCTTCCCTTGCCTGTGCTTAAAACAAACACAGTCTCTAGGCATATTTCATTATGAACTATCAAGGTATATGAATGATTCTAAAGAATGAAGAGCACCTAATAAAGGGAGTAAAATTAATGCTTTTCACAAACCAAAGTAAGTGCTGCACTTGACACTCCCTACTGAGGAAGCTAATGCACTATGATTTTCGTAAGTGCCTAACTCAATAATAGCACCTCATGATTTTTTCCAAACTTACGGTAATCAGTTACTGTGAGAAAAGGTTGTTTACAGTTAGTCTGCTATATTTAGCTACGTTCATGCTTCCGTCACTGATGAACTTTGTAGTTATTGTTCCAAAATGCAATGATGTTGCATGCTACATCACCGAAAAGAATTGGCATTTGACTAGCTGTGTGGTGGAGGCACCCTGAGGCATATCAGAGACTACCGTAAAATCAGATCTGCTTGAACATTTGGCAGTGGAAATGGTCTCTTCCTGGTGCAACTCACACAATTTGATTGAAACTCAAAACTTGTTCGTTTCAATTAATATAAGGAAATGCCCAGAAATATCAACCAAGAAAATGCAAAATATGTAAATGACATTAAAACAAGAGACAAAAATTTAATATATTCATGTAAGTTGAAAATTAAGTAGCAATCAGTTGTTGGAAGTTCCATGATGAATTGAAACCAACAAAAGTGTTTCACTCATGAAGTATTTCCAAGACAATGACCCCTTCCTTCTTTTGCTACACTGCATATATCATAACTATTGCTGTAGAGAATCAAAGAACAGTTAATTCTGTATTGCATCCAAGAATGTGTCTCTAGATATTGATAAAATCAGGAAAAAAACCTGAAAATATCAAATAATTCTTCAACATGACATATTCAACTGTTGTTCAGCATGTCAAACAATTGGGACCTCACTTTCTTCTGGTGTATACAATGTTCAAATAACTTACTGGACTGCAGCAAGATGATGACATCGACAGCTGCAGTTATTTCAACAGGACCAAAGTATGTCATATTTTTCTTTGCACAATGTTTCCTTGCTCTAGGTGTGCCTTGAAAATGACAAGGTGTGCACCTGTTGAAATATCAGTGATTATCGGTCATCACACAGCTGCATTTCTGTAAATTATTGGAACATGTCAAACAATTGATTATTTAATGGAAAAAAACATTGATTTAATGTCTCATAGCCTGTCTTCATCTGACTTATCATCTAACAACTTCTTTTCATTTCATTTTCATTTCATTTATTTATTCATCCAGAAATCCTGTTGTGTTATTACACATAGATGTAGGGTAAGTTACGTTTAACATGCTTTGATAAATAAATATACTTGTTTTGTAGGTATTCAGTTACATGCATAAGTATAGACATTCTTAAGATATACATTTATATAAATTATATGCTGTACATAGCGAATCATAACTTTTTTGGTATGTTACATACAGTCATCAGATAATGATTACAGAGTAACACGATTTAGTTTGTGTTATTATAAATGCAGATGAGCCATAACAAGGAACAGTTGTATCTGTGAATAGAGTCAAATAAGTCAGTTGAAAGTAATATTTTAACACATGCAGTAAAATACATTACAAAAATTGTTTTAGATTGCTATTCATAAATTCTTCCACTGAATAGAAGCAGTGCTTCTGTAGGATTGACTTTATTTTGGATATGAATCCTTTCTGGCAAGACCTGACATTTTCAGGTAGCTCCTTGTACAGAAATACTCCCCTGTGCCTTACACTACTGTGCCCTTTATGTAGCTGTTGATCAGCTATATATATGTCATTGGAATGACGAGTATTATGATAGTGAACATCTCTATTTTTTGTAAATATATGGAGATTTTCATGGATAAAAGACACTGTTTCATGAATATAGATGAAAGGCACTGGCAAAATACTGAGCTCCTTAAAGAGATGTTTAGTGGTGGAAGACAGGGGTACTTGTTTCATTGTCTTAATTATTCGCTTCTGCATAATAAATACATTCTTATGGGAGAAGCCCCAAAAAGGAATGCAGTATGTAATTATTGAGTGTAATAATACAAAGTAGGCACATTTTAGTGTTTTGATATCACAGATTTAACTTAAAATACTAAAAGCATAGCACAAACTGTTCATTTTACTTAATAATTTATCTTTATTTATATCCCACTGTAGTGTGTCATGTATCCACACTCCAAGGAATTTTGTGGCTCTTTCTCGCTGTATGGGCACATTCTCAATCCTGATATCATCTATCACAGACGATACCTTGTGTGTCGAGTAGAAATTTATATACACTGTTTTATCTTTATTTAGGAGAAGTTTGTTTTTGTTCAACCAGTTTACCAGACTACAATTTGTATCAGCAATTGTGGAATTTAGTTGATGAGGACAGTGATTTGAAAACAGTATATTGGTGTCGTCAGCAAACATTACTGGTAGACCTTCCTGAATGCTTTAGGGCAGATCATTGATGAATATTAGAAATAAAAGGGGACCAAGTGTAGAGCCTTGGGGAATACCTTGTCTTACAACTTGCTCCTCTGACTGAGCATTTTCACCAATTTTTGATGTAATCACTACTTTCTGTACTCTGTCTGAGAGATATGACCAAAACCAGTCATTGCAATTTCCCCTAATCCCATTACATAGTAGTTTCTCCAAAAGTAATTCATGGGTGACAAGATCAGAAGCTTTAGTGAGATCAAGAAACACACCTGTTGTGTGTTTTCTATCATTGAGTGCCCTATAGATTTCATTTAAAAATGAGTATAATGCTACATTTATTGACGTCTCTTTCCTAAACCCAAACTGGTGAGGACTTAGTATGCAGTTACTTTCCAATATATTTATAACACGGTCATATACTGATTTTTTGAGGACTTTTGATGAGCTTGATAAGACTGAGATGGGTCTGTAGTTGTTTACATCACTCCTTTCCCCTTTTTTAAACTTTTGCTGCTTTAAAAATTCTAGGAAATTGACCTGATGATAAAGAGCAGTTTATTATATCTGACAGTGGTTCACACACATGATGGCAGACTCATTTTAAAAGGCAATCTGATATACCATCAGGACCACAGGAATGTTTGTTTGGTCTCTACCTTATAATATTGCAGATTTCATTTGGTGTGACTGGGCCAAGGAAAATTGATTGTGGGAATAATGCTAAATCTGAGTGATGAGTGAGTGCAAGAGTCTTGATTAAAGAAGAAAACTTGTCACCCATATTTGTGAAGTGGTCATTAAATATTTCACATAATTGCTTAGGGGCAGTGATAACACCATTCTGATCTTTAGTGCAGGTTATTGAGTGTGTCTTGTCTTTTATGCCAACTGTTTCATTTATCAGTCTTCACACGGCTTTTGATTTATTACTTGAGTTGATAATGAATTGCCTATTATACATTTTCTTTGCTTTAGAATTCTTTTATACTGCTTGAAATAGTTACGGAATACCTCACTGTCTATAGTTTTACTGTAGGCATATAGCAGTTTCTTATTTCTGCAAGAGGTTTTTATTCCTGGTATTAACCATTTATTATTGAACAGTTGAGATGTGTATTTTTTAGCTGTAAATTTGATGGGGAATGCCACTTCATAGCAATGTTGCAAGATACTCATAAATTCATTAGCCTTTCTGTCGACATTGCTGGCACAATAGACACCTTTCCAGTCAGCTTTATGGAGCAGAAGTGAGAAATGTGCTATATTTTTTTTTTTTGCTAGTTGATCTTTTGTAGGTCTGTTGGGGAGGTTCTGTCTGTCTATTTGCATCTTGCATGGTCATATTCAGTATCAAGCAGTTGTGATCTGATATACCGTTGGAGATGTTGTCTAGTTTGCAGGCAGATGACATGTCATTGTTAACCAAAACAGCATCTATTACAGAGGAACTGCTATTAGTTGTTCTAATAGGTTTTTTGTTTAAGTTTATCATGTTATAACATTGCAATATATTCACTATTTTCCGGGAAGCAGTGGATTCTACTAGAAAATCTATATTAAAGTCTCCACATAAGATAATACTGGGATATTTTAAACTGTACTGTTGTAATAGCATATCTAGTTTAGAGGTGAATATTTGTATGTTACCATCAAGTGGTCTGTAGATACATATAACTAAAAGCTTAATACATTTAACTTCTACTGTGACGTATTCAAAATGCTTTTTACAGTTCGTATGCTTGGTTTTAAGTAATGGATTACATTATACATTATCTCGGACAAGTATTAGCTAGCCACCTCCCGTTTTATTAGTTCTGCAAAAATTGTTGACCATTTGAAAGCCTGGAAGTGAAAAATAGGCAGCTTCATTATCTTTCAGCCAATGTCGGCTATACAAAGCACATCTATAGTGTCTCTAAAGCTTTCCAAAAATATTTGTAGTTCTAAACTTTTGTTCCTTATGCTTTGCATATACTGGAAGAAAACACAAAATTTTGACTTTTTGTGTGAGTACACTGGTTTTTGAAGTGAGTGGGACTCGGGCACATTACTGGGTACAACACTAACTCTGTAACTCTTTTTGTTCTTTAGTCTGAAAAAGATTTCCTTTGAGAGTTAACTATTGCAGGAATAGGCAGCTGTGATAAGCAATCACTAGTTTTATCTATATTAGGTGTGCTGAATTGAGCTCTGATGTTGGTATGATCCAAACTATTTTTGCACTTGGGTACCAAATTTTCGTGAGACCTGTCGGATGTAACAGTAGCATTGGGGGTGATGTTCAGTTCTCTGTAGCCGAGTGGTATTGTGGGCCTACTTTGTACTTTTGTTTTCTTTACAGTTTCTGTTATGAATTTAGCGATTTCATTTCTACCTAAGTTGTTAAGGTGAAATCCATTTCATGTGTATAGATCTCTACTAAATTAACTTGCTTTTATTAAGGTAACATTTGCGTATTTTGAGCATAATTTATGTATCTGTGAGTTAGTACTTGCTACTTCTACATTCACACATGACCAATTTGGAAGATCGTGTCTGAATGGCACGTCAACCAGAAACACTTTTTTAGATATAATACAAGGTAACTTCCTTCTTAGAGTAGTTATCAAGTGTTGACTGTTGTTGCAAGCAACATTGTTTGTTCCTGCTACAATTATCACGATATCAGATGTGCTTGTTGTGGCAGAGTTTTGGTTTCTGGTTTTCAGGACAAACTTTGCACTGACCTCAGGATAAACATAACCTAAACATTTGAAGTCTACATCTTCATTTAAGAATTTAGATACATTGCGGGCTTGGCTGTTGCCCAATACAATAGCTTTGAAATTTTTGTCACATGAATTTTGTTGACCAAGAAGGTTCGTATTTACTTCCACATTATTTTGAAAACTATCGATTGATAATTTCGCGGGATTTACCTGCACTGTTTTTGGGCACATATTAGTTTTACCTGATGAAAGAGATGTATGCACAGTACCTTTTCATTCCCTTATGTAAATGAAAAATTTGTGGTCAGCAATTTTCAGCATGTCAAGAAACTGTTGAATACTTCTAAAATCATATTTTTTAGGTACCAACATCAATGCGGAAAAAATGTTTTCAGGAGTAGTTCAGACACATGCAGATGTGTATACATTGCAATCAAGAATATTTTGAGAAACATTGAAACAATTTGTACAAAAAATGTTTTCTTTGTAGACTTTGTGAGAACTTAAAAGGGAGTCCTCATGAGACATGTAAACTAAACATTTTCTTACAAACCAAATGCTACAGTTGCTGGTATTGCTACTGGACCACATTTTTCTGTGTTAAGTCTGTATGTTGACTGAATATGCTTCGGTAGTGCCATTAATAAAAGATAATATTTTCATCAGGCAGACACTTGAGCTTGAGAAATAATATGTAGGAATAGATTAATCAATTGGTATTATAGCACATATAGTGTCATACTTGATCTTAGATTATTGCAAGAAATGTGCAGTCCTTCCATTAAAAGTAGGTTTACTTATGTTTCATTCTTATTACATTGAATTTTCTCTCCCTTCTAGTATGCAATATCAAGGATGACTGCATATTTTAGAGGAAGAGCTGTGAAAATAACTGATAAGAGAGTGAAGCTAATGACTGAGATACTTAATAGTATTAAGTTCATCAAAATGTATGCCTGGGAAAAAGGATTCTGTGATTCACTTTTAGGTGAGCTCCATACCTTAATTTGACACTTTATGTTATTTCAGTCCACATTCTATTTAGATTTATTTAATCACTACTTATCTCTGTGATACAGAAAAGTCGAACACACACACACACACACACACACACACACACACACACACACACACACTGATATATACACCTAATATAGATATATACAATTCACTACATATAGCAATTTCAAAAATAATATTGCACCATATATTAAGATTAGTTTTGCACCTGCAGTTTGATTTTTCTAATTTGTTAATGTGCTAGCTATTTTTTATTTTAATACTCTTTAACTATATAATAACTTTTCTTTGTAAGATATGGTTTAATAGTTTTCTTGTTGTCTCAGTTTCAGATACTTCTTTAATGATTTCTATTGATTTATTATTGAGTCCCTGGTAACATATACTATTTTGAGTTTTAAGTGCTCAGTGTATCCTGCATTTTGTTTGTGTATATAGCTGTTTTTGGCATAATGATGGGAACATGATTTTCTCTTGTTCCTTCTGCATAAACCCTAAATTATTGCTGTGTATATAATGATAGAATGAATAACAAGTTACACTGAGGCAGTTGATGATAATACCCTTAGGATATATGAACCAGATGAAAATCTGTTTGCTATTATTTTAATATGGTCTCTGCATTTTTGTTTTCTGCTCACATTTGTACACACAATTTTTTGTCTTTACACTGTTTACTGAGACAGAATTTCTGTTTGCTTTAGTATTGTTATTGTTCATACTGTTGCTCATAATTATGTTAAGGGTTACTTTGTTTTTCTCTGACCATTTGTGTGTACTTTTGTCTTATCATCACCTTTACACAACAGTGGCACTGATGTCTTTATTTATAATTATTGAATTGCCATAATAGAAAATAGAATTTTGTCTTGTAGCCTGACACTTTTTGGAGACACGTTAAGGCAAGTAAAAAATAAGAGTGGGACCTATTTGCGAATCCTACGGTAATGCACTTAAATCTGATAGTATCGTATGCAGTGCAATTTCTGTTAGCTGGTGAAATTTCTATAACTATGTACATACTCTGCAAACTGCTGTGAAGCATATCACAGAGGGTGCTTAACATTGCGCTGCATATGAAGGTGTTCTTCTCATTCCAGTCATGTATATAGCATGAGAAGAATAAATGCTTAGATGTCTGTGTACATACTGTGATTGTTCTACTCTTGCCTTTGTGGTTCCTTCGGAAGTGGGTGAAATATATCTCCAGATGCTTCAGTTAACACCATATCCCAAAAAGGCTTTCACAAAATAGTTGATCTTTTTATCTTCAGGTGTTCATCAGTTCTGGTTTTCATAATTTCCATAAAGATGTCCCATAGACGAACCTTTGACTGACTATTCATGCTGCCTTTTGTATATGTTCAGTGTTCTCTGTTAGTCCTGTTTAGTATGGGTCCCACATGACTGAGCAATATTTTAAGATTGAACATACAAGTGTTTGTAAGAAACCTCCTTTGTAGACTGACTGCATTTTCCCAGTATCCTGCAATGAACTGAGGTCTGTCACCTGCTTTACCTATGACTGAGCCTGTGTGATCATTCCATTTTGTAGCCCTGCAAATTGTTACACCCAGGCGTTTGTTTAATTTGATTGATTAAAATTGTGATTTATTGATATTGTAGCTATAATACCATTTCTGCATTTTATGAAGTGGACAGTTTCACATTTCTTTCTATTTAAAGCAATCTGTCCGTCTTAGTGCCATTTTGAAATCTTCTTAAGATGTGATTGATTTGCAGCTCTTTTCAGATACTATTTAATCATATGTAACTACATTATTTGCACAAAGATTGGGGCTACATTTATATTGTTTGTCAGATCATTAATTATAATGACCATCGTCAGTTTTCTGCTATGTTAGCACGTCCTATGTGTCTAAATTTTCTGTAAATGGTTGCTTCCTTCTTAAAGGTGTTGTATGTGTTGCCATTCAGAACTTCATCCAGGACAGTGGCGGCCCGGTACCATGTGGCAGTGTGCTGCAGCACACTATAAAGATCACACTAAAATGCCATTTCTCTTAGAGTGTGAGCCAAAAGTCACACAAAAATTATGCCATTTTACATTGAATGCAAGCTGGAAATTGCATTAAATTTAAGCCATTTCTCATGGGATTCATGTTGGTATGCAAATAAAAGATCAAAAACATGTTGTGTAACACTCTCTCTGTGAACTGGAAACCAATGTCAAGTGCTGAAATGGTAATCAGCCACACAACAATCAACTCAGAGAAGAGAGACAGCTGCCTGTTTTCGACTGCCCATGCACTAATGTCACGTCACCCTTCTGGTACCAAGAGTGATACATTGCTCTCTGCACATGTCAGCAATTTTCTTTCAAATTGTGTGTAACATATTGTGCAGCGGTAGAGTATGAGATGTTTTTGAGGAGCAGTTGACATAATAGCACTGTGGCAAAGTCCTCAAGCATGCAGAATGAAAGTTCATTGACTCTGGTTTGGTTCCCACTACCATCTCAATTTTTTATTTTTTTATTTTATTCTCCACAATGTTAAACTATTACCGTATTTACTCGAATCTACGCCGCACTCGAATCTAAGCCGCACCTTAACAATGAGACTCGAAATCAAGGAAAAAAAAAATTTCCCGAATCTAAGCCGCACCTGAAGTTTGAGACTCGAAATTCAAGGGGAGAGAAAAGTTTTAGGCCGCACCTCCAAATCGAAACAAAGTTGGTCCATTGTAATACGAGACACAATTTAGATCGAATGAATGACGATACAGCTACAGTAGTTTGGTTCGAGTCGTAAGCTTAACAGTTAAGCTACACCAGGTAGCCATTGCTATGCGTCAGGCGCTCCATCCGTATTTATATGGGTACCGGTACCCTTCCTTATTCATGTGCTTCGTCTGGTTTGAATTGATTGCTTATTTTTCTTTGGTATGATAAGTGCCGTTCTCTTTGTTATATGTGTTTACGTCACTCTAAGCTAAAAATGCATTACTGTACTGTGTCATGCATTGTTTGTCGCATTCTGATGAGTGTTTACGGCCTGTCGCCGCTCGCGGCATGGCTTGATTTTGTGCGCGCTACCGCCGCTTACAATTAAAAAAAAAAAAAAAAGGGAGAGGAATCGTCTCATTAGCGAAACAATGGCAAGAGACTGCTATTTGTTGTTACTTACACTGCTGCTTTCTTTGATAATGATCAACAAGAACCAAATAATAGAATGCGTATGATAGACGATGTTCTGAACCGGAGTTTAGCGAAAATTTTTCTCCGTTTGAAAATCTTTGCAGTACATTACATACTGCACAGAAATTAGTCATCTTAGATTTTAAAATCTAGTCAATTGCCGTGCTTCATTTCTGACTGTATTACTATTAGGCATAAGAATAATACGAATATAAACATGACATGATATGTATATTCTTCTGCGTTTGCTGTAGTCTCACTCTAGTTTCGTAGTTTATTAGGCAAACAGGTTTTAAATGAGATAGCAGCAAACACGAAAGAATACATGGCAAAATGTTTGTATTAGTATTATTCTTATGGTGAAGAGAATACTGCATGTGATTCACAATTCATAAAAGTTCCTATTAGCAACCATCTCTTCTCACAGGTAGGGAAAAATTCGGAATGTGGAGTTGGCCATTTTGACAAACATCCCTAACAGCCTTGCAAGTCGGATTTTCGTAGTACATTGAAATGCTGCTACATTCGAAGATGAACAATACGGAATTTGTATTTACTTCGTTGGATAACGTATGAAAATGCAGTGGTCGAAACTCGGGATGGAGAAAAAAGCTCGTCTTCCACTTCTTTTTTTTTTTAAATTTTTTTGCAGAGGTTTTGGTGCCAGTATTTATCTTTGTGCCTGCAAAGCATGCCTGTGTAGCACTACATATATTCGACGGCAGAGTTAAGTTGTGCCGGCACCTACCAACATGTTTTCGGAATTTCCGCTTACTTTGCACTCGATTCTAAGCCGCAGGCGGTTTTTTGATTACAAAAACTGGAAAAAAAGGTGCGGCTTAGATTCGAGTAAATACGGTAATTATAAAAGTAAATAGATTTAAAACAGTTCAGTTTACATATGTAAAACTAATGTATTCATTTATTACTATCGTTGTTAGTCAATAGACTATAGATGGTAGTAAAAAGAATGAGTATATGAGGAAATTTAGTGTGAAAATGTTTTCTGTAAATGATCTGCTAAAGAAGCCATTTCTCAGTAGATCTCTGGAGGAGAAAGTGAGTTTTAAAGAGCTAGGTAGATCTATTCCAAGTGTAAATCTAACATCAGGAGAACTTGAGGTGATGCTTACTGATTTGGCTCAAACTATTTGAATAAAAACAGGTAGATGCCCCTTTCAGTTTCCTAGAATATTTCACCTGAGCAAGCCCTAGGAAAAAATGAAACATCCTCTAAAGATTTACACATGAAAGATTTTTAAGCAGCAGCTCAATTTTTGTTGTGGTAGCCCAGTCGTCAAATGCACCAACTGACAATTCATTGGCTTGGGTTAGATTCCCACTCCTACCCTTATTTGTTTTCCATCACAGTGTCAAATGATTAATTATTAATTGTAAAATTTAAATATATTTAAACAATTCAATTTATATACAGAGAATTGATACATTCAATTTAATTATGGTCACTACCCTTGTAAGGGCTATAGGTCACCATGTAGCACACTGGTAAAATTTTTCACAAGCTGCCACTGATCCAGGATCTGAAACCTTTTCTTCCCTCATATCCTCTTCTCTGTTTTTATAGTCCCTGTCAATGCTCCCCCTTCTCCCCTCTCCTTGTTCTACCCATCCTCCTGCCCCCTCCCCCCTTCCCTCTTCCCTCCCCTCACCTATCTTAATATATGCTCTGTTCACTTTCTTTTCCTTCTTTTTATTATGGTCAGTAATTTTCTTTCGTCTCCCAGTGTCCTGAGTACCTCCTCTTTTTTTCACTCTATCCATCCAATTAATTCTTTCAATCCTCCACCAAATCCGAATCTGAAACAGTGTGATTTTTTTCCTCACTGATCATGGTTCAGCACCATACAGAAGAATACTCTATACAAAATGTTTTATTAGTTTTTTCCTCAAATCTGTTTGCATATTTCTGAAAAAACTCTCCTATTCATACAAAATGCCTTTTTGCCATTGTTATTGTGGTTTTAATTTTAGTGCTGTTCACCCAGTCACTTTCTATCCAGCTACCTATGTATTTAAAGGTTTGCATAAGTTCTAATATTTCTCCATTCAGCATTGTCTTTCCCATTTTATTTCCCCGTAGTGCCATTACTTTTTTTCTTTGTACTGATATCCACTGCATAACTCTTTTCTTAAGCTTCACTGGAATCAACCGTATCTTGCAATTCTTTTTCATCTGTTGCTGGAAGGACCATGTCGGCTGCAAACCTCAATCAGCATGTTGATAATATTATGAACAGGATAGATTGCTACTCACCACGTAGCGGAGATGCTGAGTAGCAGGTAGGCACAACAAAAAGTGTGTCAAGCAAGAAAGCTTTCGACCAAAAAGGCCTTCATCAGAATTAGAGTAGCAGATAGGCGGCACAACAAAAAGTGTGTCAAGCAAGTAAGCTTTCGACCCAAAAGGCATTCATCAACACACACACACACACACACACACACACACACACACACACACCACACATGACCACAGTCTCCAGCTGCCGAGGCGAGACTACGAGCAGCAGCAAATGATGGGAGAAGCAATCTGGGTAGTCGAGGTAAAGAGAAGGCTGGGGCAGGGAGGGGTAGGGATAGCGAGGCAAGGGTGGGGAATGTGAAGTGCTGTTTGTGGGAGCACACAGAGATGAGGTGGAGAGAGGATAGGGCAGCTAGGTGCAATTGGGAAGCTAGACGGTGTGGGGGACTGTTGGGGGGGGGGGGGGGGGGGGGACAGAAAAGAAAGGGCAGTGTAATGGTAGGGATAGGTGGTTGTTGGACAATGAATAATGAAGCTTGAGTGTCTAGGAGGGTTATGAGGACATAGGATATACTACAGGAAGAGTTCCCACATTTGCAATTCAGAGAGTCTGGTGTTGGTAGGAAGGATCCAGATGACACAGGCTGTGAAACAGTCATTGAAATGAAGAGCATTGTTTTGCACAGTATGCTCAGCAGCTAGGTAGTCCACCTGGTTCTTGGCCACAGTTTTTCAGTGGCCATTCATGCGGACAGACAGCCTGTTATGCCCACATAGAACCCAGTACAGGGGCTGCAGTTTAGCTTCTAGATCACAGGACTGGTTTCACAGGTAGCTCTGCCTCTGATGGGATAGATGATGCTTGTGATCAGACTGGAGTAGATGTATGAGACAGGTCTTGCGTCTAGGTCTATTACAGGGATATGAGCCAAGAGGCAAGGGGTTGGGGTTAGGGGTTGTATAGGGTGGGCCAAGGATGTTGTTTAGGTTCAAAGGGCAGTGAAATAGGAAGGATAGTGGGTAGGACATTCCTCATTTCATGGCATGATGGGAAGTAGGCAAAAGCAAAGTGGAGAATATTTTCATTGAAAAGCCTTAGCCCCACAAAAATATCAGTCCCTTCTAAAGGCCTTATCTTTTGCCCCACTCCCAAATTCAATCCTGCAGGATTTGTTAAAGAACTTCTCTCCTTCTCTCAGTCCCTACAGTGGAAAGACTTTTTCACCACCCACTCTGCCAATCAGACTCAACCAAAGACCAACGTTGAACCCTGCCTCAGTTCACTCCTCTGCCCAACCATGATCCACCCCCACTGCCACCTAATCACTACCTGTAAACTTTTGTAATATAACATGGTGAAAAATGATTGTTGTGTGGTGAAGTTTGGCATATGTATCGTTGCTTAGCACAAGAAAACAGAATACCACATCATATTACAGATATCCTCCACCAAATAAATAATACATATCTTGTGTAATCCAGGGTGATGCTTCTTAATGCTGCCATAAGTTCATCTTGTGCAATGGTAGAAATAAGCTCCAGGAATTTGTGTTCACAACGAGTTTTATTTTGCATGCTAGATGTTCGGCGGTGAACTACATGTAAGATTGACCCAACACTGTCTCACGACTGATGTTAAACTGGATCCCAACTGAGATATGGCGGCGTACAGTTCACCTCTGTTTATATGATTTTAAACAATTACTGATATTGTTACATATAAAATTTTTAGGTTTAAGAATTGAAACTTTTACATACATCTTCCAAAATTACATAGAAATTTACATGAAATAAAAGTGAATAATTTCCTACAAAGACAGTAAAGAATTTGTTTCTATTCAGATTATAAATTATATGTTTTATCATTACAACAGTATATTTCATTGATTTGCATTTATCATTTTACTTACTTAAAGGATAATTACCCTATCATTTTCAGGTGAACAGAGGGATTAGTTTTATTGAATGAAAAGCCAAGATTCAATTAATTAAATTTTGTACAAGTAAAACTTTTCATTTTTTTATAGTCGTAATTACAATTCCATTAACTAACACCAATTAAAACATTAGTATGTTTAATTCTGACTCAGAAATTATCATGTCATATTTCTATTAGGGATACAATTTTTTTTAGTTTGAAAACACAAAAATAGCCGTCTTTCAATGACTAGCAATATTGAAACTCTAATCGTTAATTACTCCATAATTATACAATAGCAATTTTATTCATACCATGTACCTGAATGTTGTATAATGTACAAATTGTGATGGTACATCAGCTTTAAACCCAACATGTTTCCTTCTCTCTGCCAAAGCCTCCTACTTACCCACACCACCGAGATTGCTTCCCCTGTCATGCACTGTTGCTTGCAGACTGGCCTCAGCCAGGACTGTGGTCATGTCTGTGTGAGCTGCATTTGTGTGTGTGTGTGTGTGTGTGTGTGTGTGTGTGTGAGAGAGAGAGAGAGAGAGAGAGAGAGAGAAATTCCGATGAAGGCCTTACTTCCTTGACACTCTCTTTATTGTGCCTATCTGCGACTCAGCAACTCCCTACATAGTGACTAGCAATCTGTCCTTTTCATGATATTGTCGTTTTTCAGTCCTGGATTTTCTGTTGTGCAAACACCATATTCTTATTCCTCCAGTTATTATCCTCATTCCATCTACTGGGCCATGGTGAGCCTTGTTTCCTAAATATGGTAAAACTTTATCAAAGCAGAACATGTATAACCCATTTATCTGCCCAAACCATGTAACTATTTCACTCCTGACACATTCAGTACACTTTTGTATGCTAATTTTTTGTGTAACATGGAATGTTCCTACTGTAGCTTATACAGTATTATTGTACAAAGAAACTGGTACACCTACCTAATAATGTGTAGGGCCCTCGCAGCCACGCAGAAGTGCCACAACACAATATGGCATGGACCAACTAATGTCTGAAGTAGTGCTGGAGGGAAATGACACCATGAATCCTGCAGGGCTGTCCATAAATCCATAAGAGTATGAGGGGTGTGGAGATCTCTTCTGAGCAGCATGTTGCAAGACATCCGAGATATGCTCAATAATGTTCATGCCTGGGGCGTTTGGTAATCAGTGGAAGTGTTTAAACTCAGAAGAGTGTTCCTGGAGTCGCTCTGTAGCAACTCTGGATGTGTGCGGTGTTGCTTTGTCCTGCAGGAGTTTCCCAAGTCCGTCCGAACACACAAAGGACATGAATGGATGCAGGTGATCAGACAGGATGCTTACGTACACGTCACATGTCATATTCATATCTAGACATATCAGGGGCCCCATATTACTCCAATTGCACATGCCCCACACCTTCACAGAGCCTCCACCAGCCTGAACAGTCCTGTGCTGACATGCAGGGTCCATAGATTCATGAGGTTGTCCCTATACCCATACAGTCCATGTGCCTGATACAATTTAAAACAAGACTTGTCTGACCAGGCAACATGTTTCCAGTTGTCAACAGTCCAGTGTCAGTGTTGACAGGCCTAGGCAAGGCATAAAGCTTTGTGTTGTGCAGTCATTAAGGGTACATGAGTGGACCTTCAGCTCTGAAAGCCCTTATCTATGATGTTTTGTTGAATGGTTCACACGCTGACACTTGTTGGTGGCCCAACATTGAAATCTGCAGCAATATGTGGAAGGGCTGCATTCTGTCACATTGAATGATTCTCTTCATTCTTCATTGATCCTGTTCTTGCAGCATCTGTTTCCGGCTACAGCAATGTCGGAGATTTGATGTTTTACCAGATTCCTGGTACACTCGTGAAATGGTCATATGGGAAAAATCCTCACTTCATTGCTACATAGGAGATGCTGTGTCCCATCATTTGTGTGCCGACTATATCACCACATTCAAACCCACTTAAATCTTGATAAAGTGCCATTGTAACAGCAGTAACCAATCTAACAACTGCACCAGACACTTGTTGTCTTATATAGGCATTGTTGACTGCAGCACATATTTTGCCTGTTTACATATAGCTGTGTCAGTTCATCAGAGGAAATGGTTTGTTCATGAGCACTCTTAATTGGCAATGTCTCTTGTTTTCCATTATGATTGACATGTGTGGGTGCACACTGGAACATTGTTGCACACCTGAGAACACTCTGCTGCAATTTGTGCAGGGAATAGGTGGGTGTAGTTCCATTGAACAATGGTTTTACCAGCATTCCAAAGTAATTTAGTACCTGCATTATTTTCTGCCCCTTTTCAGTTGACTAGATGCACTCTGGCTGATAACATGATGTCAAAGAAAAAGTGTTTTTACTAACACGTAATGAAAAGTTTAGGATAATCAAGGCGAGTAAGACACATTCTCTGTACACAAAATTAAATTGCATTTCATATGTGGTAAAACACAAATTTATGATACTTTAAGAAAAAAGGATAAGATATGGGATGAATGGATGAAAGGGAACAGGCAAATAAGAAGAAAGGTGAAGAAGACAGGAAATCAAAAAATTAATGAGATAGTGTGAGAATGGTTTGTAAGTGTGGTGGCAAAAAGTTTAGCTTTGCCTGGATAAAAAATTTACCTTTGTCTGGACCCATGTTACAGAGTGAGGCTCTGAAACTAACTGAAGAACTTGGAAATAGGGTGTTGAAGGCATCAGCAGGAGCACTGGAGAGTTTCAAAGCAAGGCACAACATTGTGTGGAACGAAGAGTATGGGCAAGCTAAGGTCGTGCAGGAAAGTGTAGCAACAGAATGGAAGACAGTACTGTACAATCCAATTTCAAATTATGACCAAAAAGACTTGTTCAATGCTAATGAAACAGAACTGTTTTAGAATGCATTACCTTCAAAATATGTAGTAATTTGAGGTAAAAAGTACACTGTTCGAAACATGTCCAAGGAAAGACTCACTTTACTGCTGTGTAGAAACATATTAAGTGAAATGGAGAAGCCATTGCTGATGGTAAAGGTGGCAAAACCACATTGTTTCAAATATGTGGACGCAAGAAAGCATCCGGATACATGATGAAGCAATAAAGAGATGTGGGTGATGAGTGGTCTTATGGAAGATGGCTGATCTTTCTTAATGCCAGAATGAAGAAGGATATTGCCAAATTGTTCTTTTCATGGACAATGCAACCTGCCATCTGAAAGCCAAGTTGCAGACATGAAATTGGCTTGGTTCCCACCAAGTTCAACGAGCCTCACATAACCCATGGACCAGGGGGTTATTTACACATCCAAGTCCCATTATAGGTGATTATTGATACAGTCTCTTATTATTAGTGTTGAAGAAGCTGAAAGTGTATTTGCTGTTGCACAGTCAGTTTCTCTCCTGGTTGCAGTAAATTGGATTGGCTTGGCAATAGGGAAAATAAAGCCTGAAAATGTTACCAAGTGCTTCAAGGGAGTGGGGTTTGTGGTTCAAGAGCAAGATACTTGTCTGGCCATCAGAGCTCAAGAAAATGCAGCAGGTATTGTTGAATTAATTAAAATGCAAAACACTTCATGTAGTGCAGATCACTACATTCAGAGTGATGATTTTGTGTCAACTCACTCCACTTGTACTTCAGGGACAGATTTGATAGAAATTTGCAACACAGAAGTTGATCAGGAAGAAACAAAAAAGGACGGCGAGGAGCGAAATGTCCCTAGAAAAATTAATATTCCTGAAGAAGTTGTGATGCAATTTGCAGCTCGCATAAATTTTCCCAAGCTGTTGGAACTATTGTATAATGTTAAAAATTGGGTAGAAAAAACGAATCTGAATAGGAAATTCAAACAGTTTTCTCTCCTTGGTATGTGGCAAAAAAGTGAAACGTAAAGCAAATAAACACAGGCTGTAGAATTGGGTAGTTGTACAATCTATTTCAATCTATTAGAGTTTGACTGAGGGCATTTTGTGATGGTCCAGGGGATTGGCACAAGCATTTCAGAAATTGCACAACTTGTTGAGTATTCAAGGAGTACTGTGGTGAATGTCTTCAACACATGGCCAAACCAAGGCAAATCACATCTAGACATTGTGGAGTTGTGTGGCCACCCCTCATTACGGATGTCAGACGTCTAGGCCAGGCAGGCTGGTAAAACAGGACAGATGGTGAACTGTGGCAGAGCTAACATCAGACTTTAATGCAGAGCAGATTACAAGTGTGTCTGAACACACAGCAGCACACTGCACACTCCTAACAATGAGTCTCTGCAGCTGATGACCCATGCATGTGCCAATGTTAACCCCTTGACATTGGCAGTTACAACTGAAATGAGTGCATGACCATTGGCACCTGAAGTTGGTGCATTGGCAGAGCATTAGATGGCTTGATGAATCCTGATGCCATCTTCATCAAGCCAACAGGAGGACTCGAATCCATCACCTTTCAGGGGAACAGCTCCTTGACACCTGTATTGCAGGATGGACAGAAGCTGGCAGCGACTCCATTTTCCTCTGGGGAACTTTCACGTGGGCATCCATGGGTCAAATGGAGCTCGTGCAAGACACCATGATAGCCAAGGCATATCATACGCTGGTTGTAGACCATGTACACTGCTTTATGATCATCATGTTTCCCACCTGCAGTGGCATTTTTTAGCAAGATAATGTGCCATGTCACAAGGGCAGGAGTGTGATGGAGTGGTTCAAGCAACACAGTGACAAGTTCCAATTGATGTGGTGGCTCCCAACTTGCCAGCTCTGAACCTGATTGAACACATCTGGGGTGCGATTGAATGTGGTGCCAGAGCTCATTGCTCCCCTCCCCAGAATTTACAGTAATTGGGTGACGTGTGTGGAGATGCAGTGCCAAGTTCCCTCCAATGACCTATCAGGGCCTCATTGCTTCCATGCCATGATGTGCCAAAGTTTGACATACCAGCTATTAGGTAGGTGTTCATAATGTTCTGGCTGATCAGTGTACATACGAACATACATAATTGTTCACTTGAAGATGACTACGCAGACAAAATTGGCTACTAGTGTGGAATAAAATGTTTTGTTTCAAGCTTTAGCAGAATTTTACAAATCTGCCTTCTGTGAAACAATATTTTTTGATCACAAGACATGTTTCAACACTTGCCTGGTACCTCCTCTGGGCTTGACATTATTTCTTAATTTGTGTTGTTTGCATCTGAAATTTATAGAACAGCAATTTTCGGTAAATTATAGATTGACGACACACCATATTTTATCCCCACAAGGCTTTATATTTACTCTTGGAGTAGAATATAAACTGGCACTTACACTTCACAGATAACCTTGTTAATTTTTTTATTTTTTATTCTCTGTAATTCTGGTGTATACAAACAATTGTTTTATTTTTATTTTTGCAGGAATTTTTATTCCTTCTTACTAGCTTTTTGAAGTGTTGTGTGGATGTGTACCTGAGTACCTGATTGGAAATGCTACATAACAGTATTACTGAGTACAAAATAAATCAATAAATAATAAAATAAAATAAAAAATTTTAAAAAACGATGTTCAAGTCACCACATAGCAATATATTTGGGTACTTTGAGCTGTAGAGTCTAGTTTTCAAATGAATATTATGCCAAGGATTGCTTTCTTATTTTGCATTCCTTGTCTGGATGGAATGGGATACAACAATTGCCCTAAGTACAATAACTCCGTGTCCCCTCCTCCCCAAACAACATATCACAGTGCTGCACATGATGCACTATGCATGAAATTCCAGACAGAAATGAGACAAAAAGCGTATGAGCAAAGCAAACACCAAGCACAGGCTTTCTACATCATCATAGCTGCACATGTGCAGTAAAGTGAGTTTTCTGTTGCTCTCTGGCAACTGCTCAAATGAAGCTATTTCTAACAGGTCATGGGAAAATATTGTGAATGGTGATTTGAGAAGTGTTACTGTCAAAGTAAATGTCCTTTTGTGCAAGATGAATTATGTTACTTCTGAGAATGTATGATGAATTTCTTAAATCATCGAGTGTTGGACTCTAATTCAAAATTTAACACTTTGAGGACCAGCCACTCAGAAAAATGTGAGACTCAGAAGACCAGCCATTTATGTCATTATTTGAAATTTTACTGGCACATTTGTGTTTGATTTACCCTTTAGGCTAATGCATGCAAAACTTTTTCTGTGGTAGTAATATAATATGTGTATTAATTTAAAATGTTAAATTTTCCTATTTGTGTCTTCATGCTACTTAATAGTGATGTTGCTGTTGTCTAAGTACAACACATGCCCTACGCTTTGAATATCTCCTGTCATAGGCTGGTGAGATCAAATGATGTGAGCTATGATGGGCTGACTGAAGTGCAAAGCAGTGTGGATTTCCTTCAGAAACTAACATGCTGTATTTGGTGGAATTCGTATTTATACTTTCACAACATGAAAAATATGCAGTGTAGATGTTGCCTCACATTAAACATCTTTCCAAAATGAGTTGATGTTTTTGCCAAGTTTTGTTTCGTTAAGTGGCAGGAAGTCCTAAATGCCTGTGTATAAAACCTTTGCTATTCAAAGGAATGATAAGTTTTATACTGTCACTTAATGAGGAAAAATGGTATTTTCATCTGGGAAAAGTGTATTTTAACCAGGAAAAAAGTTTGTTTTCACCTGGGAAAATATGTATTTTTAACCAGTAAATCTGGGAAAAATCCAGGATATTTTTTCCCCTTGTCTGTGTACAACCTGGTCAACCAAAATAGTCCAGTAACATAGTTCAGAGCCGCTGATGAAAAAATCATGTTAAGCTACCATTACTGACACCCAACCAAGCCAGCCATCAGTAGCTCCTGATGTGGCTGAGGGACAACGTCAGTGAGTGTTGACCATTCTGAATCAGTTTTTGAGTGTATTCAAGTGTGGAGTAGACACTAGGTGTACAAGATGACCTACTGTGAAATACCATATCAACTCTGGGGACTGTCCCACCCTCTAGTTGGTCAGCAGATGAATGACAGATAATTCAGGCAGAAGTGGAGATCAGTGTCCTTAGCCCTTCTCTATGGTTTTCATTAGGAAGGACAGAATTTCTGTATCAGTTAATTTCAGCTGAACAAATTTATCAAAAGAGATGTATAAACATTGCTACAGATGATGACATCTTCGACTGTCTGAGAGGAGCAAAGAATTTCTCTATTATGGTTATGCAGAGTGACTACTGGCAGATTGAAGATGATGAGTGGCTGTAAGTTGTAGGTAATTATGTATAAACTGATCATGAAGGGTAAAGGTTAAGTTGAGTGTTATATAGCTGGTGAATTGCAGTGGGATGGCTGTATAAGGCAACTGAGATGTATTGTATGCTGTAAGGTTGGCTAGGACTGCTGAGCAATGGCTGGTTGTGTGACTGCTTTCAGGAAATCCTATGTTGTTAAGTACGTTGCACGGCCGAGCACTCATAGGCAGAATGCTGAAACAGTGAGATTCTGGGTGTATCTGAAAGTAAATTATATATTTTTGGACATTACTGGCATATCAGTTATGACTGGTTTGTTAATAGCCTGAGAGTGCAAGAAATTATCACTGTTTACTTGCAGAACAAAACTTTATTTGCTTCCTCCGAAGGAATGAGGCAGGATACAAGAATTAACGAATACAGATTGGATAAATAGACACTCTTACATGGATAAATATATCTCCGAGAAGAACGTTACTTTTACAAGGCATAACTACAAGAGAATAATAATTGACTAGAAATGACAACAGAACTATATTACGTCTAAATAATGTGTACGTTCTGTTGCGGCTGTGAAAAATTCGATGCCGATTGCAGTGCCCCTGGTGGCTGGCATGGAAAGCCAACTGACAGCCATGATGTAAAGAAAACGACGTTTGCGCACAATACGTGCACTGATAGAAAGTGAAAATTGTCGCTACATAGTCACAAAAAGCACTAAAAAAATTGTAATAGAATGATGATCTGAATAAAGTCATCACCACTCGTGTTCTACAAAAAATTTAGTATTGTTGTTTAGGTTGTACGTGGTAAAAATATTCATAACAGAAACAATTTAAAACGTGCCATCTGGCATAGATGGTTTCCTACAAGCTGAGGCTATGAGACTTAAAGTTAAATGAAAGAGGAATTTATTATAAACAAAATACTGTACTACAGTGGTTGTGTGTCAAGGAATAAAGTCTCCACAATTACATGAAAATATTGGTCTGTGCAAAAATAGTTTATTTTATTGATTGTATGTATTAATAAGAAATTCTAGTATATAATGTTGTAAGAATGTCATTTGACTAAATCAGTTAATGCAAGGGCTTGAAGAATTAAGTTGTGAACTTGACTAGGTTCCTGCAGCTCCAGCTTCTAACATAAAAATAATGTCTAAAACGCATAATTTCAGCTATATGTAAAATTAACTGGTGTAATAATGAGATGCAAATCAAATCGAAAGATGTACCTTATTTGTTTGGTATGAAATATGTTTAAAAATTGTAAATGATTTTAAATGTTGGTCTAGAAGGCCTAGAACTTAAAAGGTAACTTTATTACAGTTCTGGTCGCATGACCAAGTTATGGAGGAAGGAATCAGTAAATGTTTAGGGGTCTTGTGTGTTGGTGTACTTGCCCTGGGTAAGAGCTGAGTGGCCTAAGAACCACAGATGTTTGGGTGTGACTACTTGGTAGGAAGATAATTTGAACTTGTTTATTGAGCGCAACTGATAACAATTCTGGAGATGTGTTTTATTCATTGTGTGTCTGTATGATCAATTGTATTGTACTGTATTTGAGAATCAGTCATTCAGTGGACTGCGTGAACTAGTTGAATGTGGGAAATTAATTTACATTAGTGGGTTTGCATACTGGACAATGCAGCTGAACAAGTAAAAGATTGCCTGTGGCCTAAATCTGTGTCAGAATACATCATTGTCCAAACAGACTATTCACAGTTCATCTTATTTGATGTTTTGTATTGAACTGTGCTTTTGATTTGTTCATTAGGCTATTCTATTATTATTTAGAGAATTTCTTGACAGCACAGTGCAGTTTCTCCCAACCAGTCCCTAGACTAGTATTCGAGTCACTAAATCTATTAAATGGTTGTGTGCTTGCCCATTGGTTGTTTGGTGGCAGCTGATTGTTACAACTGATAATTAACTTTAATTTAATTTTGTTGCTACAAAGCAACTGGTACAAGTCAATAGGCAAGCTTTCATCAGAAATGAAGCACCATAGAACACATGGTACTGCATGAAGCTGATCTGCAAAAGACTACTTTCATAACATTTGATGACATATGTGACTTCAAATTGTGCTATTTAGTTTGTGTAGCACTTCAGCCACCCTAGGATGCATGATGGATTACTCATTTCAATATCTTATATAGATGACAAGTTTTGCTTTCTGGATCAAACTGTTATTATCTCAAAGGTATTTGAAGAGCTTAAGCAACTTGACAACTGTGCTTAAGTGTGTCAATTGTGCAGGTCTTTGAATCTGAGAGAGTAACTCTTCATTGCTATAGTTATGTAAATTATGGGGTACCTAGTTGACAAAAAAGATTCTCTCCTGATCTAGAGAAATTGAGAGCCATAACGGATTTTCTTACTCCTCAGCACATTCACAATGTAAGAAGCTTCCTTGAAATGTGTTCCCACTATAGATGCTTTATAAAAGGTTTCAGTTGTAAGGCATGATTGTGGCAAGAACTACTACGGGATGATGCCAAATTTTCTTGGGTCAAAGAGCAAGAAAGATCTTTCTGTATCCTTAATGGAGAAGCTGACATTTTTACTAGTCATGACACCTTTCTAATAAAGATGCTGAGATGAAACTACACACTACTGATAATGGTTACAAGATAGGAATAGTTCTAGTGCAAATCCATGGGGGCGTTGAAAGAGTGATTGCCTATGCCTCCAGAGTTCCTTGCAGTTTGAACAATCAGTAAATTCTGACCCTATTTATATGACAGATCATTCACTATTGTGACTGACCACCATTCTTTATGATGGCAGACAAATTTGAAAGCTCCATAAAGATATTTGTCAAGATGAGCACTAATACTTTAGGAATATGTCATAGTAGTGTACAAAAATGGATGCAACACAAGGATGCCAAATGCGTTTCAAAGAATTGATTGGAGGTTCATTACAGTATTACATCTGAGTCATCACTATAATAATGAACATTGTCTGAATACCACAGTTTGTATCAGAATTTTATTTATTTTCCACTAGTTATAAACCCTTGCTTTGCAACAGAAGATAAAGAAGTGTCTTTACCTCAAATGGCAATAAATTCATTTTTACTAGCCAAGAAGTCAAATATAAATAAATCCTATCTGAAAAAGCAAAGCAGTCTCTTTAAGTTTTTAATACACATAGTGAAATCAGTAAAACTGTATATCCAAGCCAAGTAAATTCAAAATGTTAGTTTCCGTTCACAAAGATAAGATTGCAGCACTTAATTCTGCTACTGATTTAAATATCCAAAAATGCCTCTGTCACTAAGGTAAACAAACTAACAGCACTATCTGTTGGTTCTTTGGTGTACTATGAAACTGACACTGTCATCTATTGTTTCTTTGTTGTAGTACGTGATCACTAAGATAAACATTCAAATTACTATGCTGAGCAGTCTCCTAAACTTTAAGTTATGAAATCTTTGTTATCCTGTGTTATGATTTTCGTGAAATAAATCCTATACATTTTCTCCCGAGCTACGGTAAAGTTACCTGTGAAAACTGTGAGTAAATTCATGCAATGGGTTTGGAGATAAGTATGTTCAAATAGAGAGACATGATGATTTGGCAGTTTAATTATTAGTGTAGATGTAGAAGACCAGTTTGAGGCATTACAGTCTGCCTTCAGGTCAAAAGACCTGTTGCACCTTGACACACAACAGTTGCTGTAACAAGTTTTTGGATTTGAATATGGCCTTTACTGACTGAAACCTCTCATTAAGAATAAATAAAGTTGTCATGTAGACTCTGATATTCAGACAATTAGAATGTACAGGAGACTGTGATGTCTCCACAACATGATAATGCTGCTTTTTAGTAATGAACGTGACAGCTAAATAAATAGAATATCTGTCATTACTGAAGACCATAGAGACCTTAGAGAAGGATGAATTAAGCTTTCAACCAAAAGGCCTTCTTCTAAAGTAGAAAATGCACACACATTCACATAAGCACAATTCATGCACACTAGTTGCTGAGTCCCGACCATGTACAGGAACTGCACATGTTGGGAGAAGCAATCTGTGTGTTGT
The DNA here is from genome assembly GCF_021461395.2 of Schistocerca americana. Classification (NCBI taxonomy): domain Eukaryota; kingdom Metazoa; phylum Arthropoda; class Insecta; order Orthoptera; family Acrididae; genus Schistocerca; species Schistocerca americana. Next base: position 754,962,434 of record NC_060119.1, on the reverse strand, counting down.
GTGGGTAAGGAGGAAGTTGGAGTGGAGAGGGGGATGGATAGTGGGGTTAGAGGTGGGGAGGCGTAGTGCTGCTTGTGGGAACATGCAGGGACATGTTAGGCACAGGGTAGGGCTGCTAGGCACAGTTATAAGATTTGAAGGGGGGGGGGGGGGGGGGGGTTAGAAAAGGAGAGGAGGGGGAAAGACTTGTGGGTGCATTAGTGGAGTAGAAGGCTGTGTACTGCTGGGGTGGGAACAGAAAAGTGGGATAGGTAGATGAGGTATAGGCAGAGGTCAGGGGGATTATAGAAACATGTGGTATAGGGCAGGGAATTTTTTCATTTGTGTGACAGAAAAAAACTGGTGTTGGTAGAAAGGATCCAGAGGGCACAGTGTATGAAGCAGTCATTGTAGTGAAGCACATAGGGTTGGGCAGCATGTTCACCAACTTGGTGATAGAGCTCTCTTTTGGCCATATTTTGTCAGTGGTCATTCATGCGGGCAGGGAACTTGTTGGTTGTTATGCCCACATATAAAGTAGCACAGCAGTTGCAGCTTAATTTGTAGGTCACATGATTGCTTTCACAGGTAGCCCTGCCTTTGATGGGGTAATACATGCCTGTGATTAGAGTGGCGTAAGTGGTGGTGATAGGAGGATTTATGGGAAAGATTTTGCATTTAGGTCTATTGCAAAGATGTGAGCCGACCGGGATATTGCAGTCCATCCTTGCTCCTTGCTCATCCCCCTGCAATAGACCTAGATGAGAAACATGTCTCATACATCCTCCCACCACCACCTACCGTATGCCAACCTAGTCACAGGCACATTTATACCATCAAAGGCAGGGCTACCTGTGAAAGTAGTCAATGATTTGGCAGACAGGGTTGGCAGCAGTCTGCGGATTTTTGCTGATGATGCTTTGGTGTACCGTTTAGTGATTGTAGGAAGATACAAGGCGACTTAGACTATTGAGAAAATTTAGAGAACCAGCATTTGAAGCTGACTGCTGAATGATTCTATTGTCGCCAAAATAAAATCCGCCTAAGGGCCACAGAGATAAGATTCGAGAAATTAGGAATCATACGAAGGCATATAAACATTTGCTTTTCCCTTGCTCTATTTGTGAGTGGAACAGGAAATGAAATGACTCTGCTACACACAGTATGGTGGCTTGCAGAGTATTCTTGTAGGTGTAGTTGCAGATGTAATCTACAAACTAAGCTCCAGCTACTGTGGTGTTTTCTATGTAAACCTGACAACCAACAAGCTGCCTGTCTGCATGAATGGCCACCGACAAAATGTGGCCAAGAGACAGCTGGACCACCCAGCTGATGAATGTGCTGCCCAAAACAATGTGCTTCACTTCAATGATCGCTTCACAACCTGCACCATCTGGATTCTTCCCACCCACACCAGACTTTCTGAATTGTGCAGGTGGTAACTCTCCCTGGAATATATCGTAAGTTCCCATAAACCCCCCCCTCATTTCAGCCTTCGCTAGTCCCTGTGCCTCATCTACCAGTCTCCTTCCCTGCTCCCACCCCAGCACTACACAACCTCCTATTCCACAAATGCACCCACTACTATTTTACAAACCATAGATTGGTTTTTCCAGCAGATGCAGTTGCTGTAAGCAGTCCATCCTCAGCAGTCAGAGACAGTGGACATATGTGTGTGAGCTATGATTACAGTATGTGAATGTGTGTGTGTTTTCTACTTTAGAAAAAGTCCTTTTGTCCACAAGATTAAGTTGTGTAGTGGTCTTCAGTCCTGAGACTGGCTTGATGCAACTCTCCATGCTACTCTATCCTGTTCAAGCTTCTTCATCTCCCAGTACCTACTGCAACCTATGTCCTTCTGAATCTGCTTAGTGTATTCATCTCTTGGTCTCCCTCTATGATTTTTACCCTCCACACTGCCCTCCAATGCTAAATTTGTGATTCCTTGATGCCTCAGAACATGTCCTACCAACCGATCCCTTCTTCTGGTCAAGTTGTGCCACAAACTTCTCTTCTCCCCAATCCTATTCAATACTTCCTCATTAGTTATGTGATCTACCCATCTAATCTTCAGCATTCTTCAGTAGCACCAAGTTTCGAAAGCATCTATTCTCTTCTTGTCCAAACTATTTATCGTCCATGTTTCACTTCCATACATGGCTACACTCCAAACAAATACGTTCAGAAACGACTTCCTGGCACTTAAATCAATACTTGATGTTAACAAATTTATCTTCTTCAGAAATGCTTTCCTTGCCATTGACAGTCTACATTTTATATCCTCTCTACTTCGACCATCATCAGTTATTTTGCTCCCCAAATAGCAAAACTCTTACTACTTTAAGTGTCTCATTTGCTAATCTAATTCCCTCAGCATCACCAGACTTAATTCAACTACATTCCATTATCCTCGTTTTGCTTTTGTTGATGTTCATCTTATATCCTCCTTTCAAGACACTGTCCATTCCATTCAACTGCTCTTCCAAGTCCTTTGCTGTCTCTGACAGAATTACAATGTCATCGGTGAACCTCAAAGTTTTTATTTCTTCTCCATGGATTTTAATACCTACTCCGAATTTTTCTTTTGTTTCCTTTACTGCTTGCTCAATATACAGATTGAATAACATCGGGGAGAGGCTACAACCCTGTCTCACTCCCTTCCCAACCGCTGCTTCCCTGTCATGTCCCTTGACTCTTATAACTGCCATCTGGTTTCTGTACAAATTGTAAATAGCCTTTCGCTCCCTGTATTTTACCCCTGCCACCTTCAGAATTTGAAAGAGAGTATTCCAGTCAACATTGTCAAAAGCTTTCTCTAAATCTACAAATGCTAGAAATGTAGGTTTGCCTTTCCTTAATCTTTCTTCTAAAATAAGTCATAAGGTCAGTATTGCCTCACGTGTTCCAATATTTCTATGGAATCGAAACTGATCTTCCCCAAGGTTGGCTTCTACTAGTTTTTCCATTCGTCTGTAAAGAATTCACGTTAGTATTTTGCAGCTGTGGCTTATTAAACTGATTGTTCGGTAATTTTCACATCTGTCAACACCTGCTTTCTTTGGGGATTGGAATTGTTATATTCTTCTTGAAGTCTGAGGGTATTTGCCTGTCTCATACATCTTGCTCACCAGATGGTAGAGTTTTGTCAGGACTGGCTCTCCCAAGGCCGTCACTAGTTCTAATGGAATGTTGTCTGCTCCCGGGGCCTTGTTTCGACTCAGGTCTTTCAGTGCTCTGACGAACTCTTCACGCAGTATTGTATCTCCCATTTCGTCTTCATCTACATTCTCTTCCATTTCCAGAATATTGTCCTCAAGTACATCGCCCTTGTATAGACCCTCTATATACTCCTTCCACCTTTCTGCTTTGCCTTCTTTGCTTAGAACTGGGTTTCCATCTGAGCTCTTGATATTCATACAAGTGGTTCTCTTCTCTCTAAAGGTCTCTTTAATTTTCCTGTAGGCAGTATCTATCTTACTCCTAGTGAGACAAGCCTCTGCATCCTTACATTTGTCCTCTAGCCATCCCTGCTTAGCCATTTTGCACTTCCTATCGATCTCATTTTTGAGACGTTTGTATTCCTTTTTGCCTGCTTCATTTACTGCATTTTTTATATTTTCTCCTTTCATCAATTAAATTCAATATTTCTTCTGTTACCCAAGGATTTCTATTATCCCTCGTCTTTTTACCTAGTTGATCCTCTGCTGCCTTCACTACTTCATCCCTCAGAGTTACCCATTCGTCTTCTTAACTGTGTAACAGTATTTTTATTGTGCCTCTCTGTGACTCAATATTTTTTCCTATATGGTGAGTAGCAGTCTGTTTTTTTCATAATGTTGTCATTATTCCATTCAGGACTTTTCATTGTTAGATATTATGTAAGACATTCTAGAGACTGCCAATGACAAGAACTTGTGCCTCAGCTACCTGCAGAACATCTTGTACCAGGTCCTCTTAGAGTTACTCCATTTAACCAGATTGGGGAGGTTTCCTAAGTCAACAAATTACCTATTACGCTACCTCCGATAATGAAAACCTGATTTTATGTGACAGCTCTGAAGATTGCCAAGCTTCTTATCAAAAACTTAAATTTGATTCATGGTACAATGATCTCTGATTTTGGAAAAGTGTTTTGGCTGAGATTAATGTCAAAGGTAACTACATGACACAACAACATCCGCAGGATCACAAGTATCTGTTATCCACAGATGAATCATCTCACAGAATGGATTGATTATAAAGACATCAGCAGATTTGCTCTGAATGAGGTTGACATCAAGCAAAGAGACTCGCATGTGATTCTGTGTCTTGTGACATATGCGTGCATTAGAGCAAAATGAGGCACTATAAGTTTCAATCCATTCTTCCTGACCTATGATGAAAATGTTAAAACATCAATGAATTTTTTGCATTCATTTCAGCCTGATGATGATTACATCAAAAATGTTATCAAAATAAGTGAAGAAGAAAGATAACTGGCATATTTATGGATATAGGAATCCTAGATTAATGTCTGTGAGCATTATAATGCCAACCCCTACCCTTTAAGCTACATCTCAGGAGACCTAATTTGGATTCTTATACATATAGAAGATTGAGCATCTTCGACCAATACTCAATAATGCGTCACACTGACACGTCACCTGTACACAGTGATTCAGAGTTCCTATTACAAAGTTCTAGGTATTGTAGAGGGGACTCAGGACAGCAATACTTGGAAATAAACTCATGTTGAGAAATGTTCCATTTGGAACATTTTGGACAACAGAAGGCAATACGCTTTGACAGAGGTTGGTCATGTCACATGACATCTTGTGTGATGTCATGTCACGTGTCATCAGAGAATAACCCAATGGTTTGAAGCACATGTACATCAGTTGCAACTGAGTGATTGAGAAAGATGGTGCATTACAGAATGGCAGGATACACATTTTCTGTGTACACTGAGATGTCACTCATTTGCAGTGAAACTGGACTACAAGGTCAATTAGCACAACACTTGTATCACGAATGATTTCCAGCTCATGCCCATCCATCACATACAGTTTTTACAAGATTGAAACAATGGCTTCGGGAAACTGGCACCTTCAAGGCTAATAGGACTGACCGTGGTCATGGCGGGATGTGTCACTCTTTTGACATGTAGGAAAAAGTCCTCCAACTGGTCAACCAGTATCCCTCAATGAATACCTGCAACAACACAGATGTATGGCACAGGAATGTCTGGTGAGTTCTCCATGAACAGAAACTTCACCCATATCACTTCCAGATGGTGCAGGCAAGCTGAATTTGTGCCACATGTAGATTACTGCATCTGGTTCCTACTCCATTGTGTCAATTTCCAGACATTCCTCAGATCATTCTTTTCACAGATGACTATGAAAAGTATAAAATGCATCTCACCATATAATGAAAAATTGAGTTGCAGATAGGCGCAACAGAAAGACTGCTAAACAGTTAAGCTTTCAGTCAAAATTAATTAGACAACACACACATACACTTTCACACAAATCCAACTCTCACAAACACTACCACAGTCTCTGATGAGGCCGAGAGAGGGAGGGATAGCAAGACACTAGTGGGGGACAGTAAGGTGCTGCTTGTGGGAGCATACAGGGGTGAGGTCTAGGGAGGATAGAGCAGCTATGTGCAATCTGGAGGTTAGATGGAGGTCATGGAGGGTGGAGGAAGGGGGGGGGGGGGGAGCAGAAAAGGAGAGAAATGGAAAGACTGTCAGTGTGTTGGTGAAATAGAAGCCTGTGTAGCTGTTTAGGGTTCGAATGGGAAGAGAGAAATGGATATGTGGGTAGAGGACAATGGGTAATGAAGCTCGAGGCCAGGTGGATTATAGGATCATAGAAGGTATTGCAGGGAGAGCTCCCACATGCAGAGTTCAGAAAATGGTATTGGGAGGAAGGATCCAGCTGGTGCAGGTTGTGAAGCAGCCATTGAAATGAAGAATGTTGTGCTGGGCGGCATGCTCAGTTACTGGATGGTCAAGCTGTTTCTTGGCCACAGTTTGTTGGTGCCCATCCATGCAGACAGACAGCTTTTTGGTTCTCATGTCCACATAGAACACAGCACAGTGGTTGCAGCTTAGCTTGTAGATCACATGACTGATTTGACAGGTAATCCTGCCTCTCATGGGATAGATGATGCTTGTTACCAGACTGGAGTAGGTGGTGGTGGGAGGATGTATGAGACAGGAATTCCCTCTAGATCTGTTTCAGGGATATGGGCAACAAATAAAGAAATTGGGAGCAGGTATTGTGTAGGGATGGAGGAGGATATTGTGTGGGTTGGGTTGGTGGTGGAATACCACTGTGGGATGGATGGAAAGGGTAGTGGGTAAGACATTCCCCACATTTCAGGGTATCATGGGATGAAGTGTATCTCACAAATGAATATCTGCTCAAACGTTGTAACAGTCACACTTGTGTTGAGGAAAAGACTCATGCTTGAATTTCAAAATCATTTTGGTATTACTTCGAGGGCTGATATTATCCAGGGTCATCTGATAGCCCAGTGTATTCCATCACCCCAGTTAATGGGCCACATCTACTTGGCCTTCCTACAAGATATACTGTTGCAGCGTTTGGAGGACATGCCACTGCACATCCCTCCAACAATGTTGTTCCAGCATAATGGTGTACCAGCTCCCCTTTCACGTGATGTCTGTCACCAACTTCACATTCAGGGACAGGTGGATAGGTTGCAGTGGACTGATTAGTTGCCCATCCGATCAGAACTTTTTCCTGTGGGATTACATGAAGAGTATTGTTTATGAGACTCCTGTGGAGTCACAGGACGATCTCCTTGCCTATGTAATGGCTGCAGCAGAGGTCATTCAGGACACTCCAGAGCTTTTGGACCTTATGTACATGAACACTGTGCACTTTGTGTAACAAAACTTGATGTCACCACTTCGAGCATAAACTGTAGTTCACGCAGGCATAAGATGGTTTTTGTGTGGGCAGTGTATCATTTGACTTTCTTTCAAAGTCATTTATCTTATCTACAGCACATTTCCAGACATGGTTTTATTACCAAATATTGCTGTCCTGAGTCCTCTGTACAAAGCCTATAACTGTGCAATAGGAATTCTGGATCATCCTGTATAACTGAGGGTGATGATTCTGCATTGAGGAAAGAACATTACAAAGATTTCTTCCGTACCCTTTGCAATAGCCCTACCATACACCTGAGATGCAGATTGATGATACAGGCTTCTGACTCAAGGAACATGAAGACTTGCCTGGCTATGGCAATGTTCTGGAAAAAAATAACTTCATTTGAACATTGCAGTGACCATGAGGGCATGACAACACAACCAGAATACAAAGATCGACCAGTGCTTTCACACAAAGGAGCACTGATGGGATCCATATCCAGGAATCTGAAGTCTATTTGAACACAGTACGCCACTGTTTTGCCAGGATGGGATGCAGTACCACATGTTGTAAATATTTCCCAATGGTGTTGTGGTTGTAGTTATTGTCTGGTGATGTGCAGGTTACTGGTTTGATTCCCACATCCCATAATTGTTTATTGCTTAACATTTGTGACTTACAGAAGGTTCTAGGACTCATTTGTGAATGGAATACTGTAGTTTTCTATATCATTCTATGTATGTCCAAATAGGAGAACTCTTTGCTGAGGCTGGTCCATCTACTTTCTTTGTTTTTATGTATGCTCAGTAAAAGTGATTTCAGTGTGAAGTATAAGTTCTTCTTGATGATCCTGTACTTCTGACTAATATTTGATTCTGGATTCTACATGATAATGTTGCTTATGAAGCAATAAATAAACTGTAGCCATCTAATGTAACTAAGAAATAAGTGTCTTTTTTGAAGTACTGGAATTTCAACTAATTTTATTATATTCATTTATGATATCTATTGTACATTCAATTGTATTCATTCTCTGTAGGGGCCTAGTTCATCCCAAGCTGTATCTAAGATCTAAACAGCTCATAGTGAAAAATCGTCATTTGTCTGTCAGCCATCAGTCACTCTAGGAGTACTCACCACCAGATCCATACACCTCTTTGGAAACTAGCTTGGAAAAATACCCCATTAAAAGGTTGAACATTCTGAAGAGGAGCAGCCTTAGCCACCAGGTAGCTGGGGCTAAACATATCATATCATATCTGTTCAGTTTCTCTTCTACTTGGTGATTACCAATCTGTCCTCTTTTACAGACTCTACAATGATTCTGGATATTCTGTCAGTTAAATTCCCATTGAAAGTTATTTAGTTTCAGCTTTAAATACAGAGGTTGTTTCTTTTTCATTTTTTCATACTTACGATGCCTAAGCAGTCATGGCATTTTAGATTTTAATGGCTTCTTTGATTGATGGTTTGTTCTTGAGTGAGTTGTTGATTCCATTTTTATACATGAGATTAAAACAACCAACCCAGTCTTCTTCTTCAGGTGATGCAAGCTGCATTGTATATGTACTCACTACTTGGACTGCAGCCATACTTGTTGGAGACCGAGTAGTGAGTACGCAGTGATATGTCTGCCAAAGGTAGCACAGGAAAAATACCCAGGCATAAAATGAATATGAAGTTTATTGTAACACACATAAATAATCTTCTCTGATGGGAGTTAGTGTGGAAAACAATAACCGAACACAAATCACTTCTTGAATATTGAAAGGACAATAATAAAATCTGAAGGCTGAAGGTCTGAAAATGTCACATTATATTGAAAGTTGCAGAATACAATGTTCGTATACTAAGTGTGCCACAGTCAAAGGGATGTGCAAAAAATAAAGTCCTAAGAGAAACTTAAAGACTCAAAAGGATGCACAAGTGTTTAGGTCTGGTGTATTGCCAATGGAAAACAAAGACGGTATCAAAGGCCAGGTCTCTTCTGTACAGAGTCCAGGAATGGGATAGGTCCATTGCTTGCAGCTCCTGGAGGGCAAGGTTGACATCAATGGCATTATTGTCATAGAGGTGACCACAGAGTGAGATCCTTATTGTGTGAATGCTTTTACAATTGGCACCTGCCCAGGAAACTCACTTCGAGCAAACTCCCTGAATGTAGCCCAGACACTGGCCTAAATATTGCCTGGGTCCCAGGACACTGAAGGTACTACTTTCGGTCATGTAGCCTGTAGATGAGGAAGGGTCTGTGGGGCCAGTGACTCTGGTAGTAATTGGGTTGCCACATGGTGGCTGGTTGTAGCGCACCCATCCCCTGTCCGTCATCTGAAGAGCTGTCCCCTATGAGATTCGTGCCCATATAACATGGCTGTATTGTTGCTTGCTGGCGAGTAGGCACAAGGTTTAAATATAGCATTCCTCTCCTGTTCTCCACTCCCCCCCCCCCCTCCACCCCTCCCTTTTAAAGGGGATTAGAGGTGGCAGTGCTTCTCAATGTCTCTAGTACGGACTGGATTTCCACTGATGGCCAAGGCACCTGGGAGGGTATGGGGGGGGGGGGGGGGGGCAGAGGTCCATCTCCATCAGCATTGGTGCTGGTGTAGCAGGTGGAACAAATGCAGGCCGCTGTAGAGAGCCAGCCACAGGCTGGAGCTAAGACAGGCTTGTGGTGTCTGGTTTGGGCGTTGTGTTGTGGAGGATTTCACCTCTGGAACAAAAGATGGTGATAGGCTACTGGATCCAGGAAGAGGGCCAGAGCAAGGGCACAATTGGTTAATGTGCTTATGGCACACTGTGCCATCTTGAAGTGTCACCTCAACAATAGCCTGGCCCAGAAGATTGGAAACGACTGCAGAAAACTAATTCTGGCTGCCTTTGGTGAAAAATAGATTCCACACGGGATATTGGAGAGAGGAACAGTGGTTGCTGGACCACAGAGAGGTGGGGTAGGCACTGGTGGGATGGATGACAAATGATTATAACCAAGGTGTTTGGACAGGAGTTTTTCTGCTGGGTTGATCAGTCCTAGAGAGTCGAACAATAAGAAGCCAGAAAGATTCTAAGAGCCTTGTCCAGAGGGTGATGGATAGCTGGGATTTAAAGGTATGAATAAAGTGTTTGGCTAGACTATTAGAAGCAGGGTTGAAGGGCACAGTATGTATCAGTGCTACATCTTTTTCTTCACAGAAAGCAGATAATTACAAAGAAACAAATTGAGGGCCATCAACCATGACAGTAGTTTCTTGTAGCCCTTCAGTTTAAAAAAATTGTGGACATAGTTTTAAGTAGTCCTTGGCAACCAACTAAGCAGACAGGAGATACTTGATAATGGACTTCCTCAAGGCTCAGTTTTGGCACCAATCCTGTTCAGCTTGTATACATCTGACCTCCCTGAAACAGAGTCAAGGAAGTTCATCTATGCAGATGATCTGGCCTTGGCCACCCAGCAGAGAACTCTTGAATGTGGTGAAGAGATCCTATCTGCAGATCTAAGCACAACAGATGAATACTTCAAAAAGTGGAGACTGATACCAAATCCAACAAAGACTGAAGTCAGCTGCTTTCACCTTAACAACAGAATGGTCAATGCGAAGTTGAATGTCACCTTTAATGGTCAGGTCCTTCACCACGAAGACTCTCTAGAATATCTAGGAGTGACTCTTGATAGAACCCTCTCTTACAGGAAGCAAATAGAAAACACCGCAGCAAGCTGAGATCACACAATAACATCATACAGAAGCTGAGTGGTACCTCATGGGGCGCAAGAGCTACGACACTGCGATGTACTGCCTTAGGGCTGGTCTATTTTGTTGCCGAATACTGTGCCCCACTGTAGCTCAATAGCACACATGTGAGAAAAATTGACATGGACCTAAATGCAGCAATGAGGACAATAACAGGCTGCATCAAATCTACTCCTTTATACTGATTACCACATCTAAGCAACACTGCACCACCATACCACCAAAAACAGAATGCCATCCTCAAGGAATACCAAAAATTAGTTAAAATCCCCACTCTTTCAATGCACTCTGATGTTCCTGCACTCCAAATGAACCGATTAAAATCTAGGCAACCGTCTGTCCTGATGGCAGAATCGCTACAGGCAGCTACTTTCAGTATCAACAAAAAGCGCACAGAAATGTGGAACACTATTGTCCATGAGGAACATCAGAAGACCTGACATAAGACCAGCCAGTATGGAACTAACGCGTTGTGCCTGGAAAACATTTAATCGGATCCGCACCGGCCACTGCTTCTGTGCTGAAAACCTCTACCGATGGGGAAGGGCTTCATCTTCTCAGTGTGACTGTGGAAATGAACACCAGACAATCCATCACATTGCAACAAGCTGTAGCAGAAGAACTGGGAACGTGGAAGATCTCTTTGATGTGACAGAGGCAGCCCTTGAATGGTTCGACTAATTAGATGTTAATTTATAGACTTATTTTTTAAATTATAAATTATGAAATTCATATATTTTGTAAAACTCTGTAGTCCACAATTGCTAGCCGCCATTCATATGTAATGCCATATGCTAAATAAAATAAATAGTTTGAATGGTCTGCCCTGTGCATGTAGAAGACATGCATGAGACATAGGAGAAGCCACTGGTAGCATCTATAGTGATTAACCAAGTGTACTCTAGGAAGGGACCAATAGCCAGGGGCAGAAGTGTCTGACCAAGAGAAAGAATGATGTGGAGGGGTATCCAACTTATTCTGGCAGATGGAGTAGGAGATAACCATGCAGACGATTACTGCATCCATGACCACCATTAGGCATGTTGGCAGGCCAGGCACTAGGTGAGAACTATGTCCCAGTGCTCCATGTGCAAGAGAGATGAAATGCATGGCTGCCAGGATCATGACTGTTGTGGCTATTGTCCTCCTTGAGCAGGAGCACATCGTAGGGATGGAGAGCTCGTTCCAGTACCAGCAAGTCTCAATCTCTGGGTGTCCCAGCTGCTTGCAGTCTGACAGCCAACTGTGTTGCAGCAGGCAGAGTACCTTGTGGAGTGCTGGGTCCTCAGTGGTGTAGTGCATGATGAGCTTGGTGTCCAGTGGAAGGCTGGCTAAGGCTGTCACAGCAGTGACATCTAGGAGGAACCCAATTTTGAGATCTATGTCAAAGCCAGCGGCCTTCCCCAGGGGCTGATGAAAGAGGTGGTCAACAGTAGCATGTCAGGTTGTTGAATGGTACTGAATGTTGTAATTGTAACTTGAAAGAAACAGAGCCCATCGCTGAAGGTGGCATTCCATTTTGTTTGGAATATTTGATGACACTTTGAAAAGAGAAAGTAGCAGTTGTGCTCCATGAACAGCATGAAATGGTGACATAGTAATGTAACTGTTTTTAGGCTAAACATGATTGCTAGGGCTTCTTTTCCTATCTGACTAGTTACGCTTTGCAGCAGAGAGAGTCTTGGACACAAATGCAATTGGTCACTCCATCCCATAAACTGCATATGAAAAACTGCCCCCAACCTGTAGTATTATACATCAGCTGCCAAGATTAGGGGTTTGGTGGGGTCATATGCCATGAGGCACGCGGGGTGAAAGAGAGCCCATTTTAGTCTGGGCAGCTTTATCACAGGCTGGGGTCCATTGCCAGCAAACAATTTTCCATTAGAGGTGTTGTAATAGCTGTGCAATGACTGCTGCATTTAGAATAAATTTACAGTAATAATTGAACTGCCTCAACACTGATTCCAGCTGGCTGGTGTTGGTGGGGCCAGAAGTTTTTGCACTGCCTCAGTATAAGGTGGATAGGGCAGATGGCCTGATACACTAAAATGTGACCCAAGTATTCCACTTGGTGAACAGAAAAACAGCCCTTATCTTTATTGCATGTGAGATTTGTGTATTGGAGGACCATGAACAGTGTGTGCACGCTGTTAGCCAGGTTCTGTGTGTCCTTGCCTGTGACGACAAGAATCTTGTCTAAATAGTTTATCGTGCCTAGACTATTGTGGGTGAGGTGCTCAAAGTAGTGCAGAAGAATGGTCAGAGCACTGGAAATGCCAAATGGAAGTCTCTGGTACTGAAACAGTCCAAAAGGAGAGTTAATCACTAAAAAGGTTTGGGAATCTTCGGCAAGTGGAAGCTGGAGATACACATCACGTAGATCAGTCTTGGCAAATACATTGCCATCTGCAAGGTGAATCATGATATCCTCTACCTTGGGAACAGGATAATCATCTATGACAGGTTGGACATTAATGGTTGTCTTGAAGTCTTCACAAAAGGCACAATGTGCCATTTGATTTTTCTGTGAATGGCCCATTGGTTGTGGGGAGTGGGAGTGAGAATACCCTCATCCTGCAACCTCCCTAGCTCTGTCTCTGAGCTTCTTCTCTGATTGTGAAGGGAACATTTCAGGGTTTGAAGAAATTCATTGTCACTGATGGGAAAGGAGCTACATATGCCTCAAAATCTTTGACACCTGACAGGGGATTTGTGCACACTGAGCTAAATTTGGAAGAGAAGTCTTTTAGGTTGGGGTTTGTGCCCAGTGACTTCATGGTGGGGAGTGGAGTCATGGATTTCTAAGCCAAGAACATTGAACAGATTCAGGCCCAAGAGACTGATGGCTCCAGGAGAGTTGATGACCAGAATTGTGGCTTTAATGGCAGTCAAATGCTACTGAACTTGGTCTGTAAATTGGCCATTGACTTTAATGATGTTATTCTTGTAACTAAGCAGTGAAGTACCAAATGATTGAAGATGAATGGACCCCTACACAATAATAAGAGTGCCAATCTATGATGGTTGCAGTGGTCCACGTGTCTATCTGCAGCTCGATGGTCACATTATTGGGGGCTGCTGTGGCCAATCGAGATTTCTAGGCGTGAGGAAGTACAGATTGGATATAGGGTACATCTGGGAACAGATTTGCCCTGCCATCCACCCTTGCATCCAAGGGTCCATTACATGCACAGTCAACAGCCGACATTCATTTTGAGCACTGCTTGGCACAACTCAGACCTATGTTCAGATTTCGCAGAAGAGGTGCACTTAGCACACCTGTAGTGGCACTGGCGTCTATGGTAACTAAAAAAACGCAGGCTGCAGGAAGGGAACT